>NC_080185.1:58325185-58653525 GCF_950295315.1 Erinaceus europaeus | reverse complement strand
GATGAGAGAAGGAAAGACACATACAAACCTGTTTCACCTCTAGTAAAGCACCCCCTGCAGGTGGGGAACTGAGGGCTCAAACCCGTCCTTACACTGGCCCTTGCATTTTGCGATATGTGCACTTAACCCGCTGTGCTAAAGCTGAGCCCCCAGAGGGATCTTTTTCAAAGTGAGATAACACAAGAACATCAATGGTAGGTGTTGTAAGGTGTTCTCTCTTTCCTTCCTTCCTTCCTTCCTTCCTTCCTTCCTTCCTTCCTTCCTTCCTCCCTCCCTCCTCCCTCCCTCCCTCCCTTCCTTCCTTCCTTCCTTCCCCTTCTTCCCTCCCCTCCCTTCCTTTCTGCCTGCTTACCTACATGCCTGCATCTCTCTCTCTCTCTCTCTCTCTCTCTCTCTCTCTCTCTCTCTCTCTCTCTCCCCTCCACCATGGTTATCACTGGGGCTTAGTGCCAACATACCTCTACTGGTTCCTGCCGCCATTTTAAGTTTTTTTTAATATTTATTTATTTATTTATTTATTCCCTTTTGTTGCCCTTGTTGTTTTACTGTTATAGTTACTGTTGTTGTTATTGATGTCGTCGTTATTGGATAAGACAGAGAGAAATGGAGAGAGGAGGGTTAGACAGAAAGTAGGATAGACACCTACAGACCTTCTTCACCGCCCATGGAGCGACTCCCCTGCAGGAGCCGGAGACTCAAATCAGGATCCTTACGCTGGTCCTTGCTCTTTGTGCCATGTGCTCTTAACCCTCTGCTCTACCGCCCGACTCCCTTAAGTTTATTATTTTGTTAAAGGATGAGACAGAGTGATATAGAGGATAGGAAGACAGGAGAGACACTAGGGCACTGCTCAAGGTGTCTATACACAGGCCTGCTATATATAAATGTAATTAGTTTGAGAAATTTCCAACCTGTCCCTATTCTTTTTAATATTTTGGTCATGAAAACACAGGATCTCGTCAATGGCTTACTCTGCATTTATTAAAATAATCATGTGGTTTTTGGTCTTTTGGTGATGTGGTAAGTCACATTTATTTATTTCATATATATATGTAAAAACTTAAAACTATATGTGTGCTACAAAATTTAGGGCACAGGTGCAGGTGTGGCACACCTGGTTAAGTGCTAACATTACAGTGTACGAGGAACCAAGATTGAACCCCTGGTCCCTGCCTGAAGGGGGAAAACTTCATGACAGGTGAAGCAGGGCTTCAGATGTCTTTCTGTCTCTTGCCCTCGCTATTTTCCCATCCGGTCTCAATTTTTCTCTGTCTCTATCTAATAATAAATACATAAAATATAAAAGTATATATTTTTAATTAGGGCACTATATTTTGTCTCCTGACAAAGTACAGAACTTTCTCCAGAGTCTAGATAGGAACTAATTGCATGTAGGAGCTAAGTGACCATAACTTTGGAAGTGAGAGGGTGGCAGGGGAACAGAGTTGAAGAGATGGATGGACTCAAGTTTGACACTTAGATAAGGGAGCATATACCATGTTTTTATTTGTTTTTTCTTTAGCTAGAATTCTCTTTGTCTTATAGGGGATATAGATTTCCAGCTGAACTTATTTGAAAGTTTGAGGCTTTCCTGGTTGTTAATCTTGCAAGAATTTTGCAAGCAGCCAAGTTCATCCTACAGTGTCACCAACTGAAATGTTGCAGTGACAGTGGAAAATCAACTACAAGGCTTGGAGTGGATACTTAAGTATCTGTTAATTTTTAAAACAACTATACAAATATCTTTAGGGACACAAACCTGGATTTTTCTTTTCATTTTAACTATGCCTATAAAGCACCCAGTAAAATGCCTGTGACACAGTAGACACAACAGCACCAAGGCAAAAGGGTATATCATAAGCAAAATTATCAATGGAGTTCTCTTATGTTTTCTATTACCTGCACTCATTTTCTGTTTTTTATTATTAGTGTTGTTTTTCTATAGGTAGGTGTCATGAAAAAATGGTGACCAGAAAAAAATCTACATTGATCACGTCATTAATCTATTTGATAATAGCATAAAATTTATACTTATGATGCCTGGCAAGGATTTTTATAGGACTAAAAAGATGTGTGTATAAATGGCACTCTCCCAAATGACACATTTTATTTAACAGGACTCTCTGTAGATATACCTTAGGAAAGAATTGACTAATGACACCCTGTTAAGCCAATGCTTGACACAGGTTGGCCTTTCAAAATTATACCACCTAAGTAACTTTCTATTCTATTAATAAAGGTGGCACTGTGTAGAGATAAATATTTCCAAAGGATGGAAATATTAACCTTACTTTTTTTTTTATTACTTTCGGCTGAATGAGTCATTTAGGAAGCTTGAAAGAGTATATTTTTTCTCGGGGTACTGTAGTTTGCTGTAGTGTTGTTGGCACAGCCAAGTGCAAGGATGGTTTCAAGAGAGCCTCATACCTTCAGGAAGATGTCTAGAACATGTGCAAATATTTCCTGACTTGGAAGACTGGCAGTCGTTAGAAAGAAAAACACATAAATAAGAACCTACAAATGTCCTTGCTTCTCTTAGCTTTCACTCACGCTTGCCAACTGCTGTAATGTTTTTTTTTTTTAAACTACCTTAAGTATTAGTGAGCTTAAAAAATGGCCACAAACATCTTTTTGATAAGTTCTAAAAGCTTTAAGTTCCTACACTGTCATACTTTGACCAGCTTTCACTGGTTTACTAGATACCTTTGTATGTATATAAGTGCCATAAGAAATTCTAAAAGTCTTGGACAAAGCACAAATATGCTTCTAAATTCTTAAGCAAAAATGTTGTGTCAAGCTAGACACAGTGGTATCCTATCAACTACACACATATAGGAAGTAGCAAGTATAAATTTAAAAAATGGTACAAAGTGGAAGACAGATTGGTGATATTTGTAAAGGATTTGAGTCTGTTTGCCACAGAAAGCACAGAATGAAAATTAACTTGACTTATTTTTCACCACTACCATCCTCTATACAAAAATACACAGAATTGACAAGCTATTTGACAGAATTTCCAAAATGTTTGTTGGCATCTAGCACAAAGATTTATTAAAACGGAAAATGGGTGTTTTGCATTACATCCAAAATCCTTTTCAGAAGAGACTTACTTCTCAGGCAGATATGAATGCTTGGACTCAGGAGGGAGATCAGAGAACCGTAACTCTCTGTTGGTCTGTCTCCACAAGGCCCTTAATATTGCCTACTCTGGTCTTAAGCCAGAGCTTGCCAGATTAATCTCCCATTCCTTCCATCTTTTTGACTCTGGCAGTGGCATGGCTGACAGTTGAATTCATTTGAAAGAGAATTTACAGAAGTCAATTAAAATATACCCAGCTCATTTATACAAGAAATTTCATTTAAAGAAATAAGTAATGAATTCTTGTGGGGGTAGATAGCATAATGGTTATGCAAAGAGACACTCATGCCTGAGGTTCGAAAGGTTCAATTCCCCACACCACCATAGACAGAGCTGATCAATGATCTGGAAAAAAAAAGTCTGAATTCTCTATTTCTGTCAGTATACTGAGGCTGAGTTGTAAAGTCTTCCTCCCTCTCTGTAAATGGAGGGGGGTAGTGTTTAAGATCTGACTTTCTATAACAATTTTGAAATAAAGTAATGTAGTAATGCACTTTTAACTCCTGTATAAGCATTTATTCTTTTTTAGTTGCTTTGGAACAGTGAATTACCTTGTGGTTTATTTATATTTTAATGTTTTAAATTAATTCTAATAATTAATTAATTTTTATTACTTTTTTATTTACAGAGACAGAGAGAAATTGAGAAATGCTAGGGGAATAGAGATGGAGAGAGGGAGAGAGAGAGAGAGATACCTGAAGCACTGCTCCACCACTCCTGAAGCTTTCCCCCTGCAGGTGGGGACAGGGGGGCTTTAATCTGGGTCCTTGTATGTGGTAATATATGTACTTAACATGTTGAGCTATCACCTAACCTCTACTTAAATTTTATATATCATTATGCATATGGGAGATACTCACAATACATTTAAATGAAGTGTAGTAATAGAGATTTAGTGCCTGAGTTTGTGCCTTAGATTCACATGGAAATAAAAGCCATTTGACTATTTAAGTTGCATCTTGCCCTCTACTTGTATTAAAACATTGCAGAACCAGCTACAAGCCCAAACAATACCACTTGACCCAATCAAGCTTTTCACTCTTAAAAGGTTGTGAAGGCAAGTACTAGATAACAAACATTACTTCTTGAATATCATGTGTTCCAGCATTGAGAAAACTTTGATTCTTAGGTAAAGGGATGGGGGTAGAGAGGGAAAAAAATGTATGAAACAGAAGGCTATGACAGACCTTATTACTAAGGTGGTCATATTTGACAAATTAAATTCTATATTGTCATATATATATATGTATATATATATATATATATATATATATACATATATATATATGATAGAGCAACAGGGGGTGGCATGTCAAACCTGGATCATACATCCAGTAGACACTTTCCCAGGTAAGATATCTTTGGCTTGCCCAGGAAACTATGAGTTTTGCCTAACTATGGTCTTGTCAGTGTTTCCATTTTATAAATAAAAATTATTTAAAAAACACCTTTTATTTAGTGTTCCCCAAATGTATATTAGTATATATTTGAAATGTTAATTCAGCTGAGATTGTTCTGCACTTTATCTTCCAATCTTATTTAAATCCATCATTAGGTCATGGATTTGCAACCTGATAACTCTGTGTTAACAAACAGGAAGGTGATTGTCTCTCTCAGTTCAAGTAATTTGTCAGAGAATGCTAGTTCTCTTTAAGAAGCTATGAAAAAATAGAGAGGAGGCTACAGGTAGTCTTTTGGTTCGAGAGCAACTGTTCCCCTCTGCTTCATCTGCCAAATGTGTAATACTACTTTCAGGGATACATAACAAAGTCACTTTTATGGTGATTTGGGTCAACTGAGTCCATGTAAGTAATTCATTCCATACTGAAGGGCAGAGTAAAGGAAAAGAGAAAAACTCTTTTGTGTGCTGAGAAGAGCATTTTTCCTACACAGTCCTCTGGGCTAGAAAAGAAAAGTCAAGGTAATTTTATATTCTTACTGCTAAAGTAGAAATACTCTGAACTGATGAGTTGATCTTTCTTCCTTATTTTTATTGAGTCTAATACGAGTTCGAACACCTAGAGTGATTGCAGTTGCTATCAGTCAGTGATGTTAAAAATTTTAATGACTTGCTTATGTATTTATTATGAGAGAGAAGGGAGAGACTCTGAACTCTGGCCATAGAATAAGTGGTGCCTGGGATCAAACTTGTGGCCTCAGGCAAGTAAGTTGGTGTTCTAAGAGACTGAACTATCTCCTGAACCCTTGTTATAAATATATATATATATATATAATATAACATTATATATATATATCATATATATATATATATATAATTTTAATGTGGTCCCAGTGAATCCAAGTATACTACACTGCTGATCCACCACCTAGAACTTTTTTCCTTTATAATTTCAGATAGAAAGTATTAAGGACAAAGCAAGACAGAGAGAGAGACAGAGTGACAGAGAGAGAAAGAGAAACATTATCGCATATATCCACTGTTCAAGGCGATTCTTCTGATGTCATGCATGGTGCTTCCATGTCATTGTGGTTTCAGGGACTCAAACACATGTCCTTTCACATAGTATTGTGTGAACTCTACAGGATGAGCCCAGTACATTTTTATTTTGTGTGCGTTTCTATGTGAGTGAGAGGTAAAGGGAAGGAATGGGAGAGAGAGAGAGAGAGGGAGAGAACAAGCAAAGAAAGAAATTACAGGGGCCAGGTGGTGGCGCACCTGGTTAAGTGCTCACCTCCTAGTGCACAAGGACCCAGGTTCAAGCCCCTGGTCCCCACCTGCAGAGGGAAAGCTTCACGAGTATTGAAGCAAGCTACAGGTGTCTCTCTTACCCTCTCTTTCCTTTCTTCTCTCTCTCTTTCTTAATCTCTCTCTCTCTCTCCCCTTTTGTAAAAAACACTTATCAGATCCTGTTTCATATTACAGGTTATTATAGTTTCTGTGTAGATTGATAACAGAGAGGACATTATTGTTATCAGTACCTCCATTGAATTTGGTCTATTTCTTTACTCAGTTATAAGTCTTATATAAGATCACTTATATAACTTATTACTGGACAGAGACAGAGAGAAATTGAGAGTAGATAGGGGAGTAGAGAGGTGGGAGACACCTGCAGCCCTGCTTCACACTTGTGAAGCTTTCCCTCTGCAGGTGGGGACTGGGGCCTTGAACCTGGATCCTTGATCACTATAACGTGAGCTCAACCAGGTGTGCCACCACCTGGCCCTAGATCATTTACTTTATTTGTAGTACTGGTAGATTTACCTTTAGAAAGGTAACATAAGGTAAGGGTCCTGTGCAATTAAGAACAGAGGTAAATTTCCAGAAGAACTGTTTTAAATCAACCACTATAGTTCAGTGCTTCTAATTACCTCAGCAGCAAGTCAATTTTTATTTTAATCTAAACCCTCTACCACCTCCGCTTCCCCTTCCTCCTCCATAAATAATGGTGCACCAAAAGAACTTATAGTATACATAGGAAAAAAAATACCTTTGTGGACTTTAAGATTACAAGAGGGGCAACAACTGTTATGGAGGTCTCCAGTTGATATTGTGTATTTAGACTCTTCTGGCTTTACTAAGAGAAAAATAGTTCCATTGGAGAAAAAAATAGCCAGACAGTTTCATTAGCTCTTTCTCAGGAACTCAATTTTTTCTACCTCCTACCATCATGAACTCTTTATTGTACTTCAGGAAAAAAAAAAAGGCTCTTAATTAAGAATTGTGTAAGGTCATGCACATATATGTATAGATCTAAAATAAATCAGTCTTGAATTCTAGCCAATAAAAATGCATGTTGTTATTAAGTGCTCACTATGTACCAGACATTATTTTATATACTTTATAGGCATTAGCTCATTTCATCTTCATAGTATTCCCATGAGGTAGCTTTTATAAATGTTATTCTCATTTTGTATATGAAACTGAGGCATAGAGAAGATAAATTGTCTAAAATTGTGCAGTAGGTGACCAAGCCATGTTTGAAATCAGATATCCCTGGCCTGCAATGCTCTAACTTCTAACTGTTCCATATAAAACTATAAAGTGATTACTAAGTACAAATAACAACACAGTCCTATATGATATATTGGAACAGTAAACACCTGGAAGGTGATTCCACCAAGCCTTATAGTGTTTTTAATGAGACTTCTGTGAATGCAACTCCCAGCTTAAGTGGACATATCATTTCTTTGGTTTTAGGATTTGAAATTAAAAAATAATAATAAGTTAAATAAACCTCCAGAATGTATGAGTGACAGATGTGAGTATAGGATATTTTTCAGTTTATGTTCTTTAAACGGCCTATTGGTGTTAATTAAAATAAAAGCACAATATTTAGTACATCAAACTTTAGTTATCTCAGCCACTGAAAAATGAATCCTCTATCTTTAACTCAGTCCCACTCTACCTCTCTTCCTGTCAAGTTCTTTACTGTTTATTTTACATACCCATATCTTTATACTACCCTTTAGATACTAACAATTCTCTGGCAAATGACCTTGACTGCTATGAGTCAAGGTGTGAAGGGTGGGTCTGATTCTGTTGAAATGTAAATGAAATGTATTAGCTTCCAAATCCCTTTCTACTGTGCTTATCTTTTTTTCTTTTTTTGATATTTGTAGTTAGTTTTTTTTTTTAATTTTTTATTTAAGAAAGGATTAATGAACAAAAACATAAGGTAGGAGGGGTACAACTCCACACAATTCCCACCACCCAATCTCCATATCCCACCCCCTCCCCTGATAGCTTTCCCATTCTCTAGCCCTCTGGGAGCATAGACCCAGGGTCTTTGAGGGTTGCAGAAGGTAGAAGGTCTGGCTTCTGTAATTGCTTCCCCGCTGAACATGGGCGTTGACTGGTCGGTCCATACTCCCAGTCTGCCTCTCTCTTCAGCTTCATTACTCGTGTGCTTATCTTTTATAGTTTATATTACTGAGTACATTTTCAGTGGTTTGACCCAGGCCTAATGTACAGTAATGAGCATTTGAAAATTCAGAAATCAAATGAAAGCTTGATCCCCCTCACATTAAAATCTCTATGGAGTTAATAAGATAACTCACAGTGCACAGTGCACTTGTTTTGTCATATGCACCATCCAGGTTGGAGTCCAACTCCCACTCTACGGAAGGAAGTTTCATTGTTAAGGTGTCTTTATCGCTGTGTGTCTTTCTTTTCTTTTTCTTTTCTTTCTTTCTTTCTTACTTTCTTTCTTTCTGTCTCTCTGTCTGTCTGTCTGTCTGTCTGTCTTTCTTTCTTTCTTTCTTTCTTTCTTTATTTATTATTGGATAGGAACAGAGAGAAACTGAGAGGAGGGGAAGATAGAGATGGGAAGAGACAGAGAGACACCAGCAGCCCTGCTTCACCACTTGTGAAGCTTTCTCCCTGCAGGTGGGGACCAGGGGCTTGAACCCGGGTCCTTGGGCACTGCAATGTGTGCGTTTAACCAGCTGCACAACCACCTGGCCCTCTATTTTTTCATTTTTTTTTTAACCAAAGCATCACTTAGCTCTGGCTTATGGTGGTACAGGGGACTGAACCTGGGACTTGGGAGCCTCAGGTATGAGAATCTGTTTGCATAACCATTATGCTATCTACTCCCTCTGTGTGTCTTTCTATCTGAAAAAAAAAAAAAAAACACCTCATCTTGGAGAGGTTGGCCTTCAATTACAACAAAACAAGGAACTCTCTCTATGGCATTGTTTATGTGGCTTTGTAGCAGGTTACCTAACCACTAATAAAACACATACATCATAATGAGAGTTAGTGAAGTCAAGAGAATGAATGAAAGAATGTAATGAAATTATGGATCCCAACGTTTCATTCTTTTCAGGGTAATGAATACATTGACATGAATTGAGATTCTGTGTTTAATCAATATTATAAGCAAAAGAGGTATTAAGATTTAAGTTCCCTGCCTTTTGGTGGAACTGAATGTCCTCATTCCCTTATTCTCAAGCGGGAGAGTGTAAGGCAATTCTCTGGAGAAATACTTTGAAAATGTGTTAACTTAAGACACTTTGAGAGATTTTGATTGGGGCTGCTGACTCTAGATGTAAACAAGAAATCTCAGAAAGGATCTGTTTTTATATGTGGAAAAATTAAGCATATGTTTAGGGAGGATGGAGATTTATATAAAAATGGTATGATATTTCAGGAGAGATATGCCAAAACATACATATGTCCCACAGACAAACTTGCCGCATGCCTTGAAATTCTTAGTAAAGAGTAATTTTTTTTAGACTTAATACCAGTAACCAACTGCACTTTTGCATACTATAAGTAATTCAGTTGACACTAATTAATACTTTAGCACAGATGAGATTAGTTCTCACCTTAGTCTCAAGGGAAATGAGGCAGGTGAATTATTTGTGATGCCTGTGAGAGAAGGGGAAAGGAAAGTTTTGTTACATGGAGAGTTATTCCCAAGGAAAGTAAAACTAGACGTCACACCTCTGTAAGGTGAGAGAGTCCTAAGGGCAACAAGGAAGGAAGCCAGTAAAAGCAGAACAGAGGATGAAAGCAAAATACACTTTGCCAGAGGTTACCCAGTTGTCCTTGATGGAGGGAGCCTGCTTCTCTCATTCTTAAAGCCTCAAGTCTCTTGCTTAAATGACCCTTCACTGACCCTGTCTTATTTAAATGCAAAGCAATAGAAGAGGGAAGTCCGGAGGGACTTAATCCTATCCTTTAAGTTACCCAGTATTATATGATTGATTTGGGTTATTCAGTGAAGAGAAAACACATACAATATATTCAAAACAACTATTTAATTGTGTTTGTCAATAAAGGGAAAAGTTAAACTATCCTAACTTTGTCAGTCTTTCTGCAAATTCCTTTTCTTGTTTGCTCACCTGAACCTAAGCCAAAGTTGTGGAAACTTGTAAATACTCTGGTACATAGGAAATGTGACTTTTGAATGAAAGAAAAAAAATGTCAGAACTTTTTAATGTGCTGATAATGTTGAAGTGAGTTTGGCTTGAAGTTGAATCTAGGAGATGGAGGAAATACTCATGTAAATTGGCTGTTTAAAGTGAAAAACAGTAAAATGGTGAAAGTTCTGATCTTGGTTATAAGTTTTGGTAGTTGTGAATTTTAGTATAGCTTTTATCTAAAGCCTGTTTGTCCAGATGTCCTAAGTAGCGTGCAGTTAATAAATTGTTCCCTTAAAAATGTGGTTTTGATTAATCTACTCTTGATTTATATAGTTGCTTTCTGGTCAGATAACTTGCATCTTAGATTCATTATGATTATGATTATGTTCTTGTTTTTCTACTTGGTCATGTGAAAGAGGTATTAAGCACATCAAATCTAAGAATCATAATTTAAATCAAGCTAAATGCATGGACTCTTTTTCTTACTGTGCCCCTCCAGGTTAATATCTAGTCCTCAAAGCAGCACCAGTCTTGTCCATGAATGAAAATGCCAGCAGAAGTTAGTGTAAGGAACTACTTTCTTAAGGGAAGCCCAAAGCCAAGGCTGAATGAAATTTTGGTATATTATATAGTGGAATTAAAACTCTAGTCACAAAAAATTAAAATAAATCTAGTCATTATGCATTTTCTTAAAATAAATTACTCAAATTACCCAAAGCCTCCAAAACCTAAACAGTTTTTTTGGCAAAGGATTACTTTTTTTTTTTTTGAGCACTAGATTACATTTTGGGGAACTTCAAATCTGTAGCCAAGTAATAAAAGTAGGTTTTTTTCTTTTTCTTCTTACAATGTACCAGTTTGTTTTTGTGGAGTTAAGTGATCTGTACTTTAAGAAAGTACATAATTTTGATGCTTACACCAAGTTGGAGAGTGATGCCTTACTACATTCTTTAGTACTTGTACATATCTCATCCTTGAAGGTGTTTTATTGTCCTTACATTGTACATACCATATGTTTCTATTGTCAAGCATGTCCATTTATATAGACTTTTATCCAAATTAAGTTCTTAGAGGATATAGTCTTGAAGAAGATATTTAAGGATCTCTTTCATAATACAAATAAACTATAAATTATGAAAGCATGTCCTTGGGCATTGATAAAAGCAAATCTCCTGACTTTCCTACTCCCACACCACAAATCCCTAAAAGTTTAGAAATACATGTAGCCCTGGTTTTGATTATAGAATTAGTTGCTTTTCCTTTCTTTGCATATGTATCTTGTTAGTGAATTGGAAACTTAAGCAATTTGTTCCTTCTTAATACATAGTCAAGTCATTCGGGGTCTGTCTTCACAAAGTTCTTTTCTTGGCAAGTTAGAAGTGGCAGCTTAGTGCCACGGTTTTGAATACTGTAACTGTATTATTCTGCAGTACTTTTTTTTCTGTGGTGATGGCTTAGAATTCACTAAACCTTTCTGCAGAACTTTCATATCTGGAAACCTAAGCGGGGTTTCTCAGAAAGGGCAGAAGTTGAGGTAGTGAAGAGAGCTGTACGAGTCTCCTTCCTGGAAATATTTGCAGAGTGAGATACTTTACAGATGATCTGAACATATATATTGCCGCTAGATTATTTTATTTCAGTTAACTTAGTCAATTATTTAATAATAAAAATCTTGTCGAACTTTACCAAACAACCTTATTGGTTGATTAAATTAACTCGTGATTCACTTATATGACTGGCTATATAGTTTCAGGGTATGAATTAAATTTGATATACTCTCAGTAGGAAGAAAGGAAGCACTAACATCTGCATCCCACATAAATATCATATTGTATTTTAATGGATATTATATGAAGTTTAATTACTTGAGTCTTGGGAAAAACTAATCATTTTATAGTTTTGTACATTTTACCTAGATTTCTTTTAGCTCCATCCAGGTTCAATGACCTGATAAATCACATAATTGCACAAGTCATATGATGAAGATGATGAATGTTCTGCTCTCTCTGTGGTTGAGCTCCAATGCTTATAAGGGGATCCTTAGTGTTAGCTCTCTTTACTTTGTATAAATAAATCCTGTATTACCTTGGAGAACTTCAGAATACATATATATATATATATATATATATATGTACATATATACATATATATTATATAAAGTGTAAGCTTTGGAATCACAGAGACCCAAGTTTAACTCTATTCTGCTATTTTATGTGTAGCTTCAGGAAAGTTATTTAACCTGAGCCTCTCAGCTTTCCTCATCTCTAACATTGAAGATAATACCTCACAAGAAGATACAATACATGATGTTTAAGTTGTTCTCAGTAAATACTAGTTACCCCTTTTCAGGACAAAGACTGCAATCTTGAGAAATTAATCTTAATTGAGAGGCATAAGAGCTGAGTTATCCTAGTGCTTATGTACTAGTGTGGTATAATGTATAGTTTGTCTTCCTGACAGAATCAGTCATGAACTGTGCATATGGTAACCTGTAGGTTGTTGAACAGATGGGAAGGAAAAGCGTCTGAGGTTGCCCTCTCAGTATTTTGATTTAATAACAAGGATAATCAACAACTTTGATTTAATGGAAGAAATAATTCCAAATGGCAAAATTGAAGTATAGAATTCTGAGGAAGATGTAAAAGCTAGAAGGAGGTAAACTCATTTCATAATTGAACTAGGCGAGGATTTAGAAGAAATTGTAAAATAGTGCATACTGAAACAAGTACTTTAAAGACAGCTACAAAAGTCATCCTGGTTTGTGGAGGAAAAATAGGGAGAAATAAACTGTAATTACTTTGATTGAAAGAACTGGAAAGTCTGTATTTTCTTGAAGCTTTTCCCTCATTTTCCTTATTCCTTCTCATGTGAAATGGGCCTGCCTTTACTGAACACATAACTGATTATCTCCTTGGATGACTGTCTCCTGTGTGAGGATCTTTATCTGATTTATACATCAGTATAATGAAGGAAAATTACTGACAGTGAAATCTCATAGGTAATAGAGTCATACCTTTCTTTAAGTGAGTATTATTTGTGTTCCAATTCTGACAGAAAAGAGATAGCATAGAACCCATTAACACACTGTATGTATGATATTTTTGTAGAAGAGAGAATACATAATTTAGCTGTCAACTCACACATTCCTTTTTAATACCAATTAAGTTTATATAACATCAAGGAAACAATAAGTTTAATTAGCTAAGATTCATTAAGATTAATAGCCATTCAGTAATCATCAGTCAACAATAAGTATAATTTGTATGGGAATCATTGGTGTATGAAAATAATTTTACCTACTCTGTTTTTACATGTTTTATGTTTATTGACATCATTTATAAGGACTTTGTGGACAGCAACATTTTAGCTGCTGATCTATTTCTTACAATCACTAGTTAATTAAT
This sequence comes from Erinaceus europaeus, assembly GCF_950295315.1. Classification (NCBI taxonomy): domain Eukaryota; kingdom Metazoa; phylum Chordata; class Mammalia; order Eulipotyphla; family Erinaceidae; genus Erinaceus; species Erinaceus europaeus. Next base: position 58,640,151 of record NC_080185.1, on the reverse strand, counting down.
TAAAAAAGACTTTTGTGATGGTATATCAAAACCCTAACTGATAACTCATGGAAAGAATGTATATAAAAGCAATACTTGGATGCATTAACAGTCACTTACAACATATTTGATAACTGAAAAAATGATGAGAAACTCTGTAGGTACCTAATAAAGAATTCTCACTAGACTTCTTGTTCTTAAAGGGATTCTAAATTCTGGGACTGTGTTTATTCTTCTCTTTTGCCACTTGATCTTCAGTGGTATGTAAACAGTCCATAATAAAGTAATACTAATACTTCAGGAATGCCATGAAAAATCTTGTTTTAATCCATTATGCCATAAGGTTAGTGCTCATGTACATAAGATGGTAAACATCTGGATATTTGACAACATTTGAATGTTACAGCATTGCATTGATATTGTGAGTGTGTGTTTATTGTTTAAGAATCCTCATTAATGCAACAGCTGTAGAGACTCTAGAAAAAACCAATATTTATTATTCATATACATCATTGCGGATAGTAATAGAGAATAATATTATTTATCAGAAAGTTACATTAGTATTAAAGCATTATGTTTATTTGCAGATAGAAATAAAGTTCTCAGGATTACATGTAGAGACTAAAGGACTTGATTCTTTTTATATATAGCAGTATCTAGACTTATCTGTCCATATATATGGAAATATTTCAAACAGATTATAAATAAAAATATTTTATCTGTAAGTAAATTGTTAGAGTTCAATGAAGAATTTTGAGAATCTGCAAGAGAACTTTACTAGAACAGCACCTGGTCTGCCTTGTGTGAGCGCTACCCAGCTTGAGCCTATTACCAGTGCACTGGGTGAAGTTTCACTGTTGTGGTGCCCCTCCTTTTCTCTCTGAAGCAATTATCCCTGAATAGTAAAATATTGACTATGGCAAAAAATGGAAAAGGAGAAAGAGAGAAATTTATCTGACTCAAATAGTGAAAGGTAGTAGTGTATAATTACTAGAAAATTGGGATCTAGATGTTATAAAATTTGTATGCTGGCTTTGCCTCTTAAGTTCCTATGTGATCACTGAAGGTCACTTCTCATTTTCACACTAAATATAACAATACTGTATACTTATCATAAAGGAAATAAAGTGAGGATAAACTCATTCTATGTGTGTTATAATTCCTGGAACATAATTCAGGACATAGAAATCCATCTATGTATTTTATCATATGTATTTTGTCATTGTTGAGTCAAATGATGGTCTTGGAGAAATGGAAAGGCAATTAGTTATCAGCATATGGAAAAACTGAATAAATATTTCCTTTTGAGCAACTCTTTGATTTATCTAATATTCTAATAACAAAATAGTATATATTTTATGATCTTTGATTGTAATTGCACCTCTGATAATATAGACTCTCTGCTAAGAAGTAAAATGATTTAGATGCATATCCCGTATTACTTTTTAGCCAGTTATCAAGCAACCAGTGTCAATAATTTACCAATTAAGTCTTGTGTTTTGTCACAGGATTCAAGTAATTTATAATGTTACTATGCATTATCAAAATCATAAACCAGACAGGTGAATAGCAAAGATAAGTTCCAAAATCATGGAAGATAGAAATGTATTCAGTTGAGTATAATAGAGACCTGGATTTCCCAGAATATGAAGCTTTCCAAGAAACCTACAGAAATTGTGGTAGCATTCATATAATATCTATAAGCATATATGAAAATAATTCTGTAATCATATCTTAAGTAGTTAATCTAAATCAAATAAAGTCTGAATTTACCAGGAAGTTCATTAACAAATCACTTCTAGGACAACCAGAAAAATAATTAAATATATGTATTAAACAATTTCCAGTCATTTTGGGGGGGTGGGTTTTCACATTCAGCAGGCTTTATTAACCAACAAGATGGAGTCTCTGCCAAAAATAAAGGTAAACAAAACTTCCTTTGCCTTTACCCCTACCCCTTTTGTTGCTCTTTCCTTAGACTAGCTTTGCCACCTGAAAAGCCCCACTTGATCAAGTCAATTGGCCTATATCTCTCTTATCTTTATCATCCCTTCTCTAACAAGGGAACAATTAGATTCTGACATTTTTAAAATTTATTGGAGAAAATATTCTAGTCACCTCACAGTTAAATTAATCATTTATTCAAACAATATTTTCCATTCACTACTGTATTGTCAATATGTTCAGAATAAAGTAACACTAGAAGGAATTTTCTGGGATAATGAGACTATACTGCATCTTGGTTGTGGAGATAGTTATATATCTCTGTCAAAACTGAGAAATATTCATTAAAACAGGTAAATCTCAAGAGTGTGAATCATAGTTAACAAAATGTGGCCCCATATAAGGTATGTCATCTTCATTATTCTACTTGCTACTAGAAAAAGCGGAATTATAAAACAATGTAGATATTTGAATGGATATATATCCATGTGATAGGACTGTAATTGTTTCTTAGAGAAAAGCTCTGAAATTGAGATCTCACAAGCATAATTCTCCCAAACGCAGCTACAATACTGGCTACACCCTTTTTCCAAGTGAGACCAATAAGATTACTTTCCCTTTCTGGCAGTTTCTGTCTCTGTAAACTCAAAAGGTTGAATTAGAATCTCATTAAACTGAAGTATTTCTCTGTTGAGGGGACCTGATTTGTGTGTGGGGGGAGCAGTTAGGGAGATTTGTTTAAGTGTCAGAAAGTAAATCATCTGTCAAAAAAAACAGGTGGAACGGATAATGTCATATGAAATCTGAGAAACATCTGTTCGCCTACAGTAGTGTAGTGTCTCGGTCAAGATGGAGCCACCTGGGTTGAAGCACTATATCAGATTGCCGTAATCAGAATCTAGTTCACCCAAAACATTGTGGTCATTGTAAAAAAGACAGTTATCATCTTTATAGTTCTTAGGGTTGCTTTTAGTTTATTTTGTGGTAGAATTGCTTTTTGAAACTAGTAGTAAAACAGTGAGTTAATAGTTATTTTTAGTGTAAGAGAGTCATGTTAGTCTTAAAAAGAGTAAAACTTGCCTGTAAAATGAGTGGGTATTATTTTGTCAATATTACTGTTTCGAGTTCTTGTGAATGCTTGCTCAAATAAAAATTGCTCAGTAAAAAATGCTGAAAACTTGTGGTACTGATTGTATCACTATAGAATGTGACTATATACTGCATTAAGTGATACTGATAGGTCCTAATAATATAACATTATGTTTGAGAGTGATGAATTTCTGTTTAAAAACATAAATGGACCTACATACAGTTAGCTTGACAATATGATATTGATTATGAAAAGTACATAATAGGAAGCAAGACATACCATTTTGTAATTGAACTTCGTCATATTCACTGTGTAAATGCCTTTATATGAAACTGTCAGATAAGATTCTCCAGTGACAGATTAATTTTATGTCCATGACTTGTAAAATAATTGTATGTAGCCGGTATCAGCATGATATTACTGAGTCAGCTTAATAAAGCTGTGGTTAAGGTAAAATGTGACTTCAACACAGAATAATAGCAACTGAAACTGACCTATGTCTCAGAATCACACTGGAATGTGTTTTCTCAATAGAGTAAGTAGAAGTCAGGTTTCTATTGTAAAATACTTTTCAAAATATGTTACAGAAATCTGTAATAAGAGATGACTGCTTTATAATATTCACTTAACAGCAATAATAATAGGCAAGATTTTTATTTATTTTATATTTTCAAATAATTTATTGCTATTTATTTTGGATATATAGAGAAAAAAATTGAAAGGGAAGGAGAAGATAGAGAGGGAGAGACAGAGAGAGCTGAGACACTGTCCCACTTTTGTGAACCTTCCTCCCTGTAGGTAGAGTGCAGGGCATTTGAAGTGAGTCCTTGCATGCCGTTTTCATAATCATATTTTGAGGAAGAAGTGCTTGAAAAATTATTGAAAGGGAAAATGTGTAGTTGGGAATCCCTTGTCACATAGATAAGATATATGTTTAATTGAGAATCAGGGAAATAACCCAATGGTTATGCAAAGATGACTTTCATGCCCGAGATCCCAGTGTCATATTCAATCCCTGTTACCACAGTAAGCCAGAACTGAGCAGTTCTCTGGTTATAAAAAAAATATGGTGACATTTTAATAGTTAATTTGACCCTGAAACTCTTGAAAATGAAGCCTTTAGCTTAATTTGTTTTGGAGATCAAACCCTGCAACCTTTTGCATTGAATAACTTAGGTTCTGTTTGGTTTCATACTGTAGTCATTACTGTATGTCAGGTACTGTGCTACTCATTTTGTCTATATTTCTTTCAGCTTCCAAAATGTTCTTGTAAGGATCCAAAATATTCTACTAAGAATGATACCTATTTTTAGGTGAAGAAATTGAGATTAGAGATACAAAGTAATTTACAAAATCAAATAGGTGGTAGTAAACTACTAAAATTTAGGAATGAAAGTATCCCTTCTATCATTCTAGAACTTGCTTCATTGTCTAAAGAGATTAACCATAAATTAAGTGTCTCTCTAGCATATCAGTAATGAATTCCTGTTGCAGAATTGAGTCTCATACTTAACACAAATTCATCCTTTCACCACAGTTTTTACTTAATTTACCTTTATTTTTACTCATTTTTGTTTTATTTATTTATTTAGTTTGGGTAGAGAAAAAATAGAGAAGGAATATGGGAATAGGGAGACCCCTGCAGCTCTGTTTCTCCATTATTGAAGCTTCCTCCCTGCAGATGGAATTTACTTTTATTTTTAAATAACATTTTTATTAATATACAATTTACATGGCTGTTGCTTTCTTAAGGATATGTTTACTTATTTTCCCTTTTGTTGCCCTTATCGTTGCTATTATTATCGTTGTTATTGCTGGCATTGTTGTTAATATACAATTTACATGGCTGTTGCTTTTTTTTTATTTTTTATTTTTTTTGTTGTTGTTGCTTTTTTAAAGATATGTTTATTTATTTTCCCTTTTGTTGCCCTTATCGTTGCTATTATTATTGCTGTTATTGCTGGCATTGTTGTTGGATAGGACAGAGAGAAATTGAGAGAGGAGAAGAAAATAGAAATGGAGAGAGAAAGATGGATATCTGCAGACCTGCTTCACCACTTGTGAGATGGGAAGCCAGGGGCTAGAACCAGCATCCTTCTTTGGGTCCTTGTGCTTCTCACCATGGACACTTAATCTATTGTGCTATGACCAGCCCCTGCTGTTTTCTCTTTCTTTCTTCCTTCCTTCCTTCCTTCCTTCCTTCCTTCCTTCCTTCCTTCCTTCCTTCCTTCCTTCCTTCCTTCCTTCATTTCTTTCTTCTCTCTCTCTCCCTTTCTTTCTTTTCTTTTTTTTTTTTTGATAGCAAAAGAGACAGATATGCAGAGAGATGGAAAGAGACCACAACCCTGAAACTTTATTCAGTACAGTGAGATCTAGGTTTGAACCTGGTTCCTGCATATGACAAAGCAGCACACTATCCAAGTGAGCTGTTTATTTTTTTTCTCTGGGACAGCATTCACCCCTTTAAAGTGTATAACTCAGTGAATTTTGATTTAAGGGTGTTCCCTGAAATACTTTTCTGAGTCTTGTGGATAGCAAAAAATACATGTTGGTGTAATGCTATCATAGAAGTGGGTAGAATAATGCAAATCCTTGAAAAAGCAGAGGGAATATCTATATCAACAAATTTATGTATTCATGACCACTATCTAATCCCGATATATTTTTCTCCTCCACAGAAGAAAGCTTGTGCCCATTCTCAATAACTTTCAACTACCCTTCTTCCCAATCACTGGTGACCACTGAAATACAATTTCAGGATATTTGCATATTCTGGAAATTTCATAAAAATAAAATCAAAGAACACCTTTAGTAACTACATTTCTTCCTCTTCCTCCTCCTCCTCCTCCTCTTCTTCTTCTCCTTCTCCTTCTCCTTCTTCTCCTCCTCCTCCTCCTCCTCCTCTTCCTCCTCCTCCTCTTCCTCCTCCTTCTCTTCCTCCTCCTTGTCCTCCTCCTCCTCTGCCTCCTCTTCCTCCTCTTCCTCCTCCTTCTCCTCCTCCTCTTCCTCCTTCTCCTTCTCCCCCCATTCCCTATCCCCTCTCCCTTTCTTCTTTTTTCCCATAGCATCAAGCATCGTGGGTTGAGTACATGCCCAGTTTTACTGTTATAGGCCAACTAAAAAGAGAGAATGAGAGTGCCACTGAATACAAATTCACCCCAGGCTATGGCACTATCATATAGAACTGGAACTAGAATCTGAACTGCACACATGGTGAGGCATGCCAGCCTACCTAGTAATTATCTCTCTCTGGCCTCATGTAACTACTTTCATATATCACACTTATCTTCCAAGTTTATCATGTATTGTGAATCAATACATTGTTCCTTTTTCTGATTGAATTATATCCCATTATATGAATATACAACAGGTTTATTCATCAATTTTGATAGATAGCTGCAGTTTTTCAAATTTATCTCCAGTCTTATCAACATTCTTGAATTTTGTTTATCTACTTTTTGTTTTATTTATGTATTTGTTGGATAGACACTGAATGAAATCAAGAAGAGCAAGAGAAATAGAGACCTCTAGCACTGCTATGCCATTTAAGAGTCCCCCTCCTGAAGATAGAGACTAAGGGATTGAATCTGAGTCTTGCACTATGTGTCCTCAACCAGTTGCACCACTGTCCAGACCCTTGACTTTTAAAATGTTATTGTAGCCATGACCCTTGCTATGGAGCAGCATATCACTGTAGTCTGGATTTATATTTCTCTATTGAATAGTGATGATGAACATATTCTCCTGTGATTATTGACCACTTGTAAATCTTACTTGGGTAAATGTACATGCAATATCTTTGTTGATAAAATTCCCTAATGCAATATATTTGTTGCAATTTTTTCTTTAGGTCTTTGAACTTCTTTTCATTCAATTTTGAAAAAGGAAATTTATACTTTTTTGTTGCTCTAAGAAATGGGTACCTAATGGAATGTTACAAATATTTGTTCCTAGATTTTTTATTAAGGATTTTATAGTTGTAGCTCTTACATTCAGATAACTGATTCATCTTGAATTGATTTCTGTATGTGTGTGAGAGAGGAGTACAATTTAATACTTCTACAGATTAATTAGTATCATTCATTAAAGTATTTATTCATCCATACTTATATCGACATTCTTGTCAATAACAACTTGAATATAAATACAAGGATTTATTTAACTTATTTTCATCTTCTTATCAAAGACTACTTTGATGTATGACATACATTCAGTTAGGTATTTGAACTACATATTAATCGAAATAGTGCTAATATACAGATTGTGGTTATGGGTGGCTGGGTGGCAGCACAGTGGGTTAAGTGCACATAATATGAAGCACAAGGACCTGAGCAAGGATCACGGTTCAAGCCTCCAGCTCCCCACCTTCAGGGGAGGGGATCACTTTACAAGCTTACAAGAGGTGAAGCAGGTCTGTAGGTGTCTGTTTTTCTCTCCCTCTCTCTAACTTCCCCTCTTCTCTCTGTCTTACTCAATTAAAAATGGAAAAAAAAAAACGACCTCCAGTAACAGTGGATTTGTAGTGCAGGCAAAAAAAAAAAATGTGGGTTTTTTTTTTTGCCCTGGAGGCAAAAAAAAATGTGGTTACTGGTCAAGCAATTATTGAAATAATTTTGTCATCAAGTTAAGGTGAATGAAATCTAGAGTATACTTTTTCCACAATAACTTATTGTTTACTAAAGTTTAGCATTAGCTGTGAAATGGGGCCAGTCAGTGGCGCACCTGACTAAGTGCACACATTACAGTGTGCAAGGACCTGGGTTCAAGCCCCTGGTCCCCACCTGCAGGGGGAAAGCTTCACAAATGGTGAAGCAGGGCTGCATGTGTCTCTCTATCTCTCTCCCTCTCTCTCTCTTCCCCACTTTTCTCAATTTCTCTCTAATAATAAACAAATAAAATTAAAAAAACATTAGCTGTGAAATGGCTATAACTAGTTTTAAATAAGCTTATTTACATATGCATGTCACCCCTGACTGGATTATATTAAATATAGGAATCATTTTCTACTAGCCATCAACTAAAATTACAAAGGGGAAAAAGAAACACCCTTTAGACAATTATTCCATGCAAATTAAGAGGCAATTACAAGACATCTTAAGAACAAACAACAAAGGGAGTCAGTGGTAGCACAGAGTGTTAAGCGCAGGTGGTGCAAAGCACAAGGACTAGCATAAGTTTCCCAGTTCGAGCCCCCTGGCTCCCCATCTGCAGGGGAGTCGCTTCACAGGCGGTGAAGCAGGTCTGCAGGTGTCTATCTTTCTCTACTCCTCTCTATCTTCCCCTTCTCCATTTCTCTGTGTCCTATCCAACAACGACAACAATAGTAATAACTACAACAATAAAACAACACGGGCAACAAAAGGGAATAAATAAATATTTTTAAAAAGAACAAATAACAAAGGAAAATTGGCATGCATCTCTGGAATTAAGAAGAGCTAAAACTTTGTAGGTTTTGAGGTGTTTTTCTCCATATGATTTTCCCTTGCTGAAGCTGTCCAGAGATTAGTTTCAAAGGCAATGAGTAACCAGGTATTTTTGTACTATGATGTAGATCATTGATATACTAACAAACTATATAGAGAGGAAAAGTTGTTTTCCTTAATTTTTATCTGTAAAATGGAAATATTGACAAGACTATACCAAAAAAGTTGTTTTTAAAAGAATGTGTTTATAACTTCAACTTTCCTAAATCAACATTTATGATTGATAAAATTAGTGACAGATGTTAGAGCTAGGATGGAAGAATTTGTGCTTACTTCGTTCTTAATGCTTCTCAGCGAGATGACTAAACTTGTTTCTAGTGGAGTGATGTCCTGTATAGTTCTTACAAATGTGAATCTTTGGTGACCTTAAATCTTCTGTATGGTAAGTGGCTGGTTTGAGAATTATTATTTTACTCGTTACACATTTAGAAGGTAATGGGTAGGTTTGTATTTGATTTATCTTCCCAGGTAGACCTAGTAAAAATACAAAACCAATTTTGTGTAAATGGTGGTCAAGGAATAATAGCCAAAGTATGGATCAGTATGATGTATGCTTTTTATAGCCTTAACCCAGGCTTTTGTACCACATTGTATTTCCAGAAAAGCAAGAAAATAAGTCATGAACACACTAAGGATGGCTTTAGGAATGCTGAAGTTGCAAAAAGTAGGAAGACAGTTTCATTCTTAGATAATATAATAATCAGGGGATACATATCTTACTATCAACACCTGTCTAGGTAGACCAACTTTCAAACTTCAGGTTAGTCATGTTTATGTGTTCATATAATGATTAAAAATTCTGTGAAAAGTTACCTATCCATGTGTGTTACCATCTTAACTGTCAGATAATTATTGCTGATGTCACAGTTTAAGATAGAGAATGGGAAAGCTACCATGGGAGGGGGTGGATTATGGGGATTGGGTGGTGGGAATTGTGTGGAGTTGTACCCCTCCTACCTTATGCTTTTGTTCACTAATCCTTTCTTAAATAAAAAATTTTTAAAAAATAAATAAATAAATAAAATATTTTTTTAAAAAATATTTTGCTTAAAAAAAAATAGCCCTGCTTTAGTCAAAGCCTATTTCCATTTAATGAGTTTATATAATATAGCAGCATTACTATTTAACTGAAGGCAGTCTTCAAAGTTATCATTAAACTTTGTCTACTCTCAGCTTAACATATCAAATACTCCAAACATTGCTAGAAAAATTCAGCTTCCATTACCTAAATCATGTATGTTGTACTTTTCTGGTTAAAAAAATTCTTTAAAAGATGAGATGCACAAATTAGTTTTGATAAAGTATCTTCAACAGAGTCTTCTTATACCCATTCAAATGAAACAAGAGTGTCTTAGAAATTATGGAACTCTACCTAGAAGACTTTTGTTTCTCATTCTGACATTCTCAATGGATTTTCTAAATATGTATGGTGATTTCTGAAGACTATCTAAGCAAGGCTTGTGACAAGGTATTTCTCAGAGACTTTTGGTATTGGAGTTACGTTGGACCTTAACCCAAGATAACAACTTGCTTAATTAAATTGAATTACTCTTTTCAAGACAGAAATCTTCCACATTTTCCTTTATTTATGGTCATTATGTGTCTCTAAATGGTATAGTATTTAAAGAAAAGCTTTAAGTGTTAAAATTCTGAAACCATTAAATATATGGAGTTAAGGAATTAATAAAATCTTTATATAATATTGCCATTTATTTTAGGTTGTGATAAATATGGATACACTGGTCAAAGTTTAGTTAACATATATTTACAAGTTGAGAGACTTGTGCATATAGATGGTTCTCAATACCTGAATAATTTTGTTAATTTAATTTAGTATTTAGAATGTCAGGACAGGGCTGGGTGGTAGCACACCTGGTTAAGTACATGTATTACCATACACAAGGACCCAGGCTCAAGCCTCTGCTCCCTACATGTGGGAAGGAAGCTTTATGAGTGGTGGAGCAGGGTTGCAAGTGTCTCTCTGTTTCTTCCTTTCTCCCTCTGCTCTGTCTCAGATTGTTTCTGTTATGTCAAATAAAATAAATAAAGCTTAAGCTAAAAATAATTGCAGGGATATAATTTTTTTCTATCCAATATATTTCATTTGATTTGATTTTCTTTTTTTAAAATTACATCAGTGCCTTGCTGGTCCTTAATGCCTGTGTGATTTTTATCACTCATAATATATTCTTACTATATATATACTTTGACAGATAGAGAAGAGAGGCAGAGAAGGAGAGAGGAGAGACATTACAGCATTGCCCCACTATTCATGAAGATTCCTTTTTCCTAGTGCTCTCATGTAGTGGTGAGGGACTCAAACCTGGGTCTTTATGCAGGGTAAAGCATGTGCCCTATGGGGTTTAATGTCTCCTGTCCTATTTATATTGTGTCAGGCAAGACTTTACTAGGTCATAGATTTACAAGAATACATTTATGTATACAGGCAAAGTAGCTCACTTGGGTAGTGCTCAACTTCGCCATCCATGTGTGCAATCTAAGTTTGAGACTGACCTACACTACACTGAAGGATGTTTTGATGCTGTGATTCCTCCTTTTCTATGAAAACAAGTTAACTTGGAGTGGAAAATCCTCTGAGACAATAACACAAGAACCATCCTATGTCATTTAGAGTGTCTGAATTTTGCTAAGAGGCAAGTAAATTTCAGTTTCTAGGCAAAAGAACTAATGAGCTAAATTGCTTTGGTTCTGCCCATTCTTCAATGAAGACCAGCTTTTACCTCTCCCTTCCACCCTGCACTCTTCCATATCTCTCTCCCTCTCCCTCTCCTCTCTCTGTCTCTCTCTCTCTCTACGTTTTCCTTTTGTGTTGCCCTTGTTGTTTATCATTGTTGTTATTATTGTTGTTGTTGTTGGATGGACAGAGAGAAATCAAGAGAGGACGGGAAGACAGGGATGAGGAGATAAAGATAAGACACCTGTAGACCTGATTCACCGCTTGTGAAGTGAACCCCCTGCAGGTGTGGAGCCAGGGGATCAAACCAGTATCCTTATGCAGTTAGTCCTTGTACTTAGCACCATGTGCTCTTAACCTGCTGAGCTACTGCCAGGGACCTCACTCCTCCATCTCTTTATCCTTCCTCTTCTTCTCCTATTCTTTAGTTCTTCTGTATTTTCTTTTTGACTTCCTTTTCTCTATCTCTTACCTGTCTTCTATCCATCCTTTACTCTCTCTGTCCTCTCCCTCCCTCTCTCCCCTAGCTTGGGCAGGAAGATAGATTATAGCTAATCCTCCCATCACCACTCCTATCATCACCTAATCAAAATCAAAGGGGTACTTCTCTATTCTACACAACTCTCCTTCAAGAGACTTTTATTTCTCCTCAAGAGGGTCTTTGGTGCTTACTTCAACAGGTGAACCTCTCCTGATTTGAAATGCTTTTTTAAAAACTATTTATTTATTTATTCCCTTTTGTTGTGAAATGTTTTTTTTTTTTACTCCTTGGTAGTTGCTAACACACATTGAAGAGGTTCCTTTTCAACAAGACAATTATGAAACAGTTTCACTGTTTCTCTAAGCCCATACCTGGGCTGTTATGTGTGGAAGAATAGGAGAGGAGATAGTGGAAGGTAATAATGAACTTATTATTTATTATTTTTATTTATTTATTTAAATTTGTTAGTATCTCTATTTATTGAATAGAGCCATCCATCTAGAGGGAAGGGAGATATAGAGAGGGAGAGAGACAGAAAAACACCAACAATACTGCTTCACCACTGGCAAAGCTTTCCCCCTGCAGGTGGGGAGTGGGGACTTGAACCCAGGACCTTAAGCATTGTAACATGTGTGCTCAGCCAGGTGTGCCACCACCTGGCCTCTATTTTTATGTTTTTATTATTGACTTAATAATGATTGGCAAGGCCATAGGATAAGAGGGGTACAATTATACATATTTCCTACTACCAGAGTTCTGCATCCCATCCCCTCCATTGGAAGCTTTCTTAATTTTTTTTTTTATTTTTTAGTTTGTATTTTAAAAAATAAAACATGTGGGAGTCGGGTGGTGGCGCAGCGGGTTAAGCGCACATGGTGCAAATCGCAAGGACCTGCATAAGGATCCCAGGCTCCCCACCTGCAGGGGAATCGCTTCACAAGCGGTGAAGCAGGTCTGAAGGTGTCTATCTTTCTCTCCCTCTCTCTGTCTTCCCTTCCTCTCTCCATTTCTCCCTGTTCTATCCAACAACGACGACATTAATAACCACAACAATGTTAAACAACAAGGGCAACAAAAGGGAAAATAAATAAAATAAATAAATAAATATAAAGAAAAGAAAACACTTTTCTTTTTGAAAACTTTTTCTTTTCTTGGAGGGTGAGGGTGGATGTTCAGCTTCATGGGGCGGGGGGGGGATGGGACACAGTCTTTTGGTGGTGGGAATGGTGTTTATAATAAATAAATAATAAAAAAGAAAACACTGACAAAAACCACATGATAAGAGGGGTACCACTCCACACAATTCCCACCATCAGAACCTAGTATCCCATCCCATCCCCTGATAGCTATCTGATTCCTTCCCCTGATTCCTATTCTTTATCCCTCTGGGAGTATGGACCCAGGATCATTATGGGGCGCAGAAAGTGGAAGGTCTGGCTTCTGTAACTGCTACCCTGCTGAACATGGGCATTGGCAGTTTGATCCATACTCTCTGCCTGTCTCTCTCTTCCCCTAGTGGGGCGGGGTTCTGGGGAAGCTGGGCTCCAGGATACACTGATGGGGTCATCTGTCCAGGGAAGTCGGGCTGGCATCATCTTAGCATCTAGAACTTGGTGGCTGAAAAGAGAGTTAACATATAAAGCCATAAAAGTTGTTCACTAATCATGAACCTAAAGACTGGAATAGCTTAGATGAAGAGTTGGGGGTCTCTGTTCTGTAGATAGTTAGTAGGTCTATTTTAGTTATATTCCAAAGGGCCCATGACTGTACTAGTTTTTTTTTTTTTTTTTTTTCCTGAGCCTGATATCTGATAGGCAGGTGGATCCCAGTTATTATCTGGGGAGATGATGTCATGACTGGAAAATGGACCAGAAACCTGAAAAATTTCCTATTTTTTAATCCCTCTGGCAGAATGGGCCCAGGGTCATTAAGGGATGCAGAAGGTGGAAGCTCTGGCTTCTGTAATTGTTTTTCTGCTGGACATGGGCTTTGGCAGTTCAATCCATACTCCCAGCCTGTTTCTATCTCTGGATATGTGGGGTTCTTTTAGCCACCAAGTTACAATTATTTTCTTAATGTGAAGTCTTACTGTTTACAGTACAGCATCTTCCCTAAGGAGTATGACAATAACACCAGGAAGACCTTTAGAAATGGCATACTTTAGTTTTTGAAATCCCAAATGTAAACCTAGAGAGCTGGTGAATATTTTTAATAATTGTCTTGCTGAAGTGGAAACCCTGCACTACGTTTTAGCAGCTGTTAAGTAGTACTACAGATATTTAAATCCACATAAGTGGTGAAAGCTGCTGAGCTACTGTTTATGTAAGCATTATAATTTAGTATAAAAGATCTTCTATATTAATAAATCAAATTGGAATCAAGAAAGAAAATTTGCCTTTGTTGCATTTTTTGCAGGCCTGTAATTTCATTTCTGTATATATTGAAGACTTACTATGGAAAAAAGATAATGGTCTTGTTTGTAACCTTATAGTCATTGCTATGGCAGAATAACATTTTTAAATTATTATTATTATTAATTTTTATTTTAGATTCTTCCTTCACTGCCATTTGCCAGATAGTTCAGGAAAAAAAAAACAACAGTTCAGTCAATTCACTGTTTTAAAAATTTGACACTGTTCTTAACAAAAATAAATTAGACACAAAACAAGACATAAACAACATGATATGTTATGATATGTCTTGATTTATGTTATAAAGTTCCATTTTGCAAAACTTTTTTCTTTGTTTAAATAAATTTTAATAGGGCTGGTACAATACCTCACTTGGATAGTGTGCTTTGTTGTGTGCAAGATCCATGGTCAAGCCCAGGCCCTACCACATTGAAGAAAATTTTGGTGCTGTGGTCTCGCTTGCTCATTTGTTCGCTCTCTGGATGTTGGATTGTTATAAAACTTATGATTTATTTTTGGGTTGTCATAAAACTCATGACATATTTTCTGTTTTCTATGTTTAAATATGTATCTAAATTCTCTGTGTAAGCTATTTAATATCTGATAATGCACATTTAAAGATATGCCCTTAAAGTAAGCAACCTACCAGGTCTTACCGAAATAGCTGGATATTTGACATAAAAGTATATTTTCAGCCTTCTTATTCTGTTTTATTAATGCCTTAGTCTAATATTATTGGATATTTTCTTGCTAGATTTAACTTGGCTCAGTGATATTCCTCTTTTGTGTAGCTCAGCTAAAGTCTTCCTTTTCTCAGTTTTTGTTCTCTTATGTACTAACACCATTCTCCTTTTATCATGTTACAGTTTTCAGCTTACCGTTATCTTGGTGGATACATCACCTTGTCACCCCTCCAACATCCCTCTCTCTGTCTGCTACACAACTGTGAGGGATACACTGAAAGGATTGACTTTAAGCATTCTAGTTCATTTCACACTCTTCAGATTTCATTTCTTTATGCCTGATGTAAACAGTCTGCTATTGTCAAATGCAGCAGTATAATAGCCAAAATGTGCTGAATTTCTCACCACCTAAATAATCCCTTGACTCTAAAATTTTCTTAACATGGAAGACAGCACTGGCTAAAAGGCACATTGCAACACCTTGAAAAGGAATGTGACTAAACAAAAAGTGTTTAGCACACATCTATCAGAGGAAGATGAAAAATTGTACACTGTGTCAGCAACTGTACTATAAACCACCACTTCAATAAAATGAAACAAACAAACAAAAAATCCCAGAGCAAGATGCTGAATAGATCAGGAATGGACCATAATAGTGACTTGTTAAAGGACTATTATCCATTAATGTCAATTCAGGAAAAGTAGCTTTACTTCTATGTAAGGACTGGAATGAGAAGTCCAGCACTTTTTTTTTTTTTTTTTTTTACATTTGTAGGACCTAAGAGTTAATGATAAGTTGCAAAATTGTTGGTTAAAGAGATATTTTACTTAGTATGCATCCAGACTTTAGAGCACAGATTAGACCCAGATGACTGATGCTGTTTCCTGTTCTAGCATTGTTGAAGGCCATCTATACCTATGCATATCTTTTTCTACTTCCTATCTCTTCTCTCAATTTCATTATTATTTATTCATTTTTAGTTTTCCCCCACCCTTGCCAAATTAGCTATATCTTTGTGTCCATCCCAGTCAAATCTATGTGTATCTAAGGTGCTTCTGAAAACTAAAAATCAAGGTACACATGGTGGCACTCCCAGTTGAGTGTACACATTGCCATGTGCAAAGTCATGGTTTCAAGCCAAGCCACCAGTCCCCACCTGCAGGGGAGATGCCTCATGAGTGGTGAGGCAATACTGCAGCTCTCTCTCTCTCTCTCTCTCTCTCTCACACACACACACACACACACACACACACACACACACATCTCCCTTCTCAATTTCTCTCTGTTCTATCAAAAATAAATAAGTAAATAAAAATTGAAAAATAATAAACTAATAATCACTGGTATGGACTATGAAGGAAGTTCAGCTTATAAATATTTTTATTATTTATGGCATCAACATTATCTCAACTAAGGACTTCATTAGTTTTTCCTCTGTGGACAGCCCTGTGAGTATTTGAAATTCAACTTTTTTCTATTGAATCGTGAGGTAAATCCACTTATTCTAGTTGGATCCATCTCCTTTCCCATTAACGTCTGTCTCAGTGCTTTTCCCTTAACTGGTTGTGCTTTTTGATAGGATTGAAAACACTGCAGCTTACATCTGCCTGAGCAGATGGAATGCATTTTGCATGAGTGTTAACTGATTTATGCATTGCATGAAGAAAGCAATCTATGTCAAAACATTGTGACATTGTAATGAAGCATTATCTGCTGTGTGCTGAGACCTGTTTGATTATAAACGGTCTGGTTCTTTGCCCTTAGCGTTGCCCTCGCGTACTATCCTATGGTAAAACCTAGACAGATCTTGGAGGGAAAAACAAAACTACAAATATGGGGGGAAATGTGAACTGAGGGAAAAATCTGGTTACAAATGAACCTTCTTGTAGTTGAGTTCCCATTTTTGTTCCTAATGTATAGATAGTCATTCAGAGGAAATATTACAGAGTTTCATTATGGGAAAGTTTCACACATAAAAAACCAAATCTTCTACTTTAACTTGATGGTAACTTCACTGTATTTTATAAAGAAAACCCCTTGGGAGTGTTTTCAGGGTGATTGCCATAGTGTGAACTTTATTCATTATGTGTAGTTTCCTCAACTTGAGCACAGCAACGGCCTGTAACTTTAAACTTAAATCTATGACTAGCGTTGAAGATTTTATGATGTCACTTATTTGTAGTACTAATCCTTTCTTCTTCTAGCATTTGTCCTTCTTCCGTAGCCAGTCAACAGCGTCAGGTTGAGCCTGATGTAAAGTTTAGAGGCCTCCTTTGAATCCTTGATGACACTTTATATTTTTCTCCTGTGGACTATGATGGCTTCATAACATTGTTTTGTTTTGAGATCCTCTCTCACTTGCTACCAGTGCCTATTCACCTGTTTCCCAGCAAATGGTGTATGTATTCAAAAGCCAAGAAGATTGAACTTTATTGCCCATTTTATGCAATTCACTGTTCAAATGCTGTAGCACATTAGAGAGTATCTCCATTTGCAAATGATGTTACTCTATATTTTAAGTTATTTTTCCCTACAGGAGTAATGACAAGGATAATAAAACTCAGCTGAAGCTGCTGTATAAGCACACATAACTGCCTCAAATTATAGGAGAGTTTCTAAGCTACAAAGCCACTGAAACCATGAAGGCCATCTTCCAACTCTTTTCACAGTGCTAATAAGCATGACTGGCTTTCCCAGATATCTGGATGAGGAAAAAGATAATTCTGTTGCATTATGCTACTGGTTCAGTAGCTTTTTAGCTACAAAATTTCTGATTCAGTAAATATTACTTGATTTGGTCTACTCAGAGTGTGGGTAATTTAGGGATTTTTCTAGACAAAAAAGAAGAGATGAAACTTTTGAAACACTTACCACATTGTGTCCTCCTAATTGATATTAACATCATTGGTAAAAATAGCAAAACTACAGAGAATAAACTTTGGGGAGAGTAGCTTTGGGTTAGGAAAAGCATGGATAAAAATTAGCTAATATTACCTGACAAACCAAATGTCTACTCATTTGACAATAATCTTAACACTTCTGTTACTTTTGTAAGCTTATGTTCTCTAAACTTTGACTACTTCATGTCTGCTCTCCTGGGACTCTCTGAAGATAGCTGTGAAGAAATTTGAGAGGTTTCAGAGTTTTATGGTGTCAAAAATTTAATTTATAAAAAAATAATTACCTTGGAATTCCTAAAGTACTCATTTGTAGTATAGTATTTCATAGACTATGTCAGGAAACCCCAGAACATCATAGAGGAACAATGAACTTTAGGCTTCCTCTAAATCTCCTTTAAAGCTTACAGTAAAAATTATTAATGTCTCTGTACCACACATACACACAAAAGCTCATTTTCCCACACATTTTTTGAATATTTATTCCCTTTTGTTGCCCTTGTTATTGTTGTAGTTGTCATTGTTCTCCTTGTTGGATAGGACAAAGAGAAATGAGAGAGGAGGGGAAGACAAAGAGGGGGAAAGAAAGACAGACACCTGCAAACCTGCTTCACTGCCTGGGAAGCGACTCCCTTGCAGGTGGGGAACCGGGGGCTCGAACCTGGATCCTTTTGTAGGTCTTTGTGCTTTGTGCCACCTGCGCTTAACTTGCTGTGCTACCGTCCAGCTCCCCCACACATATAGACATCTTTGCCACTGTTTATGGCTCTGTGTTGAGATTGACTGGCTTTAGTTCTATATAACATAACATATTTATTGAGTGCTGATGATATGCCAGACATTGCACTGGACTGTAAGGAGATGTAGAAAGGAAATTATCCTTTAGAGAACTGCCAGTCTAGTAGCAGAAATTGGTAGGTAAAGAGATTAATTGGGTAAACTGAACTTAAGAGACCTAAGGAATATGAAACACAAATTTATAATTTAAGTCTTATTTATATTGTTCAATTTGAATACAAATTTGATCTCAATATTTATATCTGTATAGATAATCTCCATAGTGATATAAAAGTGATAACTATACATATTTTAAGTTAAGAAACAATTTCTTTGTTACTATTCTTTTTTTGTTTTATTTTATTTTATTTTATTTATAAAAAGGAAACACTGACAAAACCATAGGATAAGAAGGGTACAACTCCACATAATTCCCAACACCAGAACTCTGTATTGCATCCCCTCCCTTGATAGCTTTCCTATTCTTTAATCCTCTGGGAGTATAGACCCAAGGTCATTGTAGGATGCAGAAGGTGGAAGGTCCGGCTTCTGTAATTGCTTCCCTGCTGAACATGGTTGTTGACAGGTCAATACATACTCCCAGCCTGCCTCTCTCTTTCCCTAGTGGGGCAGGGTTCTGGGGAATCAGAGCTCCAGGATAGATTAGTGGTTGTCTGTCCAGGGAAGTCAAGTTGGCATCATGGTAGCATCTGGAACCTGGTGGCTGAAAAGAGAGTTAACATGTAAAGCCAAACAAGTCGTTGGCTAATCATGAACCTAAATGCTGGACTAGTGCAGATGAAGAGTTGGGGGGCGGGTCTCCGATGCCTACTAGCTATCTACAAAATGAAGACCCCCCCAACTCTTTGTCACTATTCTTAAAGGATGAGTGGCTCCTCTCCTTCCTACTCAGAGCTGAATTTTTTTCTCTGAAAGTTGTAACAGCTTGATTATAGAAGCCTTCAATCCTAAGGTGTCAAGGTTAAAATAGTATTTTAAATAGTACTTAAGTACTATTCCATCTGCTCAAAGTCAAAAATATCTCTTCCATCTTTATCTGAATTTTCTCCAAATGCAAAAAAAAAGTCATATCCAAAAAATTTTCAACTTTGGTACATTTGGCTGTATCACAAACTTTATGATGATAATATGATCATGTAAATGTCAAATTAGAGACATTTCTTAGTGCCCTTTAGTTTATAGATGACTACTGGCCTTCAATCAGATTTCCCAAGCACAGTTTCCATTACTGAGCACTGTAGTAGAATTTGTGAGAGTTACAAAAATAATAATCTTGTAATTTATCAAATAGTAGTTATCAACTAATATCTGTGAGTTCCTTAACATTTATGAAACCAAGTCTGTAGACAAAGTCTACGGAATAACTTTTGGGAGCATTTTGAAATAAGTAAAACTTTCTGAAGGGTAATGATAAGAGTGAGCTATATGATCCCATATGTATGCTCGGTTCCATCCACCCACCACTACTATCAATCTCCTCTAGATCTTCTTTAAACTTGGCGGTAACTCTAAACACTGCTCCAAATCTGTCTGCTTCTGGACTTGTCTCATAGGAGGAGTAAAAAGGGAAGAAAAAAAAAAAGGACCCAGGGTCAGTAAATATATTTTACTCATGGATAATGTGCTACAGTGCCATGTGAGTGACCCAGGTTCGAGCTGAGACACTACCACGTTGAAAGAAATGGTGCTGTGGCCTTTCACCATTCACTCTCTTTCTGTTTTCTTCACTACCTCTATCTTTTTTAAAATTAATTAATTTATTTATTTTCTTTTGTTGCCCTTGTTTTATTGTTGTTGTTGTTATTGTTGTTGTCATTGTTGGATAGGACAGAGAGAAATGGAAAGAGGAGGGGAAGACAGAGACAGGGAGAGAAAGGCAGACACCTGCAAACCTGCTTCAGCACTTGTGAAGCGACTCCCCTGCAGGTGGGGAGCCGGGGGCTTGAACCAGGATCATTAAGCTGGTCCTCGCACTTTGCATCACACTACCTCTATCTTAAAGGAAGAGAGGAAGAAGGAAGGGAAGAGAAGGTCAGGGGAGGGAAGGGAAGGGGAGGGGAGCAAAGGGGAAGGGAGGGGAGTGGAGGAAAGGGAAGGGCAGGGGAGGGGAGGGAGGAAAGGGAAGGGCAGGGGAGGGGAGAGGAGCGGAGGGGAGAGGAGGAAAGGGGAAGGGAGGGGAGGTAAGGGGAGGGAAAGGCAGGGGAGGGGAGGAAAGGGAAGGGCAGGGGAGGGGAGAGAGGGGGAGGAGAGGAAAGGGGAAGGGAGAGGAGGGTAAGGAAGGGGGAATCAGTTATCTTCTTGTCTCAAGTATTGGTGAGGAAAACACCCAATATGGAAGCAGGATTATGAACTTGTTAACTTTTGAAAATCCTCTCCAAACATATTTTCTTTGTTTTTCTGAATAGACACAATACTGACAAAAACTATATGCTAGCCATGCTGTCTCATCTTCCACAGCAAATCGCAAAGTTAGCCTGGGTGTTGTTTATGACTGTGCTCTTGATAACCTTGAAGCATCACTTGATTTGTTTGCTGGGTAAAAACTGGCACCCAGTCAAGTGACCAGGACAAAGCCATATGAATGAAAAGCAGGGTTACCAAATGAATGTAAGTTAAGTGTGTATTCTGTGGCCTTCCATAACCACAAAAACAATTAAAAAGAAAGAAAGAATTCCTTGGGGATTTTGTGGTTTAGATTTGGAGGCAGAAGGCAAAACAAATAACTAGAAGGGCTATTTAGTTACTGATGAATAGTGGGCAGCCTTTTCACAACAATTTCCTTAACTTTTTAATAAAAACTAAAGTTTTTAATCTAATCAAAATAAAAAGACCATCACAAATTGTTTTATATCCTCTCTTGGTAAAAAAAAAATGTGGCTAATTAATTGCCACAGAATGATGAATTTTTCCAACACAGCTGTCACAACTGCTGTTTTAAGTCATTTGTTATGGTTTATAATGTGTAATCTCCAAGAAATTGACCATTACTGAAATTCAGAGCTGGGTTTTCATTCCCTTAACCATACTGAGATATGAATCAGACCATTAACTAATAAAAGTACTAAACCACTAATAGCAAATCACTCAGTGAGTACTTTTGTCTTTTACGCATGATTTCATTTTAAAACTTAAATTGACATTTCTGGAATGACAGAAACAGACACTTCTATTTTCACTGCTCTTTATAAAAATTCCCATTTTTTCCTTTTCATCTTCTGTGACTGCTCTCTACTTAGCCTTACCTCATAGCCTTTGCTCATGTTATGCCATTTCTTTTTTATATTTATTTATTTATTTATTTATTTATTTATTTATTTTCCCTTTTGTTGCCTTTGTTGTTGTGGTTATTATTGTTGTTGTTATTGATGGATAGGACAGAGAGAAATGGAGAGTGGAGGGGAAGACCAAAAGGGGAAGAGAAAGAGAGACATTTGCACACCTACTTCACTGCTTGTGAAGTGACTCCCCTGCATGTGGGAGCCAGGGGCTCCAACCAGAATCCTTAAGCCAGTCCTTGAGCTTTGCGCCACGTGCACTTAACCCGCTGCACCACCGTCCGACTCCCGTGCCATTTCTTTATTCCACCTTGCCTTTGAAAGTCTATTCTTGGGGCCAGGCAGTGGTGCACCTAGTTAAGCACATATATCACCATTCACAAAGACCCAGATTCCAACCCCTGCGCCCCAACAGGAGGAAATCTTCATGAGCGATAGAGCAGATCTACAGGTGTCTGTCTTTCTGTAACAGTCTCTGTCCTGTCAAATAAAATATGAAGTCAGAAATGGAAAAAAATGGCTGCTGGGAACAGTGGATACATAGCACAGGCATCAAGTGCCAGCAATAACCCTCTTGGGGGAAAAAAAAAACTACTCAAACTCCACAGCATCTTTATGAACCTCTCCATATTTTTTTAAACTGATAGTGTTTTTATCTTTCTTTCTTTTTTTTTAATTTTTTTTTATTTAAGAAAGGATTAATCAACAAAACCATAGGGTAGGAGGGGTACAACTCCACACAATTCCCACCACCCAATCTCCATATCCCACCCCCTCCCCCGATAGCTTTCCCATTCTCTATCCCTCTGGGAGCATGGACACAGGGTCATTGAGGGTTGCAGAATGTAGAAGGTCTGGCTTCTGTAATTGCTTCCCCGCTGAACATGGGCGTTGACTGGTCGGTCCATACTCCCAGTCTGCTTCTCTCTTTCCCTAGTAGGATGTGTATCTGGGGAAGCTGAGCTCCAGGACACATTGGTGGGGTCTTCAATCCAGGGAAGCCTGGCCAGCATCCTGGTGGCATCTGGAACCTGGTGATTGAAAAGAGAGTTAACATACGAAGCCAAACAAATTGTTGAGCAATCATGGCGCCAAAGCTTGGAATAGTGGAGAGAAAGTGTTAGGGAGGTACTCACTGCAAACTCTAGTGTACTTCTGCTTTCAGGTATATATTTTGCAGTAGTTTATGGATACATGTGAACATAAGCTCTCTCTCACAGAAACTGGTGTATATCTAGGTTTTGGGACTTTGTTAGAAGGTGAACCACCTGAGATGACATTAGAGTGTACTATAAAAGGAAAGGTCTCACCCGAGTAATGAAGCTGAAGGGTTGTCATTCCACACGTGAAGTCTCTGGATACAGTCTGAGGTGAAGCATGTTGAGGTGGCAATCGTTGCGTTGGTTAGGTTGTGGTCGGCGGATGCAATATTATTTGATATGGATTGGGAGAGGCATACAGGAAAGTGGTCCCTATCCAATGGTTCCAGGACTGGGGGAAGTAGAGGCTCTATAGTGGAGATGTGAGGTTCCTGCTGTCTTAGGGTTCAAAAAGACAATCGATAGTTAATGTTATCATCACATTATTTGGTAATTGGGTTAACTTTGAAAAGTCCTATTGTTATGGTTTGCCGTACAGTACCCAGTATGTTGTATATAGCTGTGCTATTGGAGGCTTCTAATCTACTTCGTCTAGGCTTTTGAGAGAGTCCGCATATCAAATACACAGCCTATATATTGAAAAGATTCAGTTTGTGTTTTGAAAAACTTTGAGACATACAATTGATTTTCCCCCTCTCATATTAATTAACTAGTGGTTTATATGTCTACATTTTGCTAGGAGTGTACATAAACACCATTCCCACCACCAAAAGACTGTGACCCATCCCTCCCACCCACTCCCACCCCCCACTGGCCCAGGAAGCTGCATGTCTACCCTCACCACAGGGCTTTTACTTTGGTGCCTTACTTACAATTTGGTCAGGTCCTGCTTTTAGTTTCCCTTTCAGATCTTCCTTCTCAACTTCTGTTGATGAGTGGGGTCATCCCATACTCATCTTTATCTTTCTGACTTAGCTCACTTAACATAATTCCTTCTAGCTCTGTCCAAGATGGGTCAGAGAAGGTGGGCTCATTGTTCATTGTTTTTATCTTTCTTTCTTAAAATAATTTTTATTTGGGAGTTGGGCGGTAGCATAGCGGGTTAAGCACACTTGAAGCAAAGCACCAAAGCACCAGGGCCTGCAGGTAGGAAGGAATCAGGGGAGTCGCTTCAAAGGCAGTAAAGCAGGTCTGCAAGCAACTTTCTCTCCCCCTCTCTCTCTTTCCCTCCTCTCTCCATTTGTCTCTATCCTATCCAACAATGACGACATCAATAACAACAATAAGAACTACAACAAGGACAACAAAAGGGAAATAAATATTAAAAATTATTTTTAAAATGTTATTTTTATTTATTTTAATGAGAGATATATACAGATGAAAGACACAGAAAGACTAGAGCATTGTTCAGCTCTGGCTTATGGTGGTGCTGGGAATTGAACCTGGGAGGTCTGAGCCATAGGCAGGATAGTCTCATGCATAAACATGCTGTCTCTATAGCCCCACTCCATCTATTTCCAGAAAGATTCTCATTTATTCTATTCATCATTTACACAACTTATATTAAGAGGATCTTGTGTATTAATCACTATTCTGGGCACTAGAGAAACCAAAATGAAAGACTATATCCTTAGGTTTCAAGAACTTTCATATTTTACCTAGTGGTATTGATGGAATAACTATCATTGAAAAAGCTATATGCCTGGTAAATACACTTTACTGTCTTAATATGTTTTCAATTGTAATTATCTACATGTGATTGCATATACCATGCTTGTCGTTGTCATTGTGGCTATATTTATAAAGGATTTAAGAATATTGGTTCCCACCTACAACTAACACCTGTTTTCTATACTAAACTGACTAATATCCTTTCCCCTTGGTATCTGCATCTATCTCCTTGATTTGTTAACAGATCAGAATTTATCTCCATCTGAATAGACTCAAAGGCAGAGGACAGCCTTTTATTTAAAAAAGTATAGAAACTGTTACATGCTCAAAAGTGTCAATGAAGATCAATAGAATGGCAATAAGTTCAGTCTCTCCTAGAATAATCACACTCAGTGATGCATTTTAGTTGAGTAGATAATTTATTTAAGAACAAAGATATTGCCAAATTGAAAAAATAATTGAATTTATACTGTCTATTGGATAATTCAAATTGTCCTACAAAAAACAGTAGTTTTGTTATCAATATGGTATTTTAAAGTACAGTCCTGGAAATAGTTATGAAAGCATATACTAGGAAAGTTCTAAGGGCTTTATTAAAGACAGCCAAATCAAGTCAAATAGTCATTATTTGGAATCTTCTAGCCAGTATTTAGGCTGAATTTGGTGCCAGACAATTAATATTCTTTAACCATATTTGCATTTTGTTTCATTCTTTAATTGCCTCAGGTTTATGTGTATTAAAAACTATAAATTCCTTCATTAAAATTGTGATCTGCTCATATTTTGTATTTTCACTTCTTCATCCCTCCTCCCCCCATACATGCATACCTTTTTAGTACTACATTTTAGGAAATCCTACTCATTCATCTTTTCCTTGACCTCCATTCCAGGCACCTGTTTTACTACCTTTATTATGGCTGAGGAGCACACTCTCCTGGGATGACTCCTCTATCCTTTTGAATCAAATATAGTTAAAGTTGAAGAAATTAAATTAGTTTTATGATAATACAGAGAGATAACTAAATTAGGAATGGCTGAAGAACAACCTTAGAAGTGGCACAGTAGCTAGATAATAGACCTAAAAGCATGAGATACTGAGATTGAGTCCTGACATTATATGTGCCCGAGAAATACTCTGGTGTGTCTGTCTCTTTATCTCCTTCTCTCTCTCTCTCTCTCTCCTTTCATAAAGTATTTTAAAAATGACTAGAAAACATCACAATTGTGTAAGCTATTTTGTTATTCAATTATGAGAAGGCCTAACTTTTTTTTAATTTTATTTTTTTTATTTGAGAAAGGATTAATTAAAAAAACCATAAGGTAGGAGGGGTAGAACGCCACACAATCCCCACCACCCAATATCCATAACCCACCCCCTCCCATGATAGCTTTCCCATTCTCTATCCCTCTGGGAGCATGGACACAGGGTCATTGAGGGTTGCAGAATGTAGAAGGTCTGGCTTCTGTAATTGCTTCCCCGCTGAACATGGGCGTTGACTGGTCGGTCCATACTCCCAGTCTGCTTCTCTCTTTCCCTAGTAGGGTGTGTATCTGGGGAAGCTGAGCTCCAGGACACATTGGTGGGGTCTTCAATCCAGGGAAGCCTGGCCAGCATCCTGGTGGCATCTGGAACCTGGTGATTGAAAAGAGAGTTAACATACGAAGCCAAACAAATTGTTGAGCAATCATGGCGCCAAAGCTTGGAATAGTGGAGAGAAAGTGTTAGGGAGGTACTCACTGCAAACTCTAGTGTACTTCTGCTTTCAGGTATATATTTTGCAGTAGTTTATGGATACATGTGAACATAAGCTCTCTCTCACAGAAACTGGTGTATATCTAGGTTTTGGGACTTTGTTAGAAGGTGAACCACCTGAGATGACATTAGAGTGTACTATAAAAGGAAAGGTCTCACCTGAGTAATGAAGCTGAAGGGTTGTCATTCCACATGTGAAGTCTCTGGACACAGTCTGAGGTGAAGCATGTTGAGGTGGCAATCGTTGCGTTGGTTAGGTTGTGATCGCCAGATGCAATATTATTTGGTATGGATTGGGAGACGCATACGGGAAAGTGGGCCCTATCCAAGGGTTCCAGGATTGAGGGAAGTAGGGGCTCTATAGTGGAGAGGTGAGGTTCCTGCTGTCTTAGGGTTCAAAAAGACAATCGATAGTTAATGTTATCATCACATTATTTGATAATTGGGTTAACTTTGAAAAGTCCTTTTGTTATGGTTTGCTGTACAGTACCCAGTATCTTGTATATAGCTGTGCTATTAGAGGCTTCTAATCTACTTGGTCTAGGCTTTTGAGAGAGTCCGCATATCAAATACACAGCCTATATATTAAAAAGATTCAGTTTATGTTTTGAGAAACTTTGAGACATACAATTGATTTTCCCCCTCATATTAATTAACTAGTGGTTTATATGTCTACATTTTGCTAGGAGTGTACATAAACACCATTCCCACCACCAAAAGACTGTGACCCATCCCTCCCACCCACTCCCACCCCCCACTGGCCCAGGAAGCTGCATGTCTACCCCTCACCACTGGGTTTTTACTTTGGTGCCCTACTTACAATTTGATCAGTTCCTGCTTTTAGTTTCCCTTTCAGATCTTCTTACTCAACTTCTGTTGATGAGTGGGATCATCCCATACTCATCTTTATCTTTCTGACTTAGTTCACTTAAAATAATTCCTTCTAGCTCTGTCAAAGAAGGGTCAGAGAAGGTGGGTTCATTGTTCTTGATAGCTGCATAGTATTCCATTGTGTATATATACCACAGCTTTCTCAGCCACTCATCTGGTGTTGGGCACCTGGGTTGCTTCCAGGTTTTAGCTATTATGAATTGTGCTGCTATGAACATAGGAGTACACACCTCTTTTTGGTTGGGTGTTATGGAGTCCTTGGGGTATAACCCCAGGAGAGGAATTACTGGATCATATGGAAGGTCCATGTCTAGCCTTCTGAGAGTTTTCCAGACTGCTCTCCACAGAGGCTGTACCAATTTACATTCCCACCAGCAATGTAAAAGGGTTCCTCTGTCCCCACATACCCTCCAGCATTTGTTGCTGATGTCTTTTTTGATGTATGCCATTCTTACAAGAGTGAGGTGGTATCTTAGTGTTGTCTTAATTTGCATTTCTCTGACAATCAGTGACCTAGAGCAGTTTTTCATATCTTTGTTAGCCTTTTGGATCTCCTCTGTAGTGAGTGTTTTGTTTATATCCTCTGCCCATTTTTGGATGGGGTCATTTGCTTTTTTGGTGCTAAGTTTGCTGAGCTCTTTATATATTTTGGTGATTAGTTTCTTGTCTGATGTAAGGCATGTGAAGATCTTCTCCCATTCTGTGAGGGGTCTCTCTGTTTGTTTAATAGTTTCTTTGGATGTGCAGAAGCTTTTCAATTTGATGTAGTCCCATTGGTTTGTTTCTGCTTTAGTCTTCCTTGCAATTGGGTTTGATTCATCAAAGATGTCCTTGGGGTGTAGGTGGGAAAGTATTTTACCAATGTTTTCCTCTAAGCATTTGATAGTTTCTGGTCTGCCATCTAGGTCTTTGATCCATTTGGAGTTGATTTTTGTTTCTGGTGAGATACAGTAGTTCAATTTAATTCTTCTGAATGTTATAACCCAGTTTTCCTGGCACCATTTATTGAAGAGGGCCTCCTTTTTCCATTTAATCCTTTGGGCCCCCTTATCAAAAATTAGATGCCCATAGGTGTTGGGATTTATTTATGGGCTTTCAATTCTGTTCTACTGGTCTGTGTGCCTATTTTTGTTCCAGTACCATGCTGTTTTGATGATGATGGCTTTATAATATAGTTTAAGGTCTGGGCGTGTGATGCCTCCATTTCTGTTTCTTTTCCTCAAGATGGTTTTGGCAATTCTAGGTGTTTTCAGGTTGCAGATAAATGATTGTAGTGTTTGTTCTATTCTCTTAAAGAAGCTTGGTGGAACTTTGATGGGTATTGCATTAAATTTTTATATGGCTCTGGGGAGAATATTCACTTTGATGATATTTATTCTTACAATCCATGAGCATGGGATATCTTTCCATTTCTTGGTATCAGTTTCTATCCTTGAGCAGTGACTCATAGTTTTCAGTATACAAGTCTTTCACTTCTTTGCTCAACTTTATTCCTAGGTATTTTATTGATTTTGGTTAAAAAGTAAATGGGAGGGAGTAGGGCTGTAGCGTAGTGGGTTAAGCGCAGGTGGCTCTAAGCTCAAGGACCGGCATCAAGATCCCGGTTCGAGCCCCCGGTTCCCCACCTGCAGGCAGGTCCCTTCACAAGCGGTGAAGCAGGTCTGCAGGTGTCTGTCTTTCTCTCCCCCTCTCTTTCTTCCCCTCCTCTCTCCATTTCTCTCTGTCCTATCCCACAACAACGACATCAATAATAACTACAAAGCCTTTTGGCAAAGGCTTTCTCTGCATCTATTGAGATAATCATGTGGTTTTTGGCTTTGCTTTTATTGATGTGGTGAATGACATTGATTGACTTTTGGATTTTGAACCAGCCTTGCATTCCTGGGATGAATCCCACTTGGAGTGATGAACAATCTTTTTGATATGTTCCTATATCCGGTTGGCCAAGATCTTGTTTAATATTTTGGCATCTATGTTTATCAGAGATATTGGTCTGTAGTTTTCCTTTTTTGTTCTGTCCCTATCAGCTTTTGGTATCAGGGTGATGTTGGCTTCATAGAAGGTGGAAGGGAGTATTCCTGTTTCTTCAATCTTATGTAATAGCTTAAGAAGTATGGGTATTAACTGTTTCCTGAAAGTTTTGTAGAATTCGTTTGTGAAGCCATCTGGTCCAGGACTTTTGTTGTTGGGGAGATTCTGTAGGATTAAGGAAGAAAGGATGACAAGAATGAGACAAAGAAAAAAAAAGAGAGAGAGAAAAAAGAAAAAGATAAGAAAAGAACAGTCATAAGAGGGCAGTGAAAGGAAAGGGGTTTTTTTGTATTTATTTTTAATTATTTAATTAGCTATGCGGGGTGAGGTGGGGGGGTTGGCTACTTAGAAAAAAGGCCAGAGGTTTCAGAAGGGTATAGACTTAGAATTAATGATACTCCCTGGTGGGGCAGGAATTTGGTAAAGAAAAGGAGCTCCCCTCCCCTGCTAGGAGCTGGTCTCCAGGGACTGGTTATGGGGGGTGGGGGGCCCGGCAAGGAGGTATGCTTGAAAATTAAAAGGAAGAAAAAAAAATTTTCCCCTTTTTTCCCTACTCTAATTCTTAACCCAAATTAAGTTATAGTCACCTCCTTGGTGTCACCACTAGGACCCCTTATTGGCTGGCCTGCTAAAGGCAGAAAATCCTACTGTTTCCAGGAGATGTGGTCAGAGCTCAGCCACTAGCAGCTTCTCAGTCCGCTATCTTCCGGGAAACCCCCCCCCTGAAGATTTTAAGGATTTCTCAAAAATGAAAACTAGCTCCAAGTCCTTTTGATCCAATGAGAGCTGTACTCAAGGATGTCCTCGGATCCGCCTTCAGGGTCACGGTGGTCCCCAGAGACTTCCAAGAGAAAGCCCCCGAACTACAGTGCTCCCTCCCAGTCCTCTGCCACCGCCCAGCAGCGCTCTGCAACTGGTGGAGGAGCCCCCTTCCTGGGCCGAGGAGAGTGCCAGCGCACCTGCCTTGCCTGCCGCTGCCTGGGAAGTCTGGAGCAGCCCGCCCGCTAGTCTGCGCCACCTCTACTCTAATTCTTGATCCAAATTAAGTTATAGTCACCTCCTTGGTGTCACCGCTAAGACTCCTTATTGACTGGCCTACTAAAGGCAGAAATTCCTACCGTTTCCAGAAGATGTGATCAGAGCTCAAGCCAGTAGCAGTTTCTCAGTCCGCCATCTTCCGGAAACCGCCTATAAACTTTTAAAAATAAATTAAATAAAATTAAAGAGAAACTTTTTTTTCTTGTGATAGAAATGAGAGCTAGAAGACTTTGCCCTGCTTTGTTATGCCTAAAATTAAAATAACATTCATTACATTGTTAATCCAATACAGCTGGAGGCTCTCCTGTGATATTGGTGACATTACTGCTGGTAGAAAAAAAAGACCCTAAGTTATTTATTTATTTATTTTTATAAAAAGGAAGCATTGTCAAAACCACAGGATAAGAGGGGTACAACTCCACACAATTACCACCACCAGATCTCCGTATCCCATCCCTTCCCCTGATATCTTTCCCAATATTTAGCCCACTGGGAGTATGAACCCTTGGTCATTGTGGGATGTAGAAGGTGGAAGTAGACCCTAATTTTTACATTTACAATTTAAGGCTTTCTTTGATTGCCCCATATCACATTCATTAAGACTGGGAATCATGAAATCAATTAATATTAAGTCTAGAATCCAAAACCAAATCGCTTCCTTAGCATTCTTTTTGTGTTTTAACAAATGGAATTTGAAACTTATCTGTCATAAAACATTGTAATTGAAAAATTGATATTGTGTATTTTACATCATAACTAAAAAATATATATTCTAAAAATTAGTTTTTATAAGTCCATGTATAACCTTTCACTTAGGGGGAGGCATTCTGTTAGCAACAATATTGTCTTCAGATCAAGATTACAAAACAAGTTTCATGTAGTCAGTGAACCACAAGATGGCACCACTGAACAATTAGTTGACCCCTAGTTAAACCCCAAATGAGAGACGTTCAACAAAATAATTTATTAATACTCTAGAAACATGTCAAAGTCATACAAGACTGGAAGGATATTGAGAAAATATCAAAGGACTGAAAGGCATGGGAGTTAAATGAATTGCTCTATCCCAGCTGTAAGTACTAGATAAAGGATATTAACGGAAAAAATTAAAGACATCTTGGTGAAGGCTATACCATAACTATGATTACTACACTAATATTAAGTTCTATGTAAAAATGTTGCAATACTTGTGTAGGAGGTGAACATTAGAATCAGATGAAAGATAAACAGGGACACTGCATACTGTCTTTAAAACCATTCCCCAAGTCTAAAATTACTCTATAACAGGAAGCGCTGTGGTGATATACCTGGTTGAGCACACATATTACCATGAGCAAGGACCCTGGTTCAAGCCCCCATTTCCCAACTTTTGGGGAAGCTTAACAAACAGTGGAGCAGGTCTGCAAAAGTCTCTCACCCTCCCTATATTCCCCTCCCCTCTAAATTTATCTATGTGTCTATTGTAAATAAACAAATTAATTAATAAAATGTTGTAAATAACTTTAAAATTACTTTATGATAATTTTATGTCAAGATTCAGGTAGACCTCTTTAAGATATTAACTTAACAGGTAGAAACTTTCCATTAATCTTTTACCTTGACATAACAAACTTTTTTAAAAAGTAATAAGAGCAGCTAATCTTTTTCACAATAAGGGATTAATGGTTTATAGCATAGTATTTCACACATAGGAACAATCTCTTATCTCCTTGATTGGTATCTAGAAGACAGAATAAGATCCAAAGATTCTTTCATCCTGTACTTTTCCCTTTCCCCATAGTCCTTTACTATACCATACCCAGTTTAAGTTTCGTCATATGTTTTCCCTTAGTGATCTAATATAACAGACTTTTATGGAAGCCTGTAGTATGGTAAGGTATATTAACCAAACACATGGTTCTAAACCAGGAGTTTTATTCCTCTACAGACATAATAAGAAATACCCCATGGGCCCAGTGGTGGTGCACCCTGTTAAGTGCACTTATTACCAAGCTCAAGGATACAGGTTTGATCCCTGCTTCTCAAGCTGTGGAGGGGGTCTGCAGATCTCTCTCTCTCTCTCTCTCTCTCTCTCTCTCTCTCTCCATATATATCTTTCCATCCTCTCTCAATTTATCCTTGTCCTATCTAATCAAAATTAGAAAGAAAAAAAGAAAAAATGGCCACAGGGAGTGGTGGATCTGTAGTGCAGGTACCAAGCCCCAACAATAACCCTGGTGGCAATAAATAAATTTTACAAAGAACATTTTCCATACCTGACATTCAAATACATTTTCTGACAAAATAATTCTGTGTAATTTTCAAGTGAGTTAAACAAATCACAGATTATAAGGATTAGAGCAAAACTGATTTGTTTTTTCCAGTAATATGGTCACTCAGAGAACCTCTAAAAAGCATTCTGCTATCTCACTAATATTTCTCATGAGGATAATGTCTGAATATTATGAACTTAAAATTTTTATGTGACTAACTTTAGGAGCAAGGTGACATTGAGCTAATACCTGTGCTAATGTGCTAGATGTTTTGTGTGAGAAGTGCTTTGCAACATGTACATATAGATATGAGAAAAAGTTTACTAATGTGTATAAGAATAATTAGGAAAAATTAATTAGGAGAAAAGCTTTCTAAATTACAATAAGGTCCAACTAAATAAGGAAAGTATTAATTGTTAATAAAGATGCAAATTAATGAAAAATTCTCCAATGTACTCAGCATGTCCATATCCAAAAGAAGGCAGCTCTCTCTCTCTCTCTCTGTCTGTCTCTCTCTTTCTCTTCCCTCTCAATTTCTGACTGTTTCTAAACAATAAATAAATAAATAAAGATAATAAGAAAGAACTCCAATTTAGCATCACACATAAAAGTTCATTGGAAATGTATTAAAGACTTAGATAACCAGACACTGTAAATGTCCTTGACAAGAAATTAGGGGAAAATTGACATTGGCCTTGGCAATAATTTTCTGGCTATGAAATCAAGAGTACAAACAAAAAGAAAATAATTGGGACTAAATTGAATGTAAAGTTTCTGCATATCAAAGAAACAGCCAATAAAAAGTAAAGACAATGTTTTTATTTGAATTGCTAGAAAATATCTGCAAATTATTTGACTGATAAGTGTTTAATATCCATAATCATAACTAATTTTCTTTGATCAGTCACTAATGCACAATTTTCATCTTCTCTTTAAAGACTCTAGTTTTGTGCAGGTAGAATGTTGTACCCAAAACTGCTAACCTGAATCTAGACATTCCGTGGCAACTTTTACTAGCAGTTTTTTAACCCTTACCCAAATCCAGCTTATTCTTCTACATAGGTTTTTTTTTTTTTCCTAGTCCAATGCAGTGATTTTCTATGGCTGATATAACAAATTACCTCAGAGTGAGATTTCTTAAATATAAAGATATCTATTCTTTTACAATTTCAGAAGTCAGAATTCTGGAATTAGGGCCACCAGGTAGTGACATATCTGGTATAGCTCACACACTGCCATGTTCAAGGACCCTGATTCAAGTCCCTGGTTCCCACCTGCAGGGTTGGAAGCTTCAAAAGTGGTGAAGCAGTGTTTTGTGTGTCTCACTTTCTTTCCCTCTGTTTCCCCCTTTCTTTTCAATTTCTCTCTGTCCTATAAAAATTTAATATAGTAAATACATATTAAAAGTGAATTCTAAAATCAAGTAGCCAGAAGGTTGTGTGGCAGGCAGAGCACAGGACTTACATACCTGAAGTCCTTAGTTCAAGTCCTAAAAGAAGCACATATGCAGGAATTGTGTTTTGGCCTCTATTCTATTTCATAAAATGGATGAATTGAATATACACTTTTAAAAGAATTCTGAATAATGACTGCACAGTCATTCTCTTAAAATATTTATTTATTTATTTATTTATTTATTTATTTATATTACTACCACGGTTGTTACTGGGGCTTGGTGTGTGCACTATGAATCCGCTCTTCCCAGCATCCATTTTACTTTTTTTCTATTTTTTAATTGGATAGGGCAGAGAAAATTGATAAGGGTGAGGAGACTGAGCGAGAGTGGGGGCAGCCTGTTAGGATCACAAATTACAGTGTGCAAGTATCCATGTTCAACCCCCTGGTCCCCACCTGCAGAGGGGAGCTTCACAAATGGCAAATCAGGGCTGTGTCTCTTTGTTTCTTTCCTTCTCTATTTCCCTATCTACTATCAGTTTCTCTCTGTCTCTATCCAATAATAAATAAATAAAAGAGGGAGCTGGGCGGTAGCACAGCGGGTTAAGCGCATGTGGCGCAAAGCACAAGGACTGGCTTAAGGATCCAGGTTCAAGCCCCCTGCTCCCCACCTCAGGGGAATTGCTTCACAAGTGGAGAAACAGGTCTGTAGGTGTCTATCTTTCCCTCCCCCTCTCTGTCTTCCACTCTTCTCTCCATTTCTCTCTGTCCTATCTAACAATGACGACAACAATAATAACGATGACAACAGTAAAAAAAAGGGGCAACAAAAAGAAAAATAAATAAAATTTTAAAAAATAAATACATAAAAGAGAGAGGAGAGCAAGATAGAAAAGATAGATACCTGCAGTCCTGCTTCATCACTCATGAAGCCCCCCAACCCCTTTTCAGGGCCAGTCTCTCTCCAGAAGATTTATAAAAAAATAACCTGTCTTGCCTTTTCTAGCTTTGAGTAGTTGTTAACAATCTTAGTGGACATCACTCCAATCTCTATTTCCATTATCACATGACATTTTTCTTGTAACTATGTCCAAATTTCCTTTTACTTATAATATCACTAGTGTTTGTAAGATTACCCTAGTACTTCATCATAAGGACTTCAACTAGTAACTCTGTATGTGTGTGTTTCTAGTCACTCTAATTTCCTCACCCATTCTTTCATCAATAGACAGTTATTTTCAGGTTTTGATAATTGTATAATGATGATGGCATTTAATGTTTAATTAGTTAGCAAAAACTGCAGTTAAGTCAAAGTGCCCAGCATTTCCAGAGTTACTGTATTTCCTAGAAAGTTTTCTCATCTATTTCTTACCTTAGCCCCCTTAACAAACAGTTCAGTAGGACTGATGTAACCCAGAATGTGTAGAATTAAATCCAATGCATTTCATGTTACTTCACTACCACTGAACAAGTGATTTTAAAACATAGTTCATTTGCCTCAGTCAGAAAAAATGAAGGTGCTGACATTCATCTATAACCTTGGTGGTTATGGTAGCATGGGGTTCTTTCACTCATTAACTTCTTTGATTAGTTAGCTTATTTTCTGAGAAAAAAATTAAGAGTCAGTTAAAGCATATACTTCAAACTTTGTAAAAGACAATATAGACTCTAGGGAAAAGATAGTAATATTTTGACAGCAAAAGAACAATATATTTTAGGATCATTTTTCTAAAATTAACAAATCTCAAATTTTCACATATTTACTGACTCTATAACTATTCCGGTATATTAACAGTATGCAAGTATACTTATTGAATCGTTCTAAGTTTTTAAAAAGTGTGCAAAGGCATAACTGTCAGGCTATCTTCAGATTTATCACCACAAATACTAAAATCAAGAAGACTATGGAATGACATATTCACTGTACTAAAGGATAAAAATTACCATCCATGAATACTCTATCCTGCCAAATTATCTTTCAAGTATAAGATAAATTAAACCTTCCCAAATATACAGATCGGTTTCACCACCATCAATCCTGTCTTGCAAGAATTACTGAAAGATCTCCTATATGAAAAAGAGCAAATAAACACAAACTCTAAATGAGTCCATCATTGGTGGAATAGATTTGGAAACACAAACAGCAACAAGAAGCAAATACATCAGGAAAGTGAGTACAAAGTGGACAAAGCTATATGAATAATGTTGGTGAACCAAAGCCAGATATCCAAAGGCTTTATTTTTAAAGGATTATATTCTGAAATTATAGGGTGAGTCTGGATTTTTGTGGACACACTGTTTTACCTACTGAAGTTCAGTTACTGAATATATTTACTTCAGAACTGTCAGATCAAACATGATATTTAAGTTGAAACCCAACTTATATTGCTACCATATCAAATTATTCTTTGTAGTTTATAAAACACGTCAGCCACACAATAAGATGTCTTATTCCAAATCTTTATGTTTATTTTTTATATTTTATTTATTTTATTGTTTGAGAAAGAGGGAAAGAGATACACAGAGAGATACCAGAGCACTGCTCAGCTCTAGTTTATGTTGGTACTGGGGATTGAACCTGGGACTTCAGAGCATTGGGCATGGAAGTCTTTGACATAACCATTATGCTGTCTCCCTTCATTTTTTTTTCCTAATTGTAAGCTTGAAACATTTACTTGCATGTAGGATAAGATTAGCATCTTAGAATTTAACATATGTTGGAAGTCAGGCAGTAGTGCAGCGGGTTAAGCACACGTGGAGCAAAGGGCAAGGACTGGCTGAGGATCCTGGTTCGAGCCCCTGGCTCCCTACCTACAAGGGAGTCGCTTCACAGGAGGTGGAGCAGATCTGTAGGTGTCTTTCTCTCCCCATCTCTGTCTTCCCCTCCTCTCTCCATTTCTCTCTGTCCTATCCAACAACAACAATAACTACAACAATAAAAAAAAAACTAGTGCAACAAAGGGAATAAATAAATAAAATTTTTAAAAAAGAATTTAGCATATGTTTATTAAGAAAAGAATTTTCAGGATTTCTCCCTTCCACAAATATCTTTGCTTCATATTACTAAGGACATACTCAGTGTTGTAGATATCATTTAATTGCTTATGGATCACTGTTAGCCATGAGGATTATTGAGAACCTTTCTTATTTATGAAGAAGTTTTCATTGAATAGATATGCCTGTATGAGTGCCATATAGTCAATTTGAAATCTGTTTAGTGGTATATCTTCTATACCCTCACTTCAAATAATAAGTTTTCACTTTCATCTATATTCTTTGTGCCATACAAGCTATACCATCATCAAATGGGCTATTAAATTAAATGTTTATTAAACATTTAAAATAAAGCTACTCCATAAACTTACTTGAGTTTTTGAATGAAATGATAGTTTTCTTTAAAATAGTTATAATTTATTTTTTTTCTGTTGGAATTCTACAAAATACCCTATATTTCACCTGTAAATATTTTATATTTTATAATAATTCATAATGTTAGACTTAGTTTTATATGTTTACTTTGCTTCTTGGTTGATATATTATGTAGTCAGTATTTTCTGTTAATTACTTTTCTATATTTCAGGGACTGCATGAAAAGACTGGTGTACTTACAGCTGTCAAAGTGATGAATGCTCGTAAGGTAATATATTCTGTATATGTATTCTATTCCCTCGATGTATTTGTGATCTTGGTATAAGCGGTTAAATAAACATTGCATTTATTTTTTAATAACCATTATATATATATAATTATATTATTTTAAGTTGTTATATATCTATAATTTAATGTTCTTTACATGCACAATGCATATTGTATTTATTATGTTTATACATAAGATGATAATCACATAGCAAATTTCCACACATTTTGGCATCCTATAGGAATGAAGGAAAAACCTATATATTTTTTATTTCCGGTTGATTGTTTCTAGAGATAGAAAATCATTTTACTCTAATATAGTGTTAATCCTGTTGTCTTCCACCCTATTATTTTCCTACTCTAAATATTCCTTTTGAGAATTGAGGTCATTACATTCTCAATGACAGGTAGAAGGGAAGAACTTGTCAGACATGCACATTTTCTGACAGATGAGAAAGGGAAACAGTTTAATTGGTGCTGTTCCTGCTAACATTCATAAAGTCATGTCACAGTTCCTAACATTGGAATAGAATTTTCTAATCACTGATTTCTGTTCCCTTTATTTAACATGGATACCTCTTTTTTTTTTTCAAAATAATATTGGTATGAACATCGTAGAGGTCATTTTTTTTTTTACTTTACTATGCCCTAGAGGAAAAAGTTTAGATATTATGTTTGAAAAACTATACCTGTTCACTAAACTGTTGTAAACTTTTCTTTTGCAATTTGTGCAGGTAAAAAAAAAATGTTGAAGTTTTCTGGAGATTGACATGATCTTTGTTTTGTCAACATGTGCCAAATGGTGCAAGCCAGTATATGTTTCAAGGGATTTTGAGGTTTTGTGGATTTATTTTGCCTTACAAACATGGCTGCCAAATAGTCAGCCTCATGATATTTGAGTGAGACCTTCTAAAGTACAGATTCTTTTTTTTTTTTTTACTTGAGATATCTTGAAACATATTTAGTTTACATTTTAGATGTTCCTGATTTTTCAATATTTAAAATAATTTTAAATAAAGAAATGAAAAGCATTTGCCAAATGGTTTCACCCCTATGTGGGATAGGTAGATAACTAAAGCAAATGGACTTGCAAAGTAATAGATAGTAACCAAACTGTCTCAGATTTTATAAAAACTGCAGTGGTTGGAGGAGGGCACAAGAACTCAGGTGGAGGGTACCATGAGTTATAAACACATGTATGGAGGTATGAGGCTCTCTCTCTAAGATATTACACCACCGTAAGTCAGTGGTACATTAAAACTAATAAAATGTAAGTAAAAAGCAGATATTTAACTCATAGATAGCGGTAAGGCCTTGTTTTACAAGTAGAAATATCACAATTATTAATGGAAAATATTATTACCATTGACATGACAGTGAATTATGCTACTATACAATTGATGCCCAGTTCCATATATGTGAAATGCATTTTATTAAAATCATTAATGAAAATTGAGGAGTATTATGTTATGTTATTCTATGTTAGCATCCTATGAAGTACTTAAACCTAAATCATTTCAAATAATACTAGTAGATCTTTTAATATTTTGTTCTTGGTTTTTCAGACTCCTTTGCCTGAAATAGGAAAGCGAGTAAGAGTGAATAAATATCAGAAGTCTGTTGGGTGGAGATACAGCGTGAGTACTGGAAACCCTCATTAGACCTAACCTAGTTTTGCTTTTAGATTTCAGCTTTAAACTATTGTATCCTATCTTTAGAAAACTTCCACAAAAATGTTTTTGCCTGGAAGTGATAACATATTTATATCTTCAAACATATTCATACAGATTAAATCATCCTATTTGAATTTTAGAAAGCATGGTTTATGAGCAATAGTTTTCTGACCAGGTAAGTGTCTACAGAATGTGAAGGAATGAGGAAATCTGCAGAACACAGAACTTGTAACTGAGTGGCAAGAAGAGAGAAACAAATTTCAAAAGCAAATTTTGTATAAAATAGAACTTGATAAAGTCCGTTTCATACTTTTTTTTTTCCCTCCAGGGTAATTGCTGGGCTCCGTGCCTGCACCATGAATCACCGCTCCTAGAGGCCATTTTTTTCCCTTTTTGTTGCCCTTGTTGTTGTAGCCTTGTTGTGGTGGTTATTTTTACCATTGTTGATGTTGTTCGTTGTTGGATAGGACAGAGAGAAATGGAGAGAGGAGGGGTAAACAGAGAGGGGGAGAGAAAGACACCTGCAGACCTGCTTCACCGCCTATGAAACGACTCCCCTGCAGGTGGGGAGCCGGGGGCTTGAACCCGGATCCTTACGCCAGTCCTTGTGCTTTGCGCCACATGCGCTTAACCCACTGTGCCACTGCCCGACCCCCGTTTCATACGTTTTATATGGGCTACTGGAATGGCTGACTTTTCCTCTGTTTTTATTTTATTTTACTTTTTAGTCTATTTCCTTTATTGTGACATCCTTTTTTTAAATTTTTATTTATAAAAAAGAAATACCTGAGGGTCGAAGTAGGGCAGCTGGTTAAGCGCACATGGCTCAAAGCGCAAGGACCAGCAGGAAGGAGGTAGCTTCCAGCCCCAGGCTCCCCACCTGCAGGGGGTTCGCTTCACAGGCAGTGAAGCAGGTCTGCAGGTGTTTATCTTTCTCTCCCCATCTCTGTCTTCCTCTCCTCTCTCCATTTCTCTCTGTCCTATCCAACAACAATGACAGCAATAACAAATAACAACAATAACTACAATGATAAAAAAACAAGGGCAACAAAAAGGAAAATAAATAAAATATTTTTAAAAGAAGAAAACACTGACAAAAACCATAGGATAGGAGGGGTACAGCTCCACACAATTCCCATCACCAGAACTCCCTATCCCATCCACTTCCCTGATAACTTTCCTATTGCTTTATCCCTCTGGGAGTATGGACCCAGGGTCATTATGGGGTGCAGAAGGTGGAAGGTCTGGCTTCTGTAATTGGTTTCCCACTGAACATGGGTGTCGACAAGTCGATCCATACTCCCAGTATGTCTCTTTCTTTCCCTAGTGGGACAGGGTCTGGGGAAGCTGGGCTCCAGGACACATTAATGGGGTAGTCTGTCCAAAGAAGTCCAGTTGGCATTATGTTAGCATCTGGAACCTGGTTGCTGATAAAAGAGTTAACACAAAGATCCAAAAAAAAAAAATGTTGACTAATAATGAACCTAAAGGCTAGAAAAGTTGATATGAAGAGTTGTGGGGGGGACTCCATTTTGTAGATAGTTAGTAATCCTATTTCAGTTATATTTCAAAGAGCCCATGACTATACTATTTTTTTAATTATATAAAATATTGTCCCTGTATATGAATCAAATAAGGACTATCCCCTTATATTTTAAGAACAATAGAAAGCAATAAATCATCAGATACCTAGGCTGAAAATTTCAAATACATGACAGCATACTTGAGTTCATAGTGTAAAGCATTCAAGCTGTTAAAGTATCTCAGGAAAACTCAGTTTGTTTTCTTTCTCCCCTTCTTTTACCACAATCTTAGGAAGGCACTGGCAAACAGCGTTACAATTCATCTAGATAGAACTATGCCCATGTTAAATTTACAGTGTATCTCAGGAAACATCACGTGGTCAATGAAACAGATTGTTATTTAATAGTATGCATTGTTAAGAAGGTGATGTACACATAAGGTGTTAAAATATAATTATGTGATCTATTTTAATCTCTTCAAATATTTTGTGCTAATATACTCCTTTAAAGAACTCCCCTTAGCCTTCTCTGGTATCATTTCCACAGAGAAAAAAAAATGATTTTGATTCTTCAATTGGATAAAATTGCAAAGGAAGTTTTCCCTCCTTGAGCTGCTTCTTCTTGACAAAAAGCAGGAGAGTCAGGCCACTCTGAGATCACCTGGCCCTGAGCCAAAAAAGGCTATAGCATCATATTACTGAGAGACGTGTGAGAGTTTTGAATTACCCACTTGGTCTGATGGATATAATGTACTAACATGATTCTCACACTCAACTTCCTGTTACTTGAGACTAGAAAATATGCTACTACTTTCCAAACATATTTGGACTTCATCTATTGGTTTGGGGGCAGTTTAAATTTATATGGGAAACCCACTCTTAAAATATTTTCTTTTGGGCGGAGGGTAGATAGCATAATGGTTATGCACTATCATGCCTGAGGCTCCAAAGTCCCAAGTTCAATCCCCAGCATCACCATAAACCAGAGCTGAACAGTGCTCTGGTAAAAATATATATATTTTTTTTTCTTTAAGTTTTGAACTTGAATAAAACTTGAACTTTGAGTTTTCTTTTTTTGTCATTACCAGTGCTTCACTACTCCCAGCTGACTTTTCATATAGAAAAAGAAGGGCAGATATAGAGACAGAGAGGAAAACTAACTAACATAGCACTGAAGCTTCCTCTAGTACAGAGAAGGCCAGGTTCAGACTTGGATCCTGCATGTTACGTAGCTGGCATACTATCCAGATGAGCTTTGTTGATGGCTCTGAATTTCTGGTTATATACATTTTGTAAGGAAAATAATGTCTAACATATTAGCGTCTTAGAATCCTACTCAACCTTTTGGAATAAGAAATTCATGACTTACACACACAACTCTTTAAATGTTTGTAGAAATAATGTGGATATCCAGAGAAATGTGTTGAAAACCAAGTTTACATCTTAAACTAGGTAATGAATGTTTGAAAAAGTGGACTTGGGGAATCAGGCAGTAGCACAGCGGGTTAAGCTCATGTGGTGAAAAGCGCAAGGACCGCGTAAGGATCCCGGTTCGAGCCCCGGCTCCCCACCTGCAGGGGTCGCTTCACAGGTGGTGAAGGTCTGCAGGTGTCTATCTTTCTCTCACCTCTGTCTTCCCCTCCTCTCTCCATTTCTCTCTGCCCTATCTAGCAACTACAACAATAAAAAGACAACAAGGGCAACAAAAGGGAAAATAAATAAATAAAATTAAAAAAAAAGAAAAAGTGTACTTAACCTTTCTAGGTCTCAGGTTTGTCATAAGCAAAATAACATTGGGATATTTAGCTTACCTGGAAACAAGGTCAGAAACATAAGCAAATATAACTGCACAATTGCCTAGAGTCCAGTTGTTTTCCGATTCTTGTCTGGGAACATGAACTCTTTAACACAAAAAGTAAAGGAAACTCCTTGATAACAAACTAACAAATAAGTTAAATGATTCATTCTAGAACCTGCTTCTTTTTCATGTATTTTTGTGTTCTTAGTCTCCTGATATTGTCTAATTTTTATTTATTGCACACTTCATGACTATATTTTGCTGAGCAGAACATTGATGTCTTAAAAACTGAAAGACCTAGTTATATAAGGAACTGGTATTGCTTGAGGTTTGTGTCTGGTATTGCTACCATTTCAAAGTGGAGCCATGTCACAGGGGAAGCAGACTGCACTTAGGGGAATTGTAACAGCCACAAGAAATTATCTTTTAGTTATATTATAAGAAATAGGTAAGGGAGTCTGAAATGATTTTTAAATGGAATTGGGGCCTCATACATGTGTGAATTCACCACTCCTGGGCCAGTATTTTCATTTCAGATTGTGAAAGAGACAAAAACACAATATTAGGACATCCCTTGTCAGTCACCTTGGTACTCTTATGTGGTGCTAGGGCTTAAGTGTGGGCCTCACCGTAGACAGTACATGCACCCAACAAAGTGGTATACCTTCTGGCCCCTGAAGGGGAGAAAGAAAACAAACTGAGTTTTCCTGAGAAGCTGAAATAAGACTTGAAACTGAAATTCTATATAATTTTCATTTTGTACATTTATTCATTAGTGCCATTGTTTCACAATATGTACAAAAAGACAAAGTGTCATTAGGGTTTCCAACTGGAGAAATTATACTCTATCTTCTTTCCCCAAAGATTACTTGTTGTCTAAATTTCTTTCTAGTTGTGGAATGTTTATGGGT
Source organism: Erinaceus europaeus (assembly GCF_950295315.1). Classification (NCBI taxonomy): domain Eukaryota; kingdom Metazoa; phylum Chordata; class Mammalia; order Eulipotyphla; family Erinaceidae; genus Erinaceus; species Erinaceus europaeus. Next base: position 58,596,743 of record NC_080185.1, on the reverse strand, counting down.
AAACCCATTGTAAACTCCTCAGGAAAGAATATTCTGCAACTTCTGCTCATCTACCTGAGGTCCCAAAACATTTGGGGACATATTCTGTCACATTGCCTTTTATTTATTTTAATAATTGTAATAATTATTTTGATTTTCCGCATATGTATATGTGCATATATATGCTAAATTTAAAAAGTATTGTGCATCATTCCTACTAGATCTTAGAATATAAGCTCAGCTGGAAATGGTAACTGATTAGATATGTGTATATATGTGTGTGTGTGTATTTATTTGTATTTAGTTAACCATTAATTTCAAACAAAAGGTATTTTCTCTTAGCCTTAGGTCATCAAATCAAGATAAATTAGGGAAATTTAAATGATTAAAGATTAATAACTTAATTTCATATGAACTTTTCACTTTTCTAATTCATTGCTCTAAAGAAATAAAAGATTTTCCTTTTATTTGAATTTGAGAACAGGAGCTTGGCTATATTTTTAATTAAAAACTCTTATTTTTCTCATGTATTACAGATATATTTCAATTATCCTAGTATGAGTATTTTTGAAATAATTATATAAATTTAACTTTTATGGATGCAGTAGGAGATCTTTATAATTTACAACTAAAAGAAATATGGAAATAGTTGGCATTCAAAATAATCCAGTCGTACTCCCTTTGCCAACTACTGTATCACTTCCTTATTCATTTCACATCAAACTCAAGTTCAGTATGTGCTATCTTGTATTCAGTACTGAATATAATATCAAATTTCCCTGTATGTATTTATCTTTAAGTTAGGTTTTTGACACCTTAATGCATAAAATGATATTCATTAGCAATAATCTGACAATTCAAGTTACCTAATTAAATTAAAATATCAAGATATTTTTTCTTCAGTGCATTTCACCTATATACACAATTGTGTGGTGATCTTTGAAATATTTATTCTATTTTAATGAGAGAGAGATACAGAGAGAAATACCAGAGCATTGCTTGGCTCTGGCGTGTGGTGGGACTGGGGATTGAATTTGGAACCTTGGAGCCTCAAGCATGAAAGTATTTGCATAACCATTATGTTATCACCCCAACCCTTGTGATTTTTGAATTATTAAAACCAATATTTCAGAATGGTGGTGGAGTTAGAGAGGAAGTATAAAACTACTGGTTGTCATGGAGCATGCAGTTATAAGTAAAGATTGCTTTCTATTTTATTCTGCTACTATTACCAACTATTTTACCATATACAAGGTATTGGATAAGAGCCAGTTTGAAGCTACATGTGATGTGGTGTCTCTTGTTTCTGTTTGTCTATGTCTTTCTTTTTTTGAGAAAAAGCAATCTGCCAGGAACAGTGAAATCATGCAAGTGTGAAGTGCTGGCATGCACTTGCTCGTGCGTGCACACACACACACATACGTGTACACATGAAAGAGAATAATGAATTAAAATGCATTTAACTCACCTTTATTTTCTCCCAAATTCTTGATTAATGTGATAACTACACAATCTGGTGATTCGTGTATAGTTTCCATTATTAAATTAGCATGGTATATTATAATTAGAAAGTTATAATTACCTTGGGTTGCCATAGGATTGCCATTTAATCTAATATGGTTTATGGCCTCATAGTCTCTGAACGACATAGCTTTAGAGTTTAATGTCTATCTTTATCCTACAGGATGAAGAGGAGGATCTCAGAACTGAACTTAACCTTTTGAAGAAGTACTCTTTCCACAAAAATATTGTGTCTTTCTATGGTGCATTTTTCAAGATGAGCCCGCCTGGCCAGAGACACCAACTTTGGGTATGAGTTTATTTATCTTAATCCGGATGCACACTTTTAGTAGCTGTCATTTTTACAATTACTGGTAATTTTAAGCACTCAACTGCTTACTGTAGTACGAATGACAAAATATGAACTGATTGCTGAAAATGGAAATCATGAAATATATAAAAAATTGGGGCTGGAAGATGACTCAGCAAGAGAATACAGGGACATGCGTGTATGAGTTTCATTTCTAGCACCATGTGTAACAGAGTTGAGTAATAACTCTGGAGTCTCAGTCTCTCTCTCTATCCCTCTCTCTCTCTATTCCTCTCTCTCTCTATCCCTCTCTCTCTATTTCTCTCTCCCTCTCTCTCTCTCCTTTCTCTTTTACCCTCTCATCTATGTAATAAGTTAGCATTTAAATTATTTAAAAAAACTGTAAGCATCTGACAAAGGTGTTAGGGATAAGACAGGAAGGACTTAAATGCACACTGGAAATACTTAGCTAGCATTTATTTTCAACCGTAGTTTTGTTGCTTTATGTGCTGATTATATTTACCTACATGCTTTCAAAATAGCTGTTGATAAAAATAACACACACACACACACACACACACACACACATATATATATATATACATAGTCACTAGAACATGAATATTTGCTTAAGGAAAAGTTTGCCAGGTTGAATTAAGATTAACAATACCCCCTTGAAGTTGTAGTTTTTCCAGTACTTTGGGAGTTATCATTTAGAGCAAAACAGAGAAAGCAACAATAATAAAACAGTTATGCTTTTATATGTTAAGCTTAAATTCTTTATTTTATTTACACAATATTTTATTTTACTTATTTTTAATTTCTTACTGTCTCTGGGGATCCATGCTCAGGTCCAACTTCTTTTGATATAGTGAGAAATAGAAATAAAGGAAGAGGAAAATAGGAAAATGTACCATAACACTGAAATTTCCCTCAATGCATGAGGGTCATACTAGAACCTAGGTTGAACACTTAAAAAGTAGAGGCATACAGATTTTCTAGGTGTGGTATCCTACCAGTCCAATACTGACTCTATAAAGATACATGATTTTATTTTTTCAATAAACTAAATGTTTTGGTCCTTCATGTGTTATCTCATATTCCTACTGCTGGATAAACACCACTGGTGTGGTACCTGTTTTTCCTTCTTCTACCTATCATTTTATTTTTTCCATCTTTTCTTAGTTCTACTGGCTTTTGGAGTTTTCTAGACGGCAATAGATTCACTCTTTGCAGTGTGTTAATCTCTGTACATTACCTACAAGTACAAGCTATATGAACTAAAACACTCCAGATGTTGACATTTTCAGATAATCACTTTCTAATTCTTGATAATTTTCTGACTTCCCTAAAGATGGTGATGGAATTGTGTGCAGCAGGCTCAGTCACTGATGTAGTGAGAATGACCAGAAATCAGAGTTTAAAGGAAGACTGGATTGCTTATATCTGCCGGGAAATTCTTCAGGTGAGTCTTAATGTAGTAATTTTCCCTTTGCCTTGAAAGTCTTGAAATACAGTGCTCCATTAAAAATAATAAGCTCCAAGTTAGGATATGGAAAAAGACAAAATGAAGATATTTAGGGGCTATCCTTAAAACTTGCAGGAAGACTCTGTATAGGATGGATAATAAGGTCCTTCCAAATCATGACCATTATGGTCATGATTGTTTTTAGTATTTTTTACTTATTCCATGTCAAGAATATAGCACAATACTTTGAAAATACTAAGGACACATTAATAACTATTAACATTTTTACTGTTTGAAATCAATAAATTTTAGATTTATTTTCTGCTGTTCTATTATTAATCTCTAGTAGCTGGAGCCGTTTTATTAAAGTAAGGTAATGGGTTAGCAAAGTCACAGGTTAGATTTAATGGTGAGTGGGATAGAGCCAACATGGTAAGCCAGTACAAATGGCAAATGCTTTAAAATGAATTTCCATATTCACTCAAATTCTCAGTCTACAATGTTAACTAGAAAATATTTTGGACTAAGAAATTGGTTGGATGAGGAATAGAACAAAAACAATAACTGAGGTATGATATTTAAGATGCCTTGGTCTTTATTCTTATAATTACTTGGAAATCCGAAGACCAGAAAGGAAAGTAAATGGCCCAATGTATACAAGCATTACTTTCTGGTGTTATTTTTCTTTCATGGGTGTCCTGATTTATTTTCCTTTCCTTATAGCCAAAAGTAGTATTTCTAGGAACTGGGTTTAATCATTCCAGTCTAAAGAAAGAATTTTGTCCAGTCCTTCCAAAAATACTAAGAACAGTACCAGAAAAAAAAAAATGCATAGTCATGTATCTTTTTAACATATGCATGTATGTGTATGCAGGGCCTAGCTCACCTTCATGCACACCGCGTAATTCATCGGGACATCAAAGGTCAGAATGTGCTACTGACACACAATGCTGAAGTAAAGCTAGGTAAGTTTATTCTTGATACCTGTAGGTCCAAAATATCTTAGTGGAGAAAAACACCTTAGAGTACCTGTATTTCTGATTGTGTTACTAATGATATCTACTGATTATTTCCTCTGTGTCTTCTCACCTGTAAATAGTCTGAATTTGAAAATTTGTTTGGAAATGTTAAATACTTAGGCTAAAGAAAATGTGTACACTCAGATTTATGGTCTAGGCAGTTAGAGAACTTGAAATAGTAAGTATATTTCCCACCCTGACATTTTAAATTAATAGGAATTTAAGAGATTATAAATTAATAGGGTTAAATATCACACCTTCCCCACCACCAAAAGTCTGTGACCACCCCACTTCCTAGATAACCACTATAGTTTTCCACAGTCTTCGATATGGTTGACTTTTTGTTTGTTTTCAAGTTCAATTTTCTCAATTACACATATAAGTGAAACCACCCTGTAGTTGTTCTGTACCTCCTTACTTAACTTCACTAAGCCTAATTTTCTCCAATACCATTAATTTTATCCCCAAGGACACAATATCACCTTTTCATGGTTGAATAGTACTCCGTTGAGTACATGTTCCATAACAAAGACTTCTAGGTCTATATTGAATAAAAGTGGTAAGAATGGATATCCTTACCTGATTCTGATTTTAAGGGGAAAACTTTCAGTTTTACCTGCTGAGTATGATGTTAGTCATGGATTTTTAATATATAGCCTTTATTATGTTGAAGCATTTTCCTTTCACTTGCAATTTCTTGAGAGCTTTTTATCATAAATGGGTGTTGAACATTATCAAACAATTTTCTCTATCAATTGATAAAGTCACGTGATTTGTAACTTTCTTTTTGTTGATATGGCTGGTTACATTGATTGATTTTTGGATGTGGAACCATCACTGTTTCCCAGGGATGAATCCCACTTGGTTTTGGTGGGTTGTCCTCTTAATCTGCTGTTAGATTTGATTATCCAAAAATTATTTACCTATTTATTTATTTATTTATTTATTGTTTCTAGGGATAAGTGCCAGAACTACAAATTCTCAGCTCCTGGTGTCCATTTTCCCCCATTTTTGTTGGATAGGACAGAGAGGAATTGAGAGAAGAGGGGGAGATAGAAAGACAGACACCTGTGAGCCTGCCTCACTGCTGGTGAAGCTTCTCCCCCTGCAGTTGGGAAGCTGGGGGTTCAAACCTGGATGCTTGCACTGGTCCTTGCACTTCATACTACATGCACTTAACGGGGTGCACCACCCCCAGGCCCCCATTAGTAAAGATTTTGTTTAGGACCTTTCACCAGCGTTTGTCAAGAATATAGGTTTGTAGTTTTCTTTTTTGACATATTCCTTTCCTGTTTGGGGGGATCAGAGTGATGTTTGCCTCATAGAATGTATTTGGGAGTATTTTCTTCTCTTCTGTTTTCTGGAAGAGTTTGAGGAGGATAGGTGTTAGGTCTTTGGATGTTTTATAAAATACATTAGTATAGCCATTCAAGCTTGGTTATTCTTGTGGAATATTGATTAATGTTTTTAATCACTAGTGATCAGCCTGTTAAGTTTATCTACTTCAACCATGTGTCAAGGTTGGCAGTTGGTATGACTCTAATAATATGCCCATTTCCTCTAAGTTTTCAAGTTGATTTTTATATAGATATCCGTAATGAGTCTTGCATGATCCTTTGCATTTCTGCCTCATTTGTTGTAATATATCCTCTCTCATTTCTGAGAGATTTTTACCATAGCTTTCTATCTTTTTTCTCTTGGTGAGTGTAGCTAGTAGTTTATCTATTTTATTCATCCTTTTAAAGAACCAGTTCTTGGTTTATTTAATTTTCCTGATGGTCTTTTGTTTTCTATTTCTTTAATTTCTGCTCTTTTTTTTAACTATTTCCTGCTTCCTGCTAACTGTTGGGTCTCTTTGTTGCTCCATTTCTAGTTGTTTCAGTTGGGTTTTTAGATGGCTTACTAGTAATTTTTCCTTAGTAATGTGGGCCTGTATTGCTATGAACTTCCCTCTCAGGACTGCTTTTGCTGCATCCTGTAGTGTCTCATAGCTTTTTTTATTCATTTTCATTAGTACTGAGGTAATTCTAAACTTATTTTTTATCTCTTGTATTGTTCAAAAGCATGTTGTTTAGGCTCCATACTTTGGGAGGGGGTATTTGTTTTTCTGTTTGCGATTTATTTCTAGCTTCATATCATCAAGGTCTGAGAAGATGCATTTTATAATATTAATATTTACATGTATATTTAGGCTGTGTTTGTATCCCAGAATATGATGAATCCTTTGTGAATGTTCCATGTGTACTTGAGAAGACTGTGTATTCATTTCTTTTGGGATGGAAAGTTCTGTGTATATATGTTAGGTCCATATCATCTGTGGTTTCAGTTTAGACAACTATTTCCCTATTAATTTTTTCCAGAATATCTGTCTTTTGGTAACAGGGATTTTTAAGATTTATTTTTATTATACTTATTTATTGGATAAGACAGAGAGAAATTGAGTGGGAAGGGGACACAGGAAGAGAGACATCTGCAACACCGATTCATCACTAGTGAGACTTCTCTCTGCAGGTGGAGACTGTGAGTTTGAATTCTGGTCCTTATGTATGCTCATATGTTATACATAATCAACCTTGTGTGCTACTACACAACCTCAATGTGTGTGTGTGTGTGTGTGTATGTGTGTGTGTGTTTTATATCAAAGATTAGGGTCATCATATTTTCCAAAAGATATCTGTTGTCTTTCAAATTACTTAAGCAAGCTTTCTTCTTTGGAATTTTATATACAATATTTAAAGAGCAAGATCAATTAGAGTGGCACCAATGTAAAAACCCTGTGGTGAAGGGGAGGGTGGCCATTGGGCTTCCTGGCACAGCAGGGGGGGGGAGAGGACACAGTCTTTTGGTGGTGGAAATGGTGTTTATGTGCATTAAAAAAAGAATGATATTCTTTTTTTTTTTAAATTTTTTATTTAAGAAAGGATTAGTGAACAAAAGCATAAGGTAGGAGGGGTACAACTCCACACAATTCCCACCACCCAATCCCCATAACCCACCCTCTCCCATGATAGCCTTCCCATTCTCTAGCCCTCTGGGAGCATGGACCCAGGGTCGTTGAGGGTTGCAGAAGGTAGAGGGTCTGGCTTCTGTAACTGCTTCCCTGCTGAACATGGGCGTTGACTGGTCGGTCCATACTCCCAGTCTGCCTCTCTCTTTCCCTAGTAAGGTGTGTCTCTGGGGAAGCTGAGCTCCAGGACACATTGGTGGGGTCTTCAATCCAGGGAAGCCTAGCCAGCATCCTGGTGGCATCTGGAACCTGGTGATTGAAAAGAGAGTTAACATACAAAGCCAAACAATTTGTTGAGCAATCATGGATCCCAAGTTTGGAATAGTGGAGAGGAAGTGTTAGGGAGGTACTCACTGCAAATTCTAGTGTAATCCTGCTTTCAGGTATATATTTTGCAGTAGTTTATGGATACGTGTGCACATACGCTCTCTCTCACAGAAACTGGTGTATGTCTAGGTTATGGGACTTTGTTAGAAAGTGAACTACCTGAGATGAAATTAGAGTGTACTATAAAAGGAAAGGTCTCACCCGAGTAATGAAGCTGAAGGGTTGTCATTCCACACGTGAAGTCTCTGGATACACTCTGAGGTGAAGCATGTTGAGATGGCAATCGTTGCTTTGGTTAGGTTGTGATCGGCGGATGCAATATTATTTGGTATGGATTGGGAGATGCATACGGGAAAGTGAGCCCTATCCAAGGGTGCCAGGACTGGGGAAGTAGGGGCTCTATAGTGAAGATGTGAGGTTCCTGCTGTCTTAGGGTTCAAAAAGACAATCAATAGTTAATATTATCATCACATTATTTGTTAATTGGGTTAACTTTGAAAAGTCCCTTTGTTATGGTTTGCTGTACAGTACCCGGTATCTTGTATATAGCTGTGCTATTGGAAGCTTCTAATCTACTTGGTCTAGGCTTTTGAGAGAGTCCGCATATCAAATACGTAGCCTATCTATTAAAAAGATTCAGTTTGTCTTTTGAGAACCTTTGAGACATACAATTGATTTCCCCCTCTCATATTAATTAACTACTGATTTATATGTCTACATTTTGCTAGGAGTGTACATAAACACCATTCCCATCACCAAAGGACCGTGACCCATCCCTCCCGCCCACTCCCACCCCCCACTGGCCCAGGAAGCTACATGTCTACCCCTCACCACTGGGTTTTTACTTTGGTGCCCTACATAAGAATGATATTCTTAACATCCTAAACAAAGTCAGGACTAGACATCTAACAAACAGAAAATTTGACTTTTTATTATAGGATTAATAATTTTGTCATTTATTTTAAAATAGCCTCACATTTTTACACTGGGATACAGGGAATTATATATTACATTATTTAATGTTCCAAATTAATATTGCTGATTGGTTTTAATTATAAATATTAGCAGTGACCATACTCTGAGTAGCAAGAAAAGTATCGTAGAACATAAGTCACAAAAAAACATAAGTCACAGTAGCAATCCTGTATGGAAGTATATCAGCTCTTTCTTATGATAGCTCTAAAATAACTTTAAGATCCCATGGTTCTGCTAAATAAATAACCAGACCAGAGATTTTGTTCATTGAGATTCATTCATAGAATAAATGAGATATAACTTCAAGAGAATGTAAGATTTTTTTTTATCTAAGAACTACAAACAAAAGTTAAATGCAGTGCTTTTAAATATCTGAGGGGCATATGGTTTTCACATTCAAATGTGCACAATAGGCAATCTTCTACAGGCTGCCCTCTGTGTTCACATGTGGAAGCAGTCACATATACAGGGATCTAGCTCCTTGTCAATCTAACATTTGTTACATAGGAGAGAAATTATAAGTAAAAATATCACTAAAAAATCTGTTATAAAGCCCATGTACTAAAACTCATGCCTGTTATTCTGGTGAATAAAACTTTTTAATACTTGAAATCTGGCTTGATTTACACGTAACTTTATTTTCAATATATTTGGTCTTGGATTTTGTCCATCACAACATGGTTTAGCTACATATTATATGGCGTTGGATACAGATAGTTAAAGAGAATGATAGAGAGTTTAGAAAATAATCACATTATAATTGTGACTACAACTGGTTAATACTCCTCACATTCTAGTTCCCAAGCCAATACAAACATTAAATTTTGCCATTGTTGAGGTTTCATATCTACTTTTATTTTAATTTCAGCTTTTAAAGATTTTTTTATATTTATATTTATTTATTTTCCCTTTTGTTGCCCTTGTTGTTTTTCATTGTTGTTGTAGTTATTATTATTGTTATTGATGTCATCATTGTTAGATAGGACAGGACGGAGAGAAATGGAGAGAGGAGGGGAAGACAGAGAGGGAGAGAGAAAGATAGACACCTGCAGACCTGATTCACCGCATGTGAAGCGACTCTCCTGCAGGTGTAGAGCCAGGGGCTCGAACAGGGATCCTTAGGCCGGTCGTTGTGCTTCGTGTCACATGAGCTACCGCTCGATTCCCCTCAGCTTTCCTTTTTTTACACATTTACTTCCATTTATCATTCTTCTAGTCTTTTTTCCTCCTAGATATCATATAACAGCTAATAACCTCCGTATATATTCCTTGGCCTTAAAATATACATTCAGTGGCCTGGGAAGTGACACAGTGGCTATTAAAGCTTGAGGTTTCAAATTCAATTCCCAACATTTTGTGTTCTTTCCCACTCACATGTTAAAAATAAACAAATCTTTAAAAATGCTTACCCTTAGAGCTAGTAAGAATGATGAGCTCTGATTTAACCTGGTTTCTAAAAAACGGTATCTTGCTATGAGATTTCCTAGCATTCAGTTATGATTTTTCCACATTGTTGACATTTTTGTTCTTGTTAGATACATCCTGTTAGACTGTCTATAACGTTCAGCTTTTTGTTATTTTTTTCCTTTTTGTTGTCCTTTTTTTATCGTTGTGGTGGTTCTTATTATTGTTATTGATGTCATTGTTGTTGGATAGGACAGAGAGAAATGGAGAGAGGAGGGGAAGACAGAGAGGAGGAGAGAAAGATAGACACTTGCAGTCCTGCTTCACCACTTGTGAAACGACTCCTCTCTAGGTAGGTAGCCTGAGGCTCAAACCGGGCTCCTTAAGCGGCTCCTTGCACTTTGCGCCATGTGCGCTTAACCCGCTGCGATACCGCCCGACTCCCTGTTACTTTTTTCTTCTAGATTCTACAAGTTCCATTTTAGATAATGTTGTTTTCCATCCTCTAGACTCCTGGAAACCATTCTAAAGTAGAAAACCACCTTCATTTTTTAACTCTATCTTGTTTTTTTCTGGAATAAGTAACTCAAAATCTATGTTAGCCTTCTTATGTCTGTTTCTGAGAATATCACACTAGTTTCATAAAATGCATCCCACAAATGAATGGAAGACTTAACTTTTATAGTTTAGGCAAGGATATGGATACCACAATAAATATGTATATCTGATTCAGAAGATCTACAGAAAAAAAGGACTAAATTATAGTAGAAAACTCATTTTTATCGGGGTGATAGGGATTTTTTTTAATGTCATAATACTGGCCTAATGGAGCACTAATATGCTTTAGATTTTTAGATGTTCCTTATATTGCTGATCTACCTCAAAATTTTTGGCAGATCAGAACACTACATATGTTATCACTTCAGAGGGTCATGGTGTACTGATGGAACTTTAGTTTTAATATCCATGGTAAACATCCAGCCAAACCTACTGTAGATTTATAATAGCGCTTCAGAGTCTTTTTCCAACATAAATAGCAGCAAAAGCCTATTGCCCAGTATTTCTGGAGTAGACTTCATGGTAAAGTTTGCTGGGTTGGACTGAAAATCTGTTATCCATTGTGGCTTTTGTATTGGCTTTCCAAGTTAAAGCAATGACTTATTGAGTTTTTTGTTACTGATTAATTATTTTGACATATGCTGAATTTTGTAGTGGATTTCGGAGTGAGTGCCCAGGTGAGCAGAACTAATGGAAGGAGAAATAGCTTCATTGGGACACCATACTGGATGGCACCTGAGGTGATTAACTGTGATGAGGACCCAAGACGCTCCTATGATTACAGAGTAAGTGGTAGTTCACATAGAGGAAATTGAAGTTTAGAATGAACTTTTGACTAAAATTTATTTTAGTGATAAAATAAGTGAATAAAAAGCCAGACATCTCCTTCTTTCACATTAAACTCTAATGAGAAATAATAGTAATAACTCCTGTATGTGATATGAGCATATGCATAAAACATTTTCTAGGAGTCAGCGCAAAGTAGGACATTGGGAGCTATCCATATTTGAGGCAGTCTAGTTCATATTGCTTACAGCTTCGTGGTAAAATGTTATATTATGTGGCTTTACATGGAAATTTAACTTCCAGGATCAGAAGTCTTCATAACCTTAAAAATGAATGAATGTAAAGCCAATTATTAATCCCTGCAGTAACTTAACTCCAAAAATAAAAATAATAATAATTATTATTTGATTACTCAGGGTAATGGAGAAAATTCTTGGCATAGTTTACCTCCAAACCACAAAAAATCAGTGGAATAGACAAATTAAGGAACAATTCATGCTATTTATTAAAATTTCCACTGTAGCTGCGATTTGGACAATATATATCTATGTACACATTTTTAAAAAGCTGATGTGGAAAGAAAACTCTCCATTTGCTATAGACTGGAAAAACCACATTCACTCTCCATGCCCTAAGTCATCCAGACAATTCATTGTGGTTTCATTGTGTGGAACCTAGGACTTAATAGTTGAAGTTGATTGATTTAAGTTTCATCCCTTTCCCCTTTCCCTTAAATGCCCCCTGCATGATCAGCAAGCAGACATATTGAAAGCTTGTTGCAATTCAGTGTTATTATACACTATGGAGATTGTGAAGCAGAATGTTCTTTAAGTGGCTTCTTCTTAAAAATGGTTCATAGATATAAGATTAAAGTCCATATCAGCTATATGAACTTTCATACATATTAATAATTTATTCTTATTATTTGATTTCATAGGATGTTAAAACTTAGACCATAACAACAGCTTTTAAACTTAGAGAACTATTAACCAGAATCATAATTCACTTGACTTCTTTAGAAATGAGAGGCAGCATCCCTCTAGCCCAGAATCCATTCCATATTTTAAAAGGAAAAGACTGTTAATTGCAGTGAAGAAATTTTCATGAATCGTCCTAGAATATAATTTTATGAAATTAAAATAATTCTATCCTAAATTTGCTGTGTATCAGAAACTAATAAAAGCATTAAATAAGTACGTATACATATATTGCTTAGTTTAGTACTCTTAGTAGTCCTCTGAGATGAATGTCATTATTATCCATACATAGTATGAACTTGAGTGACAATTGAATTATTTACCTATGTGATAGGACATAGAATGTCTATGATTTTGGCATCTTCCCTCAGCCAAATATTGTTCTGAGATTCTAAATACTATCAGCTTCCCATTTTAAGTGACATATCTGGTTATCATTTCCTTTACAGAGTGATGTGTGGTCTGTGGGAATCACTGCTATTGAAATGGCTGAAGGAGCTCCTCGTGAGTACAAATATTTCTGACATTTCATGAAGCTAATAGATATAATCTGTACAGATCTACCTTCCTGGAAGATGAGAATGCCACTTGTACCAGTCAACTAGTATTGTTTACACAAGTGTCACATGATGTGTCAATTTTAAATTATACCTTTTCAGTGATTATCAAATTCTCTAATCAAAGCAGCTAGATATAGGCATAAAAAGAGTTTATGGTTTTCTCTCTGATGATACATTAGATTAGGCCAACTGTGTGTTGTTTCAGTTTTTTCTTTTTTTTTATTTTAGAAAGGATTAATTAACAAAACCATAGGGTAGGAGGGGTACAACTCCACACAGTTCACACCACCCAATCTCCATATCCCACCCCCTACCCTGATAGCTTTCCCATTCTCTATCCCTCTGGGAGCATGGACCCAGGGTCATTGTGGGTTGCAGAAGGTAGAAGGTCTGGCTTCTGTAATTGCTTCCCTGCTGAACATGGGCGTTGACTGGTCAGTACATTCTCCCAGTCTGCCTCTCTCTTTCCCTAGTAGGGTGTGTCTCTGGGGAAGCTGAGCTCCAGGACACATTGGTGGGGTCTTCAATCCAGGGAAGCCTGGCCAGCATCCTGATGGCATCTGGAACCTGGTGACTGAAAAGAGAGTTAACATACAAAGCCAAACAAAATGTTGAGCAATCATAGACCCAAAGCTTGGAATAGTGGAGAGGAAGTGTTAGGGGGGTACTCACTGCAAACTCTAGTGTACTTCTGCTTTCAGGTATATATTTTGCACTAGTTTATGGATACGTGTGAACACATGCTCTCTCACAGAAACTGGTGTATATCTAGGTTTTGGGACTTTGTTAAAAAGTGAACCACCTGAGATGAAATTAGAGTATACTATGAAAGGAAAGGTCTCACCTGAGTAGTGAAGCTGAAGGGTTGTCAATCCACACGTGAAGTCTGTGGACACAGTCTGAAGTGAAGCATGTTGAGGTGGCAATCGTTGTGTTGATTAGGTTGTGATCAGCAGATGCAATATTATTTGATATGGATTGGGAGATGCTTACGGGAAAGTGGGACCTATTCAAGGGTTCTAGGACTGGGGGAAGTAGGGGCTCTATAGTGGAGATGTGAGGTTCCTGCTGTCTTAGGGTTCAAAAAGACAATCTATAGTTAATGTTATCATCACATTATTTGATAATTGGGTTAACTTTGAAAAGTCCTTTTGTTATGGTTTGCTGTACAGTACCCAGTATCTTGTATATAGCTGTGCTATTGGAGGCTTCTGATCTACTTGGTCTAGGCTTTTGAGAGAGTCCGCATATCAAATACACAGCCTATATATTTAAAAGATTCAATTTGTGTTTTGAAAAACTTTGAGACATACAATTGATTTCCCCCCTCTCATATTAATTAACTAGTGATTTATATGTCTACATTTTGCTAGGAGTGTACATAAACACCATTCCCACCACCAAAAGTGTTTCAGTTTTTAAGAATATATGAGTATGTGGGTGTCAGAATATTTCTCTGGAACAAATGATGTGGAGGATTTGACGTAGGGTCTCAAGGATACCACTGCTTTGTTCATGCCTCTTTAGATGCAAATGTTGTTTACATTTAACATAAGTAATATTTGGTTCTGGCAATCCTTACCAACTCAAGTCCAAAGACACTCAAATTCAGTACCTTTGCACTAGCAGATTATTTACGTTTCTGAACATGTCATCATGCACTGCTACCATTTCAGATGGTAGCAATTGAGAACAGCCACCAGTCACTCATTGAAAGCTAGTTGGCTCTCATCACTGTTGGAAAGTTATCTTTCCCCCTCTTTAAGGTGAGCTTGTCCCCCATTGATGTTTTCTTTGTTCCTTTTAGTTACCTCAGTGCCCTTAGTTTGTCAGAAGTCTCCATTTTCTCTTTTCACCTTCCTTCCAGTGAATTAAATGACTTGTCATGCTCTTCGAACACTTCCTTCTGCTAGGAATGTGAACATGCAATGTGAACATAGACATAAATGATTTATGACCATTCATTTAATGACCTGATAGACCATATTGCTATACTCAATACCAGACTGAAACATATAAATGATAACCATGTTAAATAAGAAGTGAGAGAAATTTCTGAGGCTGGTGTGACAGTGGAGGATGTAAAATTACCTTGCTTCAAGTTCTCCAGTTAGATACCAGAAGTTCCCATTTGTCTGTGAACTCATCTGCACAATGTCTACCAGCAATTTCGTTTGCACTTGGATTATTCTAGTATACCATTTTAAAACTAACAGGAGTGATTTTAAAGTGTAGAAATCATAACATGACTGTAGAGAATACCACGAGAGAGATTATAAATGGAACAGATGTAGAGATCATGTTGCTATTGTTTCCATTGCCCTCCTCTCCAACTACAAGGTATCTACATTGGGTGAATAAGTGATAACAAAAATGGACAGAATTATAGATATTTTATATAAATATGAAACTTCTTTGATGTATTATTATTATTATTATTCCTCAGCATTGCTTGATTCTTTTTCATTGGGAAACAGATTATATCAGATTGCTATTACAGATATGGAGGATTCTTTTTCTTCTCTTTTTGAATACATGATATGCTTTGGTGAGGGGTACGTTGTGAAATTACCTCCTTGTACTCATATTCTTAAACCATCATAATTCACTAATAAAAATAGGGGGAAGTAAATACATGATATGGTATTTCATGCAATTGTTATGCATGTTTTGGTTAGAATATATAATTGCAGGAAGTGTACTATATTTTCTATTGTTTCTGAATATTCTATACCTTATTTTATAAAGCTAGATTTCTAAGTTTTGCAGGTTAGAACTCAGCTCCGGGGTGAGGCGGTAGCGCAGCAGGTTAAGTGCACGTGGTGTGGAGCACAAGGACCAGCATAAAGATCCTGGTTTTGATCCTGGTTTAAGTCCCAGGCTCCCCACTTGCAGGGGAGTCACTCACAGGGTGTGAAACAGGTCTGGAGGTGTCTATCTTTCTCTCCCCGTCTCTGTCTTCCCCTCCTCTCTCCATTTTTCTCTGTCCTATCCAACAACAATGCGGACGACATCCATAATAACAACAATAATAACTACAGTAACAATAAAAAAGGGAAAAATTAATAAAAAGTATTCTGTCTCACTTTTTCTATGTCATTTTTCAGTTTTACTCCCATGATTTAATATTTTCAAATTTCATTTGAACTATTTCAAATTAACCTCAGTTTTGTGTTCCCAGTGTCAAAGTTGGAATCACAAAGGAAAATGAATCTTTAATGGTGAAAAGTTAGGTCATGTTTGGAGATTTAGGATGGAGTTATTAACTGACAGTTCCACAATTAGATCACAAAAGAAGCCTTCACAGTTGCCTTCTCCCTTAAACTGTCCTTATGCTACATCCCTTTACGTGCTTCCCCTTTTCCTCAGTGAAAACTTTTCTAGTCTATTACACAACTCTTGAACTCTATTGTCAGATGTTAATGAGTGACAGTTGGTTAACATTACACAGATTTATAGTACGTTTTAAAGTTAGAACTTCTTGACCAATACAGTTATGATCTTTTGACCTTACGGTTGACTGACCTCAATTTTACTTTATTTTTATTTAACCATTTTTTATGTAAATAATGATTTGTACGACAGATCATGTGCATTTTTTTCTTTTTGGACTATATATATTATTTTTAATAATTTTATATTACAAAATTACATGTCAACACCAGTTTAAATCCACGCCATTCCCATTACCAAAGTTCTGAATCTTCACTTTCCCCACTGCAATCCACCACTGTTCCCCTAAAGTTGTAGGCATGGGCCAACCATCTTCTCTACAATTATCTGTCCATATTTATACATAGTTACCTCTTCCTTTTCTGGTTCAATCCTCTCTTCCCCTCTAAGCTACTTATAACATCGTAGCTACCTCCATATGTCCCTCCCTTTTTCCGTCTCTCTTCCTTAGGGTTGATGGAGCTGGAGTGCACTCTTATTTTCATCCTATCCCTTCTCCCCCACTGATACCTTGCTTGCCATGATAGGTGTCTGCACACCCTTCCAACCTCCAACTTATGTACTCTTCCATTACCATGCACTGAGTTCTCAGTTCCCTCTCAACTCTTAGCTTTATTTCGTTTATAATTTCAAGTGCCAAATAAGTAATTTAACAATGGTTTACAATATTATAAGATTATATGGGTTTAGTTCAAATCAGAGCCACCTATCATGAAAGTTCTATGCCAGTCTGCCACCTCCAGTGATAAACATTGTAGTTCTCACAAAGTCTTGGAGGAAGTTTAAAACCCTCAGTTTTAAACTTGCACCTTTTATTAAATTATACTTATAGAGCTTAAGAAAAAAAAATCACCTGTACCTGTGAATACTTATCTTTGTATTACTTTAATAAAACATCCTGAGAAGTTTTCTAATACTGTGAATGAGAGTGTAGTATTATAGTTTTATAAAGATGTATTTTGGAAGGGTGGCACACCCAGTTAAACGCACACAGTACTATGCACAAAGACCAGGGTTCTAGCCCCCTTGACCCACCTGCAGCTGAGACCCTTCACAAGTTGGGAAGCAGGTCTGCAGGTGTCTGTTTTTCATTCTCCCTGTCAAACCCTCTCAATTTCTCTCTGTCCTATAGATTAAAAGGGGGGAAATGTAAAAATATCTGGGAGCTGTGGGTTCATCAGACTGGGACCACGCCCCAGCAATAGCCCTTGTGTTTTAGAAGAGGAAGGATGACTTTAACAATTCATTAATATCAAACAGTTCTCACATGAATGATATTATTGCAATATTAGATAAAAATAAGTATATAGCTCTCCAACGGGATTTTTGCTGCCAAATTTCTTTAATCAAAGTACAAGAGGAAATAAGTAAAGCAAGACACATATTAAAATGTTTATTTAAAAGTCCAAAAATCCCAAGAAAATGATGTGATGAATTTCTGTAGCACATATTGAAATATGTTCTTCTTTGAGTGGCTGTATGTCTGGAGAGAGAGAATTAAAATGATGTAATTTAGCAAATACTTGAAGTCCCCAATGTTTACTATCCTTTATAAACTATTAATTTTACTTTTATAACATAAGATAGATTTTTACATAAGAAAAAAAGTAACCAAATTATCACTCCTGCTCATGTAGTGCCTCAGATATGAGAACTCTATCAGTTCAGATATTTCCTTAGCTGCACGTTTTTTCTTATTTTTAATTTATTTATAAAATGGAAATATTGACAAGACCATAGGATAAGAGGGGTACAGTTTCACACAATTCCCTCCCTTGATAGCTTTCCTATTCTTTATCCCGCTGGGAGTATTGACCCAGGGTCATTATGGGGTGCAGAAGGTGGGAGGTCTGGCTTCTGTAATTGCTTCCCCACTGAACAAGGGCATTGGCAAGAGGATCCATACTCCCAGCCAGTCTCTCCCTTCCCCTAGTGGGGCAAGAGTCTAGGGAGGCAGGGCTCCAGGACACATTGGTGGGATCATCTGCCCAGCAAAGTCAGGTTGGCATCACGGTAGCATCTGGAACCTGGTGGCTGAAAAAGAGTTAAGATATAAAGCAGAACAAATTGTTGACTAATCGTGAACCTAAAGGCTGGCATAGCTCAGATGAAAATTTGGTGTCTCCGTTTTGGAAATAGCTAGTAGGTACATTTTAGGTATATTCCAAAGAACCCATGACTTTACTAGTTTTTTCCTGAGCCTGACATCTAGTATGCAGGTGGACCCAAGTTATTGTCTGGGGAGATGGTGTCATAGTTGGAAAAAGACAGGAAAGCTGAATCGGGGAAGAGTAGCTCCCAAATATGAGGAGAGTATATAAATAATGCTAACTGTAAACCCCATATTCAGCACAAAAGTCTACGTAACCTCTGCATCCCTGTAGGTCTGAGCTCACATTCTAGAGTTACGGCTAGGAACATTCCAGGCTGCACTAATTTCAGGACCTATCTTCCTTTGGGTGATAGGTAGAGAATGTTATCCAACCTCCCTTTGGAAACTGAAACATTGCTTACCATTGTTGATCCATAAAGTTTTTTTATTCTTTCTTTTTTTGTGACAGTGAGGGGTCAAGGGGTCAGGGAAATAGTTTATTTGGGTAGTGTGCCTCATTGCCATGTGCACAATCCAGATTTGAGCACGGCTCCCACTACACTGAGAGACGCTTTGGTGCTGTGGTGTATTTCAATAACTCTTCTTTTCTTTCTCCTTTAAATTTTTAAAAAATATTTATTTATTCCATTTTGTTGCCCTTGGTGTTTTATTGTTGTAGTTATTATTGTTGTTGTTATTGATGTTGTCGTTGTTGGATAGGACAGAGAAATCAAGAGAGGAGGGGAAGACAGAGAGGGGGAGAGAAAGACACCTGCAGATCTGCTTCACCACTTGTGAAGTGACTCCCTTCCAGGTGGGGACTCAAGGGCTAGAACCAGGATCCTTACGCTGGTCCTTGTGCTTTGTGCCATCTGCACTTAACCCACTGTGCTACAGCCCGACTCCCAATGACTCTTATTTTCTCTCTGTCTTTGTAAAAATTTGCTCAAAGTCACAAAAAGCTAGATATAGAATCCAGTTAATTTTACTCTAGATTACATGTTCTTAACAATTAGATTTTTCTTGTCTGCCTATTTTTCTAGGAATTTCAACATCCAAAACATATTCTCAGTTTTTAGGTGACTGAATCATTCTTAATATGCTATTTGTTTTAGATACCCATCTGGTTGACATTTTCAGCCCATTCTTAAATATTCCAATTTTACGGCCTCAATAAAAACATAGAATACATACTTCTACTTTGGATTTGTTTCTTGGATATAAATTATCAATCACACATTTCAAAAATTTTACCTAATGGAATTGATTTGTCCAAGTGAATCTTTACAGTCTCATATGATCTCTGCACTGCTTCTGCTAAAAATGAATTTTTTCTCTAACTAAATTCTTTTCAATTTTATATTCTCTAGTGTTTATTTAACATAATATATAAAAGAACAGAGAATCTCCTCTAAAATAAAATGTGTTATCTACTCTCATCAATCCTAAATGTATCTTTTTCCCTTTGCAGCCCTGTGTAATCTTCAGCCTTTGGAAGCCCTCTTCGTTATTTTGCGAGAATCAGCTCCCAAAGTAAAATCCAGCGGATGGTAAAGATAAATATCTTAAAATTCTTTTTTTTTTTACGTTTATTCTTATTTATTTATTTATTTAAAAAAGGAGACATTAACAAAACCATAGGACAACAGGGGTACACCTCCGCACAATTCCCACCACCAGAACTCTGTTTCCCATCCCCTCCCCTGATAGCTTTCCTATTCTTTAACCCTCTGGGAGTATGGACCCAAGGTCATTGTGGGAAAGGTCATTGTGGGATGCAGAAGGTGGAAGGTCTGGCTTCTGTAATTGCTTCCCCGCTGAACATGGGTGTTGACTGGTTGATCCATACTCCCAGCCTTCCTCTCTCCCTAGTAGGGTGGGGCTCTGGGGAAGTGTAACTCCAGGACACATTGGTGAGGTCCTCTGTCCAGGGAAATCTGGTCGGCATCATACTGGCTTCTGGAACCTGGTGGCTGAAAAGAGAGTTAACATACAAAGCCAAACGAATTGTTGAACCATCATGAACCTAAAGGCTGGAATAGTGCAGATGAAGTGTTGGGGGGTACTCACTGCAGACTATTGTGTACTTTTGCTTTCACCAACTAGAAATATGTAATACTCTACATAGCATATTGTGATGAATTTATATCCTGCCATTAATGGAATACTCAGTTGTTTCTTTAGAATGGAATGGATTAAATGGAAAATATTTCCATGGGGCCAGGTGGAGGTGCACTTGATTGAGTGCACATGTTACAATGCGCAGGGACCTGGGTTTGAGCCCCCTGGCCCCCACCTTCAGGAATAAAGCTTTGCAAGTGGTTAAGCTGTGGTAAAGGTGTTTCTCTATCTTTCTTCATTGCTATTGTCCCCATCTCTCTTGATTTATTTCAGACTCTACTCAATAAATAAATAAATAAAATATATTTAAACAAATTTTTTGAAGTTTCTCACAATACCTGGATAGGCATCCAGTAACTGCTGTATACAGCCTGCTGTCTGGCCCATTAAATGAAATATTCACCTATTCAGGAATGTATGTGTCCCCAGGGTGATACAAACAAACCAATCTTGGCAACCCCTAACTCTGAAACTTAATGGTATAATACCATACTAACGTGCTTATTATTGGTATTATTGCTTGTCCTGCCAGAAATTATAATGATTTGACTGCTGGTATACTACTTGTGATTCAATTTAATTATTACTCGGGATTGTGGACCATATTTGTATTGGGCCACATGATAGACCACTTCATGATAGTAATTCTGGTTCTGTTAACACCCTTTAATATATCATCACATATACGCCTCTATAGTTCAGAGTAAATAGTCAAATGACTCCCACATCAAAATGTGACTGTTGTGAACTGATCAATCTAGTTGTGTGGTCAGTATAACCACTGAATCTACAACCCAATCACTTTACAGTGTACATATTTGAAAATTCACTGAAATTTTTCACATTACTTGGATAGAAGATTCTTAACTCTAGCCTCCTCTGAAGTTTGAATGGCATTGTTATAAATCATATATTTTGGGAGTCGGGCAGTAGTGCAGTGGGTTAAGCACAGGTGGTGCAATGCGCAAGGACCAGAAGAAAGGATCCCACTTCAAGCCCCTGGCTCCCCACCTGCGGGGGAGTCACTTCACAGGTGGTGAAGCAGGTCTGCGTGTGTCTCTCTTTCTCTCAACCTCTCTGTCTTAACCTCCTCTCTCCATTTCTCTCTGTCCTATCCAACAACAACGACATTAATAACAACAACAATAATAGCTACAGCAATAAAACAACAAGGGCAACAAAAGGGAATAAGTAAATAATATTTTTTAAAATTAGGAGTACTATTAAAATAAATAAATCATATATTTTAATGTTTGACAATAAAAAATACTGAAAGGCAAACAAAAATTATATTTGGGCTGGGGGAGACAGCATAATGGTTGTACAAAAGACTCTCACGCCTGAGGCTCTGAAGTTCCAAGTTTAATCCCCCATACTGCTAAAAGCCAGAGCTGAATTGTGCTCTGGTAAAAATAATAATAATAATAATTAATTAACATTTTTAAATGATCACATGTAGTAACATATAGGTGATAAAGGAAGAAAATATGTCAGGTGGGAGAATCTCCTTTTTTTAATCTCTGACTCTTTTCTTTCAGGTCCCGCAAGTTCCACAACTTCATGGAAAAATGCATGATTAAAAATTTCTTATTTCGTCCTACTTCTGCAAACATGCTTCATCATCCATTTGTTCAAAAAATTAAAAATGAAAAACATGTTGTTGAGTCTTTAAAGAAGCATCTTACTGGAATTATTAAAAAGAGACAGAATAAAGGTAGGACCCATACGCTCTGTTTGTTTTTACTAGAGTGAATATTTAGGTGAAAATAGAATTTAGTCATTTTTAGGAAGAAATGTTTATGATTTACATGGACGGAAACAAGTTAGAAGGCTTTGATGCTATGTTTCTACTCTGTGCCATGTGCTCTAATTCATTTCCTTCTCCCATCAAACTCCAGTATAATGCTATAAGGAGCTGTTGTTGTTCCTGATAAGTGTTTATATCTGAAAAAAACATTCATATCATCACAAAAAAATTTTGTGATATGCCAATTTGTATTTTTTTAAGAAACTCCTAAGAAAATAAAGTACACTTAAAGGTGATTAAATTTGAAGCTTACTTTTATTTTAGGTGATTTTAATTGCTCCAGTGAGAGATACATTTGTAATTAGACATTTATTGACTTTTAATTCTGAGACAATGTCAAAATTGGCTTATATAGTATGTTCCAAGTGTAAGATTTAATTTATCTGTAGGTTTATGACAATAAGAGTGAGCCTCTACTATTGAAAAAAATGTATTCTCATCAAATCAAAGGGAACTACTTAGTGAGTTCTAACTGAAAAGATTGTGCAATATATCCACAGTTAAGGAATGTTACATTGACCTCTGCTCATTATTGCATTATCTTTTCTTTCATAAAAAAGGGATACCTCTGGTCTTTGAAAGAGAAGAAGCTATTCAGGAAAGGTACACCACAAGAAGATTCAGGTTTGTTAAGTTAATTACTTAAATAATTTGATGTTAGCATTTAATATAAGGCATTTGATTCTATAATGTTACCTTGAACTCCTAAAAACTTATTCCTTTACAATACAGTAAACAAATGTTCACTATTTATTTTCAGTACATATTTGAATTAAAATGTAGACATATCTCTGTTATTTTAAAGATTTACTTACTATCTGACAATAAAATAATCTGATAAATTATCAGACCATTTGTGCTGGGTATATTAGAATACAATGGATATTTCTGTTGCATTACAGTAATTATTCAGTAAAACGATTTATGCAGAAAATGCCCAGCTTTTAAAATAGGTGTATTTTCCTGTATATCTTCACTTCACTAATAATTGATTGTATGAAAAACGTTTCTATGTTAACTTTTAGAGAGCCATCTTGTACTCATGAACTTCTGAGACTACCAACCAGCAGTAGATGCAGACCACTTAGAGTCGTGTATGGAGAACCATCTCAGCCAAGGTGGTTACCTGATCAAGAAGAGCCACAAGTTCAAGCACTTCATCACCTACAGGGAGCAGCCAAGGTGTTCACACCTCTAAAGAGTCAGGCCAGTACACCAAAACCTCTGCAGGGGCAAATCCAGGCACCTCGGCGACTGCATGGAGCAGCTCAAGTGTTCATGCCACTACATGTTCAGGCCAAGTCTAGGGCATTTAGTCCCATACCAATGCAGCTTAGAGCACCTCCACGACTACGTAGGACAGCCAGGATGTTCATGCCACTACAGGTTCAGATTAAGGCACCTAGGCCTCCACGGGTAAAGGTTGAGGAACTCAAAGAGCAGCAGGTTCAGATTCAAAACCAGGGATCAAAAGAACCACAGGATTTAGACCAGGTACCAGAAGAATTTCAGCGTCAAGAGCAGGTACCAGAACAACAGCAAAGGCAGGGCCAGGCCCCTGAACAACATCAGAGACAGAACCAGGTACCTGAACAGCAGATGGCTCAGAATCAGGCTCCTGAAGAACCAGAGGTACAGGAGCAGGCTGCTGAGCCTGCACAGGCAGACGCAGAGGTAGAGGCAGAGCAACCTGAGTCATTACAAGTTCATGCCCAGCTATTCCTGCCTCTGATGTCTCAGAACCACCATGTGCTTTTGCCACTACATTTGGATACCCAGTTGCTCATTCCAGTAGAGGGGCACTCTGAAGCATCACCTCAGCCACAAAATTGGGCATTAGAACCCCCACAGGCAGTTGGAGCCATTCAAGCACTGATAGAGGGACTGTCAAGAGACTTACTTAGAGCACCCAACTCACATGACTCAAAGCCACTTGGTCCACTGCAAACCCTGATGGAAAGCCTGTCATCAAATATGTTTTACTCTCAACCAGAACAGGTGCAAAAGAAAAAATCTAAGGTATTTAGTTTAAGGGAAGCATTGGCAAAAAGACTGTCGCCAAAGAGATTCCGAGCCAAGTTAACACGGAAATCTGAAGAGTTTGAGCTCTCAGATTTAGAAGCCCGCAGACAAAGACGCCAACGCAGATGGGAGGATATCTTTAATCAGCATGAGGAAGAATTGAAACAAGTTGCAAATGTAAGTGTTTCAGGTTTTTCCATTTGATCAAGTGTTCAGCAAAAACACACCAGTTCATATTTACACCTCCCCCAGTAAATCAAATGACATAAATTTGTTGTATGGCCCAGAGAAGCCTAAGTTACTAAACTGTTGCAAATAAGTCATCCTAAAATTTCTAGATGACTATCTCTAACTTTGATAGAGAACATTTTTTTCCAGAATGATCTAGCTAGTTGCTGTCTTTGTACAGACATTGCCGAAGTACCTATTTACTAGCTGTTATTCCCAATAACTAATTAAAGATATGATATACACATTTTAAGTTGCTATTTTGGATATTTGATTTTTTTATTATAACACACAAAGAATGATCTTACTCTTAACTTCTGAGTTTGTTTCTTTGTTCTTTTTCCCCATAGAATGCTGAAAGACACAATTTAATTGGATTGCACTGTTTTTTAAGATATATAACTCAGTATTGAAATGAGAAGGAAAAGCAATTTCCAAAACATGTTGTATATAGTTATCATATGTATAGCTTGTTTCTCTAATTTTCCACTCATTTTACATAAGTAGTAGGTGATATAAATATATAGAACATAATACCAGCTATAGATTCATCTTTCCCCACTTTTTGTAAATGTGAAATGCAATATATTAACCTGTTTCAAAAAGTTTTCTTTTTTATTTCATGAGACTAAGACTGAGAGGGATGATGGGATAGAGAAGTTACTAACACCGTGATCCTAGGATAATGGACAGGAATTTATATTGTGTGTGCATGCCCATAAAGAAAATATAAAGGAGAATCCAGGAGGTTTTGTAGTAGGTTAAAGCACTAGATCTGCATACATCAGCTTCTGAGTTTGATCCCTGGCATTTCATATGCCAGAGTTATGATCTGGTGTTGTCTTCCTCCCTTCTTCCATTCCTCCCTTTCCCTCTCACACTTTGTCAAAAATAAGTATTTAAAACAGAAAAACAAAGACAAAGTATTTATACTGTACTTCTAGTCCTAAGTCCTTTGAAATACCTGGACAATATGTGAGTGTTTCAACTGACCAGATGAAAAATCCTTTTCATTGTTTTCTTCAAGTTGAAGAGACAATATTGATGAAATTTTAATGGGAACACAGTTACTGTCCTACCACACTCCTAGGGATGAATTATAGAAAAATATTTGATCATCTGAAATACATGTTTTCCACTTAAAACAGGATGGAATTTTTGAGGTATAACAATTTCCTCAGTCTTATATGATCTTACAACTTAATAGAGCTTTAGATTAGAAATTATTACTTTGAACTGCATGAGATCAGTGACTCCTCCCTGAAAAATATGTGTAGAATTGTGCTTATCTATGAACTTTTCTATGGGGGCTATATAGAATCCATCAGATTCTGAAAAGGTTACATAACAATCAGAAATTATCAGTCTAAATCAATTTTAATATACTTGAGAATTATTAGTTCAAATTGTACTTTGTGATGGTGCAAGTGTTTTTGTCTTTTTCATTTGAACAATTAAATTATTTTTTTGCTTTGTTTCAAAGGAGAAAGAAGATGAGTCATCAGACAATGATGAAGTATTCCATTCAATTCAGGCTGAAGTCCAAATAGAACCATTGCAGCCATACGTCCCAAATCCTAAAGCCAGTGATGTAAGTTTTACAACATGTTTTCTGTGATGATAGTAAGTGTTTAGAACAGTGTGATTCTTAAGCTTTGGAGTATTAGGATCTCATTGTACTCTTAAACACTGACGAACCGAGAGAAATTTTGTTTACTTATATTGTTTCGTTCAACATATGTTTTATTAGAAATTAGCAATGGAATTTAAATATCAATTAATTTCAGAACTAATAAAACTACTTCATGTTAGCCTAATAAATAAATTTTAACAAATGTACTCCTCATTTAATGCAATGGAAAACAGCTGGATTCATAGATCTGTTTCTTCAGTCTGTTTCCTTATTCTGTGTATGAAGTATCTGAGTAAAAGATACTTTTGAGTAGGGATACTTAGAAAGATTTTATGTTTAGCTTTTTCCAATAATTGTGGATATTTGTTTAAACAAAGAACACTCAGGAATCTGGTGGTGGCTCAGCCAGTAGAGCTCACATGCTGTCATATACAAGGGACCTGGTTCAAGTTCCTGGTCCCCACCAGCAAGGGAAAAGCTTCATGAATAGAGGTGCGGAACTGCAGGTGTTTGCCTTTAGCTCTCCTTCTGAATACCCATTTCCTCTCAGTTTCTCTGTCACTGTCACCAAAAGTAAAGGGAAAAAAACAAAGAAAGGGGAAAAGCAACCACCAAGAATGGCGGGTTCATCCTTGCATACAATGAGCTCCAAGGATAACCCTGGAGGCAAAACTCTGAAATTAGAGAATTGGAATCTAAATCGGGAAATTTTTGAATATTAAGTAATATTAAAATTGATTGATCTGTCTTGTGTTATGAATAAATGTTTTGCTTCAGCATGATTTTTGTATCTACATATATTGATAAGTGCAAAATTATCAACTTAATATGCATGTACATATTTTCAAGTATTTATGTTTCATTATGCAACATCAAAGAGTTTATTTTAACATCATAAAAGTTATGGAATATTAATAAGCTATCAGTACACAATAAGAAGTACTAGTTTAAACTTTTATTTTTCAATTGAAAAGCTAATTATACCATTGCTAACAATACCAGTTGGCTTACATATTTGTTATTGGAGCTTCACTGCTTCCAGCTTACTTTTATCAGATATATATATATATAGAGAGAGAGAGAGAGATATGCATGAAGTCAGAGAAAAAGATACCACAGCATGAAGATTCCTCCAGTACAATGTGGGAACCAGGAGGAAACCTGGGTCATGTACATAACAAATAAGGTACACTACCAAGGTGAGTTATTCTATTGACTCCATATAGCTTTTCTCATTAACTGACCAGCTTATGTCACTGATATTTTCCCCTGTAGTTTCTTATTCCATTGATGATTTCAAGAGGTATTATGCATATTTTTAAAATTAAGAACTTGTAGTTATCATGACCCAGAGAGGTTGCTGATTGGGATGAGTATATTTTTGCATATGTGAAGCAATCTCTAGTACAGTAATCTCTCGCTTTCTCTTTATGGTAAATAAAGATTTTTATAAAATTTTTAATTTTCAAAAGAAGTCTTACACACAAAAAAAGCAAAATAAAACGTCAAAAAATCATTAATCCCCCAATAAAGAAAGTAAAAAGTTAAAATAAGGGAAATAAAATTGGGCAGAACACAAAATATACATCGCAGAAATGTTAATGTAAAAGATTACAACAAAAAACATAAAAGACGAATGGTATATCATCAATAGCAGTCATGGGGATGAAAATCAGTATTTTTATATTTTCATTAGAAAATATTAGATATTAAGATTTAGGATACGTATTTATTAATGACAAATTTTTGTACATTTCCAATGGACTATAAATCCAACCACATTGGAAAAAACTGGAATTATCCTGTGAAGTATAACATACACTCTTCAAACCATCCGTTCTATTTTTGTACATAACATTTTTCACTGATTTTAATTAAAATATCTGTCAAATGCTCCAGTTGAAGAATAATCAGTTTGTCTTGTCATTTAATTAGACATTTTACCCATTAAAATGTGGGTACTTCAACTTGTGACATGACTGATTACACATACTACTGCCCTTGATCCCTGCTCTAGGTTTTAGTTTATGTCAAGGTATGGGTCATTTAATCTATGACTTGTTTTCTTACACTTTTGTGAATAATCAAGTAAGTTTCTATATTTAAGTTGAATATCTTCACAATTATATTGACAGTCATTTATCACAAAGTACCAATGAGCATAAGTTGAAATCACCTCTGTGACTACCTACCTCCCTTAATGATACTAGATCTGAAGATATACATCATATATACATGTTTCATCTCTTCTTTTTCCTTGTTTTGTAGTCTAAACCCTACCCATGAGTGATGTCATCCCATATATGTTATTCTGTCTAATTTCAGTGAGCCTGATCCCCTCCATTATACTATAAGTAATGATGAAAATATTATATTTATAAAAATTAGATTTTGTAAGTTTGATTTAAAAAATCTTTATATGAGAAAGCTATGTTCCATAAATTAATAACAAAATATGGTTTATTTAGTTTGTGGAACTTGGGCCTTGTGCATGGATGAATTCTCAGCCTTGGGTCACATTTTCATACACATAACATATATGTGTATATCTATATGCATATGTGTGCACATATGTATATACAAACATATACACATACACACATGCATATATATGCCAAAGCAGTAAAAAAATAGTGAAGAGAGATTCTATCACTGGAGCTTCTTTCATTGCCATAGCATTTCTCATGTAGTACAAATATTTGAATCCTAGCAATGGACACACCTTACCCTTTAAACTATCTCTTCAACCTTTGAAATAACTTTTTTTAAAGATTTTATTTATTTATGAGAAAGATAGGAGAGAGAAAGAACCAGACATCACTCTGGCACATGTGCTGCTGGGGATTGAACTTGGGACCTTACACTTGAGAGTCCAATGCTTTATCACTGCACCACCTCCCGGACCACTGAAATAACTTTTAACTGAGAATTCTACTGAAATAATATATATTTTCTTTAAGGTTCAAGAGAGATCTGCTTCTAAGCCTGGCAGACAGGGCCATGCACACCGTGTCACATTCTCTCCTAGGTATGTGTCTCTGACTTCTTCATATAAATGATTCATGATTTACTATCACATAGAAAACTAAAGTTTGCTGTTCTTAACATGGAGTTCTCAGTGAAGTCAAAACTAGTTTTTTTTGTAGATGTATAGGACATCAGTTGAAATTCTATAAGAGTGCTATAACATTGATTGATTGCACTAATATTACTGACATTTTTAAACTTCAGTATCACTGAATTGAGGGATTATTGATTTACATGAGTGTTCTTACAAGGGTATAGTGACCAGCCTCATCATCAGTGATATCATTGGTCTATATCTAAATTAACAACTATCAATTAACAAGATATCCCATATTTGGGCATATTACTGTCCCAGTATTATTTAACTTGCTAATCAACTGATAAACAACCATTGTTAAAAGAAACAGCAGTGTATTATTTAATAGTTTTCAATTAGTAATTTTTGATAAAAATAAGTAAAATTCCACATATATCATGTACTTCAGTTTAACATTTTATCGTTGGTTTGTGTAACATGCACATACAAGCAGTCCCTAACTTCAGAAACAAATGCATAGAATCACCAAGTCTAAAATGACCCATAGGAAAAATCAAGGCCCTAGTTAATTATTATTTATGATATTGATGGCAGTCTCCTCGTGTATTAATGACTATGTTTATGTGTATGTTTAAAGTTTGGTAAACAGTAGCTTTAAGGCTAAATTCTTACTAGTCAAAGATAAATGAAAAAGGTTTTCAACGTAATTCTCATAAAGATAAAAATTAACTTACATTTAAAGTCTGAGGTAAAAATTAGTTAACAATCAATATATTTCAACTAAGTTGGTCTAAACAAAAGGTTAAATAGACTTGTTGATATGTAAAACACTACCTTCTCTATTAGAAATGGTAGATCGCACAATGGCTATGCTAATTATTCTCATGCCTGAGGTTTCCTCTCCGGCCCACACCTAGGGTGTGTCTCCATCTTGAATGGGTGTAACAAAAGGTTAAAAGACGTTGTTGATATGTAAAAGTCTCAAATTCCTTCTCTATTAGAAATGTTAGATCGTGCAGTAGATATGCTAATAACAAGTTTTGTTTCATAGTAAGTAAGTTGCAGCCAGCTGCCTTTGGGACCCTAGGCCGTTCCCCGCCCCCATGCAAATGCCCGTCGAGGCAAGTAGCCCCCCAGAGGCAAGAAATGTTTTTTTTTTCAGATATGGCCCCCTCAGGCCTTCCCTTGGCAACATGCTGGTTTTGGTTATATATGTTTCTGTTCACCCCACACCCTTGATACTATAGTCATTTAGTTAAAAAGAAAAGGGGGAATTGTCGTATGCTTTACATTGGCTTGTTCTAGCCCTCCCCCTCCAAGAGAATTGGATGAGTCCTGTTAATTTCGCGGGCCTGCTTGGCCCCGCCCCAAGGGACCCTGGGAGAGGGTTCCGGAGTCCGAGAGTTCCTGAGTTCCCCAGTGACAGAGTTCCTGAGTTCCGGAGTTCGAGAGTGCGAGAGTGCGAGAGTTTCAGAGTTCGAGAGTAAGAGAGAGGGTTCCTGAGTTCGAGAGTGCCAGAGTTCCTGAGTTCCTGAGTTCGAGAGTTTCAGGGTTACAGAGTAAGAGAGAGTGCCAGAGAGACAGAGTTCCTGAGTTCCTGAGTTCGAGAGAAAAGAGAGTTCCTGAGTTCGAGAGTTTCAGGGTTACAGAGTAAGAGAGAGTGCCAGAGAGACAGAGTTCCTGGGTTCCTGAGTTCCAGAGAAAAAGAGAGAGTGCTTGCGCCGCCGCAAAGAGACAGCAGAGTTCTGTTTGGTGATTAGTTTGTCTTAGTTTGTGAATCGTTGTTCCTGAATAAAGAAATACAGCTTCCCTGCCCAGCCACTGTCTCCGCGTCTCTGTTCACCACCGTGAAGCAAGCCAGCCCGGCTAGAGCCTCCGAAAATTTTAACAACAAATGTCTAATCTTTGTAATATTGGAGATCTTCACCAATAGTAAAAGATCGAGTTTTATATATTAGATATTGCATTCAATATGATATAGTTGAAATCCATATTTTAATACATATTGTCCTTGAATATCATACATTTCAATCCCATCTCACAATAAAAAGAACCTATTCAATGTTCATTCACATATATATTCATTAAATATTGAGCACTAACTGTAGTTCAAAATAGAGAACCACATGCAAATCCCTGTCTCATCATTTTTAAAACCTCAGTATTTATGCTCTCAGATTTAACTATTTTGCAGAAATTTTGAAAAATTTGAAATTGGAAAAGTGAAATTGAGAATTTTCTTTTTTTGTATATGAAATTTTTATATAGAAACTATCAGACTGTAATTGGATGTTTATATTACAAAAGGAGTTTCAACTTATGAACAGTAAATATATTAAATTTAGATATGATTCAATTAATTAAACAAAATAAAACATATTTTTCCTGAAATTTGGAGCGATAGGAAATGGTTTTGTCATAGTCCTAAATCAATAACCAAGTATAGAACTAAGACAAAAATTATCAATACTGATTCAAAGTAATTTTCTTTTTTAAAAATTATTATTTATGTATTTTAGATGGATACAGAGAGAAATTGAGAGAAAAGGGGGATAAACAGAGGAGTAGAGAGCAAGATATCTGCAGCACTGTTTTACGATTTGTGAAGTTTTCCCCCTCCAGGTGGGGATTGAGGACTTGAACCCAAGTCCTTTAAGAACTGTAATATGTGTGTTGTACCAGGTGTACCACCATCTGGTCCCTGAAAGGAACTTTCTTTTTTTTTAAATTTTTTATTTAAGAAAGGATTAATGAACAAAAACATAAGGTAGGAGGGGTACAAATCCACACAATTCCCACCACCCACTCTCCATAACCCAACCCCTCCCATGAGAGTTTTCCCATTCTCTAGCCCTCTGGGAGCATGGAACCAGGGTCGTTGAGGGTTGCAGAAGGTAGAAGGTCTGGCTTCTGTAGTTGCTTCCCCGCTGAACATGGGCGTTGACTGGTCGGTCCATACTCCCAGTCTGTCTCTATCTTTCCCTAGTAAGGTGTGTCTCTGGGGAAGCTGAGCTCCAGGACACATTGGTGGGGTCTTCAATCCAGGGAAGCCTGGCCAGCATCCTGGTGGCATCTGGAACCTGGTGATTGAAAAGAGAGTTAACATACGAAGCCAAACAATTTGTTGAGCAATCATGGATCGCAAGCTTGGAATAGTGGAGAGAAAGTGTTAGGGAGGTACTCACTGCAAACTCTAGTGTACTTCTGCTTTCAGGTATATATTTTGCAGTAGTTTATGGATACGTGAGAACATAAGCTCTCTCTCACAGAAACTGGTGTATATCTAGGTTATGGGACTTTGTTAGAAAGTGAACTACCTGAGATGAAATTAGAGTGTACTATAAAAGGAAAGGTCTCACCCGAGTAATGAAGCTGAAGGGTTGTCATTCCACACGTGAAGTCTCTGGACACAGTCTGAGGTGAAGCATGTTGAGGTGGCAATGGTTGCGTTGGTTAGGCTGTGATCGGCGGATGCAATATTATTTGGTTTGGATTGGGAGATGCATACGGGAAAGTGGGCCCTATCCAAGGGTTCCAGGACTGGGAGAAGTAGGGGCTCTATAGTGGAGATGTGAGGTTCCTGCTATCTTAGGGTTCAAAAAGACAATCTTTAGTTAATGTTATCATCACATTATTTGGTAATTGGGTTAACTTTGAAAAGTCCTTTTGTTATGGTTTGCTGTACAGTATCCAGTATCTTGTATATAGCTGTGCTATTGGATGCTTCTAATCTGCTTGGTCTAGGCTTTTGAGAGAGTCCGCATATCAAATACACAGCCTATATATTAAAAAGATTCCGTTTGTGTTTTGAGAAACTTTGAGACATACAATTGATATTCCCCCTCTCATACTAATTAACTACTGATTTATATGTCTACATTTTACTAGGAGTGTACATAAACACCATTCCCACCACCAAAGGACTGTGACCCATCCCTCCCGCCCACTCCCACCCCCCACTGGCCCAGGAAGCTGCATGTCTACCCCTCACCACTGGGTTTTTACTTTGGTTCCCTACTTACAATTTGATCCATCAGACAAGAAACTAATCAACAAAATATATAAAGAGCTCAGCAAACTTAGCACCAAAAAAGCAAATTACCCCATCCAAAAATGGACAGAGGATATGAACAAAACATTCACCTCAGAGGAGATCCAAAAGGCTAACAAACATATGAAAAACTGCTCTAGGTCACTGATTGTCAGAGAAATGCAAATTAAGACAACACTAAGATACCACCTCACTCCTGTAAGAATGGCATACATCAAAAAGGACAGCAGCAACAAATGCTGGAGAGGATGTGGGGACAGAGGAACCCTTTTACATTGCTGGTGGGAATGTAAATTGGTACAGCCTCTGTGGAGAGCAGTCTGGAAAACTCTCAGAAGGCTAGACATGGACCTTCCATATGATCCAGTAATTCCTCTCCTGGGGTTATACCCCAAGGATTCCATAACACCCAAACAAAAAGAGGTGTGTACTCCTATGTTCATAGCAGCACAATTCATAACAGCTAAAACCTGGAAGCAACCCAGGTGCCCAACAACAGATGAGTGACTGAGAAAGCTGTGGTATATATACACAATGGAATACTATGCAGCTATCAAGAACAATGAACCCACCTTCTCTGACCCATCTTGGACAGAGCTAGAGGAATTATGTTAAATGAACTAAGTCAGAAAGATAAAGATGAGTATGGGATGATCCCACTCATCAACATAATTTGACTAAGAAGATCTGAAAGGGAAACTAAAAAATGAAAGGAACTTTCTAAATACTCTCTGATCTTGAATAGGAAGAACTAAACTGGCCTACCTACCCACTCTTCTATTTAAAAAAGGGACTGGCCATTTCAAAACATGAGTGCCAAGCACTGGAAATCAAGATAGCTGCAGGATATTTTATATAGCAAACATTTAAATTTTGTAATGGTAAAAGCTATTATAACATTATTTGTATTGTGTTTGTGGAAGTGGCAAAGTGATTAGCATTCAGGGCTTATACTACATAGGCCTTCTAGCTGGTGTCCAGTACTACTTATGCTAGAGTCTTTCTCTGATCTCTCCCACTGTCTCTGTCTTGAAATTGAATAAATCTCTAAGACTATTTTCACTGCTTTGTTACCATAATAGTAATAGTAACAATAAATGAAAATAGTTCAAATAAAGCTTATAGAATATTTAAAAAATAAATATGACATGTGAAGGAAACATTTTTATATTTTGGAAATTGTCTCTCTGAGATAAAAAAAAAAGGTTTGAGAGGAGTATTGGAAAGTATTGAACTCTTTGAAAATCTGTGTATAATTATATACTTTAAGTTTTTTGGATCATGATAGTGAGCTGTGAATTCTCTTTATGAATATTAAGACATGATATGTAATTTTCTATTTCCATTAGTGTTCCTCAGGAACCTCTTTTGGGACAAGCTCAGAAGCCCAGTGACATCAGACAAAGGAGCTTACACAATCCTCAAAATTGTCCAGAAACATCAGGTGACTCAAAAGCGTAAAATTTCAAAAGACAAAACACAGATTTAGTGTTTCACAGTTTTAGGACAGATGTCAGGGAAGAATTTCAACAAGGAATAAAAAGTATTAGGTCCATTACAATCCATTGTGGGGAAAGGTAAAGCTTTCAGGTCCTGGGGTCCTGGTGCATGATGGTGGAGGAGGACCTTGGCTGTGGGGTGATAATATGTTGCAGAAAATTTATGCACGTAACAATAACTATATTTACTGTAAATCATTATACCCCTCCAATAAAAAGAAAGAAAAATAGTAGGTTCAAGTAGGATTAAAAGCAAAGGCCATTATATTTGGCAATTGGATAGTCAATAGTGACTTTTGGAAAAAAAAAAAAGGATAAAGTATTTTTTTCTTTTTTTAATTTTTTTTATTTAAGAAAGGATAAATTAACAAATCCATAGGGTAGGAGGGGTACAACTCCACACAATTCCCACTACCCAATATCCATATCCCACCCCCTCCCCTGATAGCTTTCCCATTCTCTAGCCCTCTGGGAGCATGGACCCAGGGTCATTGTGGGTTGCAGAAGGTGGAAGGTCTGGCTTCTGTAATTGCTTCCCCGCTGAACATGGACATTGACTGGTTGGTCCATACTCCCAGTCTGCCTCTCTCTTTCCCTAGTAGGGTGGGTCTCTGGGGAAGCAGAGCTCCAGGACACATTGGTGGGGTCTTCAGTCCAGGGAAGCCTGGCCGGCATCCTGATGGCATCTGGAACCTGGTGGCTGAAAAGAGAGTTAACATACAAGAGCCAGACAAATTGTTGAGCAATCATGGACCCAAAGCTTGGAATAGTGGAGAGGAAGTGTTAGGTGGTTACTCACTGCAAACTCTAGTGTACTTCTGCTTTCAGGTATATATTTTGCAATAGTTTATGGATACGTGTGAACATATGCTCTCTCTCACAGAAACTGGTGTATATCTAGGTTTTGGGTCTTTGTTAGAAAGTGAACCACCTGGGATGTAATTAGAGAATACTATGTAAGGAAAGGTCTCACCTGAGTAATGAAGCCGAAGGGTTGTCATTCCACACGTGAAGTCTCTGGACACAGTCTGAGCTGAAGCATGTTGAGGTGGCAATCGTTGTGTGTGATTTTTCTTAAGATTCTACTTTTAGTTGGGTAGTAGCCAGTGTTATTAATTCATGTGTTTTTGACATTCCACAGAATCTTCTTCTGAGGAAGCGAGTCCTGTGGTTGGAAGGAGGTCTCAGTCATCGCCTCCCTATTCTACAATCGATCAGAAGCTTCTTGTTGATGTTCATGTATGTTATAATTATACACTAATATCTATTATTTTAAACTTTTCAATTACTTCTGGCTTTCAATTTTTTATCTCCATGAAAAAGCCAAAAATTTAATTTTTTAAATTAACCTTTCAAAATGAATTATATTTCAATGTAATTACTTTTATAATTACCTCTAATCTGAAAATTTTGGTATATGATAGTTGGATCTACATCAATCTAAATTTTAGGAGCACTTTTGAGATACATTTTGACCACCATACTCTTGTATGGAATTGTACCCCTCTTACCCCATAATCTTGTCAATCAGTATTAAATCACCAATTAAAACAGTACAACCTGACCCATATAGAGCTAGAACTGGGAAATTGATCTATCAGCTTTTAAAGCTATGTGTTAATCCTTCTATCAGATAATAAAATTAAAGGAAATAAGTAACAATAGAGCACCAAATCATCTGTTCTACTCTCCAGTCTCACAACTCTACCCCTCAGTAGATAAAGAAGAGTCATAAAGAACAAGAGTTCTACCCATGTGATCCAAAATATGTTCATAGAGAACAAAGTTCTCCCCATGTGATCCAAAAATAAGTTTAATGAGCACAGTCTGAGCCCTGTACTTTTGTATCTTATATTCACACACAAAAATATTGGGCTCTTTCTACTGATAGCAAGTCAAAAAAAAAAAAAAAAAACTCTATTTCCACAGAAAATGTATCTTAAATTATTATCAGCTTGGAAGCTTTCCAAGATAAAAGAAAATGAGAAACTACTAGAAACTACATTAAACTCTCTTGTACACATAGGTTCCAGATGGATTTAAAGTAGGAAAAATATCACCCCCTGTTTACTTGACAAATGAATGGGTGGGTTATAATGCTCTCTCTGAAATCTTCCGGAATGATTGGCTAACTCCTGCACCTGTAAGACGGTCACCTGAAGAAGATGGAGATTATGTGGAACTCTATGATGCCTGTGCTTATCCTGATGGTGGTGATAATGATTCTAATGATGTTTATGAAGATACTTATGATCATCACAATGGCAATCATGACCTCGACAACCAGGGTGATCAAGCTAATGCTGTTTATGAAGCTCGTGGTGATTACCACAATACTGAAGCTATTGATGATGAAGGAAACAATCATGATGG
Organism: Erinaceus europaeus; assembly: GCF_950295315.1. Classification (NCBI taxonomy): domain Eukaryota; kingdom Metazoa; phylum Chordata; class Mammalia; order Eulipotyphla; family Erinaceidae; genus Erinaceus; species Erinaceus europaeus. The sequence continues at coordinate 58,559,530 of NC_080185.1, read as the reverse complement.
TGTCCCTGGCTGGCCAAGGTTTGTTTTTCTGTATTACTTGCACTAGTCATGTTTTTATAAATTCAGAAATATTTGCATCTTTGGCTAAGTTATACATTGCGATGTGTATTTCCAGTTATGACAATTAAATGGTACTTGAATACTGGTAAGTGACTGATTTTCAAGAATGAACTTTGAATTGTTCTAATACATAAAGCTTTTTTTAAACAATGGTTTTCTTTCTTACGTTCTTTCTTTCTTTCTCTCTTTCTTTCTCTCTCTTTCTTTCTTTCTTTTTTATGAGACCAGAGCACTACTCAGTTCTGGGTGACGGTCTCAATATAGACTTTTCATTAGATAAGTCACCTTCCAGCACCAACAGATTTGGTTTTAGATTTGGTTTACCCAAAATGCATATGCTTACTGGTACCTGCTATGCAAAAATCATTGAAATATTTCACGAAATTTGATGTTCTAAATAATTCATTAAACAACCACTTAAGTTTAATGAGATATGCATTACTACTTGTAGTAGTAGTTAAGCAATTAATGTGATTCTGCAGCAAAACAGTCATTACACATGCTAGAAAATCAAGGCATGGGGATTGGTCATGGCACACCTGGTTGAGTGCACATGTTAAAATATGCAAGGGACCATGTTCAATCCCCTGGTCCCCACTTTCAGGGGGAAAGCTTCATGAGTAGTGAAGCAGGATTACAGGTTTATTTCACTCTCCTTCCCTGCCTCACCCTTCTCTCCTGATTTATCTATGTCTCTATCCAATACATGCCTTTTTGTGGCTTTATCTGGGCCTTTGTCCTGGTTTATTTCTCCAATGTTTCTTCTCAGTTTGACCATTATAATTGTTGTGTTATAGGACCCTGTCTCACTACTTTTCAATCCACTAATCACACTTGCCTGTATTTACTTGTGTCTAATTAAGATACTTAAGAGTTCACAGTTTTAAAGTTTAGCAGTTGTTTCTGTTATCTCAGTCCCTGAGGTGAAGCACAGTGGCTGCTAAACCTTCCTATTTTATTTAACTTCCCTGTATCCTATGGTTGCCTGAGATTTTTTTTTTTTAACTACAAGTATATTTTTTAGCTTAATCACTCACTCATGGCCAAGAGATAAAACAGTGTAGGGGAGCGATAGCACAGTGGTTATGCAAAGAGACTCCATGCCCCAAGGGTCCAATGTCCAGGGCCCAATCCCCACTCCATTTCCAGCCAGAGCCAAGGGAAGCAGCACTCTGTAGCCCTGTGTTTCTGAAGAAATCCTGATTTCTGAGGGAATTATTCACCTTTTTCCCAATTTATCAGGAGAATGATGTGAAAGAGCTTCTACTATATATATCCATACCTCTGTATGATTGATAGTATAGATTTTTTCATGAATCATTCAGCCAATTCTCTACTCCTCACCTCCATGCCATTATAGGGTTTCCCTGCTACTGTTCCAGACCCTGAGGGAAAACAACAGTGGAGACCCACAGTTGTAAATTGGTGTAGTTTAGGTGATCTTCTCCTCCCTGCAGCAGTCTTTTTATTAATAAAACTCAGACCAGAGGTGGTGCTTCAAGTGGAAAACTACCAGACTGGTACCAGCTGCTCTGAAGCTGCTCTGCTTCCCCATGAGTATCTTCTTAAGTCCCTCTCTGCCCATGAGCCACACATATTTGCACTCACTGGTAGCTTGGTGGGTTCCTGGAGTGATCCTAGTCTTACTTTGTTTCGTTCTCAGGTGATTCTTTTTGCTATTCCTAGTTGATTAGGGAGAGCAAATCACAGCTGTTGCTACTTCATAGTCATGACTCCAGAAGTCTCCCAAGTGTTCTTTAATAAAGAACACAAATTCCTTTGCAACTGCTGTCCAAATGAATTCAGGGAGTTGATCATGACTATGATGTATATTCAGTATTTAAGATTAGCATAACATAAAAGCATTTTAATCTATACCTTACCAGTAGAATTCACACTGAACAAAAATCATGGAGATGAAATTGCACATATGTATAAGAAGTCTCCTAGATGTATTATTTGCTGACTTTCAAATGTGTGTGTTTTATAACTTTCTATCATTTGAATTTTATTTTTTTTATCAGGCGGAGGTATGGCAGAGGTGGACGTAAGCAAGAAGGCAGAGATGAAAATGATAGAGGAGATGGAAACTTCAGAGGCTATGAGTATCGGAGAGCTTACGGAAAAAACGGGGCAAGTGCAGCCGGGGAAGGCAGTGAAGCTTTTGGAGACCATGGAGCTAATATAGGCAATGGGAGAAAAAGCAAGGAAGGTAAAGGTGGTAAGGTAGTCAGTGGAGCCAACGAGGAGATTGATACCCTTGAACTCAATGGGGAAGAAAATTACTCAGATACAGATGATCCAGTACTGGCACAGGCAGCATCCCAAGACTTTGGAGATCAGCAGGTAATACAACACAGAAAAAGAAAGTTGATTTCTCTCCCTGTGAATGTTTTTTTCTTAATGTGATGCTACATTTCCAGGCATTCCACATATACTTTAAACTTCTATGCCAAACATATTAAAACATATTTTGAAATACATTATTTTAATGAGAGATACAGATAGAAAGACACACAGAGACCGGAGCACTGCTCAACTCTGGTTTATGGTGGTGCTGGGGATTCAGCCTGAGACCTGAGAGCTTCAGGCATGAAAATATTTTTGCATAACCATTATGCTGTCTCCCCAGCTAGCCTTAAACATTTTTATTTTATTTACTTGTTTATTTTTTTATTATCATCAAGTTTTCACTTGGGCTCAGTGCTATCATTATGAATCCACCTCTCCTTACAGCCCTTTTGTCCTCCCTTCCCCCTTTCTGTTTTAATTTGACAGGACAGAGAGTAACTGAGGGGGGGGGGAGACAAACAGGGAGAGAGAAAGACAAACACTTGTATATATGAGGAGCAGGGGCTTGAGCCCAGGTCCTTGCCCATGGTAATATATTTACTTAACTGGGTGTGCTACCAACTGGCTCTCTTAAACATTTTTATTATAACTGGAGGTAGATCCTTGCTTCTGATGGTGTTTCTTCCAGGAAAAAGCATTGTTTTGTGCGCTTTTATTACTCAGAAACCATATGTCATTTAAATTTTTGTTTTATTTTGATATTTATTTTATTTGATGGCACAAAGAAAAGCTGAAGAGTGATAAAGGGAGGGAGGAAGAAAGAAAGAGATACCTAGATCACTGCTTTACCACTCATGAAACTTCTCCCTTATAAGTGAGATCTGGGTACTTGAACCCAGAACCTTTTGCTCAGTAACATGTGCACTCAACCACCTGTGTGCTCCACTGTCCAGTCCTCAATACATGTCTCTTAATCTGTGTATTTTTCTGGAACCTTTTTATTTTGTAAAAATATATAGCATACTATTTTCTATTTTAACTGTTTTAAAATAAACAATTCAGTGGTGTGTGGTTTATTCAAATAATATACAACCATTGCTGATTCACCATCCCAAATAATTAAGTATTATTGTTATTCCTGCCCCAGAAAACCTTTATTATGCTTTCTGTCTAGGTACCTTCTGTAAATAGAATCACAAAATATGTGTACTTTTGTGATTGAAAATGGCTTATTTCTCTTGGCATAATTATTTTCAAGATTAATTCATGTTATATCAGATATATCAGAATTGCTTTTCTTTTCAGCTTGTATAATATTACACATCATGATTATGTCACATTTTGCATGTTAATTCACTGATTTGTGGACATGAGTTGTTTTTATCTTTTGGATATCACGAATAATTCTGTTGTGAACATTAGTGTATAAGTACCTGTTGCTGACGTGCATATTTTCAATTTGGGTATGTGTCCCTAGCAGTGTAATTATGAGATGCAGAATTGCCATAGTGGAATTGGTATATAGTAGCTTAACTTTTGAGGAACTGTTAATACCTACAATTTAAACAGAAGTAACATCCTATGATTATCCAATGATTCTATTAGTCACAAAAGTATTTTAAAATAAGCATAAAATATTTAAATGGCTAGATCAGTAATTATAACCACAGAGGCTATTTCCTGGATTACATGGTATTTTGCCTAATTCTTGACATTTAGGAACTATTTGGATATCTAAAGAACACAGGTAAGATTACAGACAGGATAAAAGAAAGATCATAATGATTTAATTTCCTAGACGACTTTCCTGTCACATAATTTGACTTAGATCTTGTGATGTTCTTTTATGAATTTGTGTCCTTGTGCAAGCTGCTCCTTATATTAGCTCCCCCCTCATATTTTCTCTGATGAATCAGACAGAAATGCTTTATGAACCAAAAACTATATCATCTTTGATCTCAAAGCAATAATATGAATTCCCTCCTTTTGCTCAGTTTTATTTTTTATGGAACTGTGTTTTAATTATTTACTTGCTTGTGTTTCTCCTATACAAAAATGACGAACTCTTAAAGGATAGGTTCTATGTATAGTCCTCCTTCCTTGATGGCTCTTCTCTGTGTACTCGTCTAATCCCTGGATTCAGTCTAGCTGTTATTCTGTGATGAACAAACAATTATTATAGGAGAAATCAATGGAAGGAGAAAGAAAAATAAAGTAAAAGCAAAGAAGGTTGGAAATTCACTAGATGTTTCCAGTGTGAAAGCAGTAACAGTGGAAAAGTCTATCTATCATCTATCTGTCTCTTTGAGTATCTATCCATCATCCATCTGCCTACATATCTAATTACTATCTATCTCAATTAACTACATTTAAAAAATACTATATCCACATATTACTGCACCCCTGGATATCTCTACTTATGCCAGGGAGTGCTTTTGAGATGTGCAGACTGAGTGGATCCTTCTTTCATTTTTATTTTAATTTAATGTATTTATTTGACCATAGAAGTTCTCTTGGATGGCTATTAGTGGTGCTGAAGGTGGAGCCTGGAAATTCTCACATGCACTGCTGCTTGCCTACCTATTTGTCTTATTAATTTATTTTGAATTTTTGTTTTTACATACTACATTTTTAGTTTGAAAAGAAAGAAAAAAAAAAAACAGCTAGACTCTGGCAGGGAGCACAGTTTCTCAACGATTGGAATCACTTATCAGACTCAAAAGAAATACTGACCAACACACAAGTTTACAAAAACTGTTGATACGTTTTTCTTTTAATCAGGATCTTACATAAGTTCTGTCACATTTTTTAATATTGCGAGAGTTGAATGTTTTTCTGTAAGTTTATTGAAAGTGGCTATATTTTCAGTGAAGTATTTTTAGTCTATTTTGTTTTGGCTGATTTTGCATCTTTAGATTTGTCATTTGACCAAATGGCACTGATAGTCCCATAGTCGCATAACAGAGCTGAATGTAAGCTTGTAATCAAACACGTTTTGACTACAATCTCTTCTCCCTCTACTGATAAACTATGACCTGAGAGAAGTTGATTTGCCTAAGCATTAGTTTCCTTTTTAAGTGAAAGGTAGACCTTTCTATTTACTTTGGAAGTTGTTTGAAGTATTCACATTGATATGCAAATAAGCATAGCAGTGTTCAGTACACCATAGTTTTTTTAAAATGCCAGGCCCTTAAAGTGCCCAGGGGTGGCATATCCTGTAAAGTAAATGCAATGCCATGCCCAAGGACTGATATTCAACTTCCCAGGTCCCACCTGCAGGAGGGTACTTCAGGAGTGGTGGAGCAGTGCTTCAGATGTTTATTCTTCTGTCTCTCTATCTCTCTCTTTTTTAAATTTTATAAGTGATTTAACACTGATTTACATGTTAAAATTACATGTCAATAGGGGTATAGTTTCACACTATTCCCACTGACAGAGCTCTGAATCTTCTGTCTCCCCACTGCAAGTCACTGCAGTTCCCTTAAGGTTGCAGACATGGGCCAACCATCATCTCTACAACTCTCTGTCTACATTTATACATAATAGCCCCCTTTTTCTTCCAGATCCAATTCTCTGTTCCCCTCCAAGCCACTCATGACATCTATCTCTCTATTTGTGTCTCTCTCCCTCGATCAAAAAAAGGGGGGGGGAAGGACCATGGATGGGGAAGGTAGCATAATGGTTATGTAAAAAGACTCTCATGCTGAGGCTCTAAAGTACCAGGTTCAGTCCCTTGCACCAACATAAGCCAGAGCTGATTAACGCTCTGGTAAAAAAACAAACAAACAAACAAACAAACAAACAAACTCTTTTTTTGTGATCTGGGAGACGGTGCAGTGACTAAAGCATTGGATTCTCAACCATGAAGTCCTGAGTTCAGTCCCTGGCAGCACATGTGCCAGCGTGATGTCTGGTTCTTTCTCCCCTCCTATCTTTCTCATGAATAAATAAATTCTTTAAAAAATATGACGGTAGCATTTTGCAGGCACTAAGCCTCAGCATAAACTTGGTATAAAATTACAACTACAACAGCAGCAGCAACAGCAGCAACACTAATAATAATAATAATAATAATAATAATAATAATAATAATAATAATAATAATAATATGTCAGGTCTTTACATTGTAGAGTTAGGGGCATTAAGATCCTTCCTTTTTGCTCTAACATCAACTTCTCAAGGCAGGTTGTATTTCTTTCCTCTTATAACAACATTGAAGTCTTGTAAAATCGGTTTTATAAAAGTGCAGAATTTTGATGTGACAGATGTTGCATTCTTTCTCAAATGATGTTTAGCCATATTATACGTTTTCACCATTATTTTCCTAGTAAAGTTAATTTTTTAACTCTTTCAGGAACCAGGTGGCAGAAGTGAGGCCTCAAATGCTGTTACCTTGGGTGCTGCACTCTCAGCTTCTGATGATGAGAATGACATTATAGACATATCAGAAGCCTCAACAGAATCAGGATTTTCTGCCAGCTACTCATTTCCTTCCTATGGTTCTGAGACTGCAAATGCTGACTTTGCCAGTTCTATCTGTAAGTGGGTTTGATGTAATTTTCAAATGCTGCAGTCTTTCCATGCATTAAATAGAATGCTTGACCACTGGTTTGTGATCTAAAGAGAATAAAATCATTGCAATATTCAGATAGCGTAGATTCAATTTAACAGATATTTTACACATGGCATCTAAATCTGAACTATGGTTGAGAGACTTGAGTCCCTCATCTTATTTTGTTATGTAACTACAGTAACTTGACACATAGTGATATTCAGAAATGTATTTCCACTGCTTCAATTTATGTTATATGATGGATTGGGAGTTGTAGATATGATATTTCCTGTTATGAAATAAAATACAGCAAGGATAAAAAGGAAAATTTCTAGGCTATTATATTTTTGGAAACACTAAAATATATATGGTCTTTAGATTGATAATTCCTCTCATATCTTCCCCTGGCTTCCTTACAGTGTGTGCTGGATTAGTGGAAGTACCTGAAAAATCACCTGAGTTACCCTCTGATGTCAATGTTAACCCACTGTGTGCCTCTTCTGCATGTGAAAAACCACTAATCCACATGTATGAAAAGGAATTTACTTCTGAGATCTGCTGTGGTTCTTTGTGGGGTGAGTTTGGTTTCCTAAAATAGTTATAACCTACTATATATATGTGTGTGATTTATTTATGAAAAATCATTTATGGGAGGCAATTGTAGTGCATCTGGTTTAGTACACACATTACACATTACAATGCTCAAGGACTCAGGCTCAAATCCTCACTCCCCTCCTATAGCAGGGAAGCTCCATGAGTGGTGAAGCAGCTCTCTCTTTCTCCCTGTCTTCTTTCCCATTACATCTCCATTTCTGTTTCTATCCAATAAATAGTAAATCAATAAAATGTTTAAATTATAAAAAGAGAAACAAAAGAGTAATAATATATGTGAAACATTTGTTAGCTACTACCCAATCATTAAAAAGCAAATAAAAAAACATCTTTGTAGCAAATTTGATTATCTTCACTGGTTTATTTTTACTCAGTGCAGTTTGAAATTTGAATTATACTCTTGCTACTTTATACTATTTATAATTAAACCTTAATTAACCTAGTTAAGATATAAAACCATGATACGTCAAGATAGCTCACTTGGGAAGGTGCCTGCTTTTCCATTTGTGTAATGCAGGTTTAAATATGGTCAGTACTGCACTGGAGGAAGCTTTGGTGCTGAGCTTTGGTGTTTTTTCTTATCTATTTTTCTGTCTCTATCATTATCGTCTGTCTATCTGTCTACTTCTCTATCAGCCTGGAAAGGTAAAGCCCTAGTGACAACCCAAAAGAAATAATGTGTAAAGTTTTATTATGGGTATTTAAGATTTTGATCTTATAGTTTCTAATTCAGTATAGTGCACAAAATATAACACCTAATTTAGAAAGATTTCATGGGTTCTTAGTTTTAGATTATCCTGAGGATTTATAAGAAAAAATATATACAATGGTTTAGCTTTGATATATTTTAAAATCTTTTGTTCCAAGAAGAATTATAAATTAATTGGTTTGTTAAGACAATATTTGACCTCAAGATAGTCTGAAACATATATGCCACAGAATAAATTAATGCAGTTGTATTTATCTTGCTTAATGTATAATTAAACAGGGGGGATTTAAATAAAGAATAGAGCACACTCTCTCTTTGCCTTTATATTTCTCTGCCTCTGTCTAAAACAAGCTAACTCATGGTTGGGACTTGAAGGGGGGTGCTTCATGCACGGTAGAACACTGCTACAAGTTTATCTCCTCTTTATCTTTCTGTTTCTCACTTTCAACTGAAAAAAACATAGGTCACAGGGAGTGATGGAATTGTCCTGCAAGGTGTGATAACCTTAGTGATGGGAGGGGAAGGAGGAAGGGCAGAGAAAGAAAGAGAGAAAGAATGAGAGAAAGAAAGAAAGAAAGAAAGAAAGAAAGAAAGAAAGAAAGAAAGAAAGAAAGAAAGAAAGAAAGAAAGAGGAGGGAGGGAAAGGAAGAAAGAAGGAAGGAAGGAAGGAAAGAAAGAAAGAAAGAAAGAAAGAAAGAAAGAAAGAAAGAAAGAAAGAAAGAAAAGAAAGAGGAGGGAGGAAAACAAAGGAAGAATGAAAGAAAGGAAGGAAGGTAAAAAGAGAAGGAGAAGAAGGAAGGAAGGGAGGGAGGGAGACATGGATGGATGGAAGGAGGGAGAAAAAGAAGAATCTTAAAAAGTTAAATGCCAATAAGCTACGTTCTATTGCTGCATATATAAAAACTTAAAAGGCAGAGATTGGAATGGGACTGAAAGTGGTATGGGGCTGGCTGACTAAAATAGGAGAAAGAGAATGTCAGTTTGGTGGGTGGTGAGGTGTTCTGAAACCTATGCTGGAGAGATGTGAAATTGTACCACTGTGATAAGAAGAGCCTTGAAAATCAGTATTTCCTCAATAAAGTGGTTTGGAAAGAAATTTTACATGGAATTATTTTAAAGGCACCAAAGCCATTAGTTATAGTAAGAAATAAGTAGTTAGCTCAAGTATTTGTATGTGTTCATTTTTTTTTATCACTGTATAGGGAGGGGTTAATGGTTTACAGTGCAGTTGTTAACACATTGGTACAATCACTCATCTCTCCATGCATCATGCAATAGGCAGGACTCCCAGGAACCTTGAGATCCTGTTCTATGAGACATTCTTAATGTTTAATGGTGAAATGTATATTATTTGATTGATTTACTTATACGAACAAAATAAATGGTTCTAGTCGTGAAATGACACACCAGGCCCTACCAATAAATAGAATGTTGACAAAGGTTATTGTCTTTATATTAATGCATTTCAATGAAATTTGTTTTGTTGTAAAGAAGTCATTATTAAACAGCATGGGGTAACTATTAGCCTAAAATGAAAAAAAGGTTACTTTTACATTTATAGGCATACTGCAATAAGAAAAATATACTAACATGCCTTCAATTATAAAATTGCAATCTAAGCTAATATACTTTTCTTTTTATATACAAACAGGAGTGAATTTGCTGTTGGGGACCCGATCTAATCTCTATCTTATGGACAGAAGTGGAAAGGCAGACATTATTAAACTTATAAAGCGAAGACCATTTCGTCAGATTCAAGTTGTGGAGCCACTCAATTTGCTGATTACCATTTCTGGTTTGTTTCAGAACTAAAATTAGCTGGCCAATTACGTGGATTAATTAGGCTACAAACTGGGTTAAAGACTTTCTCAGGTGAAAGTGTTCATAGGAAAGCTCTTCAACTACTTACTGTCTTTAACTGGGATGCCAGAATTTCCTAATTATATTTTCTTTTTTTTTTTCTTTTTTTGGACCAGAGTACTGATCAATTCTGACTTACAGTGGTGCTAGGTAATGAACATGTAGCATTTGGACCTTAGGCATTAAAGTCTATTGCCTAAATGTTGTGCTATCTCCTTGGACCCATCTATTTTCTATATGTTTACAGTTCAAGCTAAATTTGACTCCTCTTTGGTATTTGGTTTCTAACGGCAATGCACCTTACCTAGGTCAGTTATAAGAAAAATCATTTGCCTCCTTTTAAGTTTTTTTTTTTAAGACTTTTGAGGTTTAGTTTATTTTGGTTACTCCATTGCTAAGTCACACTTCACTATATTAATAAAGAATCATGGGCTCTCTCAAAGATATATATATATATAGCTTTTCTTTTTTAAAAAAAATTTTATTTAAGAAAGGATCAATGAACAAAAACATAAGGTAGGAGGGGTACAACTCCACACAATTCCTACCACCCAATCTTCATAACCTACCCCCTCCCATGATAGCTTTCCCATTAAGTTTTTTTTTTCCCCCTATAGTACTACCTCATAGTTCTGAGCTCCACTTGCCCATTCACACATGGCCAAACTTAATATCCACCATAAAATTTTCTTCTGATATATTAAGGATGACAAATAACAGGGGCTGCGTGGTGGCACACCTGGTTGGGCAGACATGTTACAAAGCACAAGGGCCTGTGTTCAAGTCCCCAGTCCCCACCTGCAGGGAAAGAGCTTTGCAAGTGGTGAAGCAGTGTTGCAGGTATCTCTCTGTCTCTCTCCCTCTCTATCACCCTTTCCTTCTCAATTTATGACTGCCATTATCCAATAAATAAATAAAGATAATAAAAAACACACATGTTACAAAACACAAATAACAGATTAAAAATGAATGAAATAAGAGTGTTGTTCCTGGCATAAGGACTTAAAGATAGGCTTATGAGTAATAATGGATCTACTAAAATCTCTATACTCTCCCCATATAGTAGTTTAACCTCTTAGATATGGTCACTATTCAATATGGGGTATCAAGTAAATAAATGTTAGCAATAATTGTGACTACTAAACATTACTTGGTATCAGAAAAACACTATCATTAAAGCTGACTATGAGCATAAGATGACAGATGGAAGAATAAAAACGGAAAATTGGTTAGACTGTCCAATAAAACAATGCTATTAACGGCCATTTGTATGTTTTATATATAATATCTATCATCATACATTACTGATAACTATTACAAATTATGATTAACTTTGCATTATTTTTGGTTAGAGAAGAAAATTATAGGTGAACTCAAACTTCATGATGTTTTAATCAAATTTGATGGTCATTCACTTATAAATTATTGAGATAAACAAAAAAAACATTCAGTTTTTGAAAACATCTGGTTAGCATAGAGGCTGCATAGCTATTTATTAGGTTTCTTTATTTCATAGCCTATATTTCTGTATCAAATTTTGTCTTTTTAATGTTTTGAGTTTTGCTCAAATGTGGATTCCTTGTATTTAGTAATACTGAGAACATCAACGTAGAAACTTAGTAGTTCAAGTATACATTTATTTTATCATTTAAGACTAGAATATTAATAGGTGTCTGAATTCTAACAGTACTTTAAAATTACTAAAAACCATATTTGACATTGAACATGTGAGAATCCTGTTAGATAAATACTGTAATCACAAACATCTTAAATGTATGTAATATCATTAGTCACAGTACATGTATTTTTTTTCTTTGTGAAACTAAGTTCACAGGAATACATGATTTCACTGCCCCTGAGTTGACTTCTTCACTGAAAGACAGAGAGGAAGAGACACCATAACAGCTGTGCTCACCTTGGTACTGTGAAACAAAAATTTCATGTAGTGCCACAGTTAGAAATTCAAGCCATGGCTGGCATGTGCTCATCCTAAAACGTTCTTTTCAACTTGAAATGCATAATTTTAATTTTAATGGATTGGTTTTTTTTCCCCTGAGGAAGTCATAAGGATTTTATGAAGCCTTGGCAATGGCCAAGAAAATAGTAATTTTTACTTTAATGAAACTTTTGGTTAGAATGGTAAAAAAAAAAAATCATTACTTTTTGTTCTTCTGATAGAAGAACAAGTACATAAACTGAACTGAAAACACTGCATCTTTTTTTTTTTTTTTTTTTTTTGCTCAGGCCATAAGAACAGACTTCGTGTGTACCACTTGAGCTGGCTGAGGAACAAGATTTTGAATAATGATCCAGAAAGTAAAAGAAGACAAGAAGAAATGCTAAAGACCGAGGAAGCCTGTAAGGCTATTGATAAGTTGACAGGCTGTGAGCACTTCAGTGTCCGTAAGTCCCATATCATGTTTATGTCATATGCCTGAATTTTGCTTCCCTTCATTTGGTGAAGTGAATTGCTGTGAAAGACAAAGTGAAGAAAGAAAAAACATTGAAACTTTGTATTTAAAAGAAAAATAGTTGAACTTTATTGGAAAGTCTTTCAAGTCTTTCATACCACAATTATGAATGGTATTGAGAAAATATTAATAATCTAAAATGATTAATGAAGTAAAATTTGGTTTGCTTTCTTGTATTTTTGGTCACAGTTTGCTTATTTTTATTAGTTATTAACAAGATTATAAAAGAACAGGGGGTATAAATCAGAGTTCTGTAATCCCCTGCACTACTATAAACCAGAGCTGAGCAGTGCTCTGGTTAAAAAAAAAAATGTAATTCAGAGTTTCATGTCCCATCCCCTCCATTGGAAACTCCTGTATTCTTTATCCTTCTGAGAGTGTGGGCCAAAATTCTTTTTTTTTTGTTAGTTATTTAATATTGATTTACAAAATTATAAGCTAACAGTGGTATAATTTAGCACCATTCCCACCACCAGAGTTCTGAATCCCCAATCCCTCCATTGTAAGCTATAGCAGTTCTCTTAAGGTTGCAGATATAGGTTAACTATTATGTCTACAACTAACTGTCTATATTTGTATATATTTGCATATTTTAAGATCCCATCTTCTCTTTCCAAATCACACATATACTTATCAATACATCCAACTGCCCCTCCCTTTTTCCTCTTCCCTCTCTGGTTCCTGATGAAGTTGGAGTTCAGAGCCCTCTGTGAACCGAGTATATATATACCTGTATTTGCTCCTCCACTGGACATGGATGTTGACAGGTCAACCCATACCCCCAGCCTATTTCTCTCTTTCCCTAGAGGGTTAGGGCACTGGAGAGGTGAGGCTTCCAGACACACTGGTGAGGTCCTCTTCCCAGGGAAGTCAGGATGAAATCCTAGTAGGATCTGCAATTTGGTGTCTGAAAGGAAGTGAAAGGTAAAGAAGGACAAATTGTTTAATAAACAGGAACCAAAAAGTAGGGATAGAGAAAATGAGGATAGATATCTTAGGGTGGGAAAAAGCTAAGGTTTCTATTTTAGGCATTTTCCTGATCCCCATGACTTTAGTAATTTTTGCCTGAGCCTGGTAGCTAACATGCAAGTGGAATAAAATATTGTCTTAGAAGATTGTGTCAGAGTTGAGAATAGAACTAGGAAGCTGAGTTAGTGGAGGGAGTAGCTCCCTTCAGAGATTGGGTAAATTCCTATCATTGCTTCTCTAGAGTGAAGGCAAGGTCCTGGAGAAGTCTGTAGGGGTGCTTATGATAAGGTTCCTGATGGAAGTGACCAGTGATGGTACAGAGAAGGACCTAGTAGAGGTTCAGGCCCATCATATCTATGTGGGAATCCAAGGATTCCTAGACTAGATGCCCAGATTATGGAGTCTTGTATTTATAAATAAAATAAATTTTTTAGAAAGGCCATTGTTAAAGCGAGCCAGTCTCTTGCCCTTATCCAGCTTTTGTAGTCCTTTCTTTATCTTATGAGGTTAGACTTTCTCCCCATTGTTGAATCATTCATTGAGTGCTATTTGTTGTATCCAAACCAGTATTGGCTTTGTGGAATCTGGCCTCAATTTAGGGAGGGAATAGACATTTAAGTGGGATCGAAGTTAAGCTTAAGTGTTACTGCATTTTACTACTTTAATGATTATAGTATAGGTTGTTATAGGGGACAATAATTGTCTTTTAGTTGATATATATATAAATATATACATATATATATATATATATTTGCCAGTATATCTCTTGGCCAATTGTATAGAGTATTTCTTCTAAAGATTATCAAGGGGGTGACATTAATGCTTTTTCCCTCTGAAGAGATTAGAGAATATCTCTTCTATATAATCTTTTAAAAAGCTTTTTATTAATTACTGGATAGAGATAGAGGTGAAAGGTGATAGAAGGAAAGAGACAGAACAACACCTTTAGCCCTGCTTCAACACTTGTGAAGCTTCCCCCCTGCAGGTGGGCACCAGTGACGTGATTCTGGGTCCTTGTACATTGTAATTTGTGTACTTAACCAGGTGTGACACTGCCTGACCTCTGGGGGGTATATTTCTTACTTATTTTCTTTTGTGTAGTTAATACGAGTAGATAAAGTGATTGAGGAAAGTTAAATAGAAAGTATGAGAGGAGGATATCTAGGTCTAAGTAATAAATATTTGATTAAATACTTTATGGTGTCTTCTTTAGATCTTTCTGCTTGCTCTCTGAGTTATTAAGTCTAAGTATAATCACAACAGACTATTGAGGACTTTTGCTTTGAGGTATATAGTTTCCCCTAATTTATGGATATATTTGCACGTGTACCCTGTCCCTTAGAGCCTGGTCTATGTCTAGAGTCTGTAACTTTGTTAGGGAGTGTGCCATTTGAAATGGAACTGTGTAGTCCCATGTGTTAGGAATGGTCTCAACAAATTATTAGAGTTAAGAGTTTTGATATATCAGACTCAGCCTCTCTGGATACAGGCTGAAGTAAAATATAGCATGGTGGCACTGGTTGCCCTGATTTAATTGAAAGGCAGTATCACAAGGTAGGGGATAAAGAGGAAAAGCATCAAGAAATAAAAGCAAAGTCCCAAAGTTCCCAGGACTGGGAGAAATACAAATTTTAATGAGAATGGAGAAAGTTCCTTGCTATCTTAGAGTTTTAAAAAGCAATAGATGATGATGATGTGATGATGATGATGATGATGATTACCAAGTTATTTGGGAGTTTTGGTTTAGTTTGAAAATCCTATGGGTAGGATGCATTGTACCATACTTGATCTCACCATGATTTATGCAATTTAATACTATTTACAAATAACTGTATCTTAGACATTGACAGGACAAGTTGCTTCTTATCTACCTGGTCTAAAATTTTAAGTAATTTAGTATTTGAAAAAGTTTTAACAAATTAAGCCATGTGTCAGAATTCAAACAGTTCACCAATTTGAAATATTAAGTGCTTAGACAATTTAAAAAAAATGTATACTCAGAACTAAGATCTAGACATTTAAAGAACTCAAAACATGCAATCTATTTTCCCCTGACATATAGAATAGTGATTTATAGGATTATAATTTAATAGGGGTATAATTTAATGTCATTCCCACTACCAAAGATCTGTGTCCCTGTCACAACCCTCTATAGTGGACCTGAAAATCTACCCTTTACCCCAGAGTCTTTTACTTTGGTGCAATATCCCAAACCTAGTCCAAACTCTACTTTGTGTTTCCCTATTTGTTCTTCTTTCACAACTTGTGTCTATGAGTAGAATCATTCCATCTTTTCCTTCTTTTTCAGACTTATCTCATTTAACATGATTCCTTCAAACTCCATCTAAGATGGGGTAAACAAGATGAATTCACCATTTTTATTAGCTGAGTTGTATTCATATATGTCACTTTTCTCAGCCACTCATCTGTTGTTGCTTCCAGGTTTTGGGCATTACATATTGAGCTGTTATGAACATAGGTACACACATATATTTCTGGATGGGTGTGTTTGACTCTTTAGGATATATATATCCCCAGGAAAGGATTTTCAGAATGATAGGGTAGTTTTATTTCTAGCCTTGTGAGGGTTCTTCAGACTGCTCTCCACATGAGTGGACCAATATACATTCACATCAGCAGTTCGGAAGGGTTACTTTGCTTTTAAAACTTTGCCAGTATATGTTTCTGCTATCAATTTTGATGTAGGGCGTTCTCATAGGGATGAAGTTTTATCTCATTTTTGTCTTTATTTGCATTTCTCTGACAATCAATGACTTGAAGCATTTTTCATATGTAAGTTGGCCTTTTGGATCTCTTCTGTGAATATTCTGTTCATACCCTTTCCCTAGTTTTGAATTGGGGTCATTTTGTTGTTGCTGCTGGTGAGTTTGGTGAGCTCTTTATGTATCTTGATTGTTAGCTTTTTTTTCTTTTTTTTCTATTGTATAGCGTCTAAAGCTGTTCTCTCATTCTGAGAAATCTCTTTCAGTGGTGTTTTATTTTACTGTGTAGAAACTTTTCAACTTGATGTCGTTCCATTGGTTTAGTTTTGTTTTGTCTTCCTTGCAGTTGGATTTGTTTCTATACTGATTGACTGACAGTATATTCTATATTTTAAGTTCTAATGTCCAATTTTTGTTTAATTCACAGTGAATTAACTTTTTCCCTATTTTTATATCACAGTTGAGTTTCAGTCTATAGCATGTACCTAAGTAGCTTTTCCAGTGTCATTTATTGAAATGATCCTGTTTTCTATATTTTGTGCTCTTACCTACTTTGCTATAAACTGTCTAATCAATGAAGATTTATATCTGAACTCTCAAATATATTCCATTGATCTATATGTCTATTTTTTTCTATTGTTGTCGTCTCCAGGGTTATTGCTGGGGCTTTGTGCTGGCACTATGAATCCACTGCTTTTGTTGGCCATCTTTTCCATTTTATTGGATCAGACAGAGAGAAAATGAAAGAGGAGAGAGAGAGGGAGAGGGAGAGGGAGAGGGAGAGGGAGAGGGGGAAATCTACAGAAGACCTGATTCATTGCTTCTGAAACATCCTCCCTTCAGGTGAGGAGCCAGGTGCTTGAACGTGGATCCTTGTGTGAGTCCTTGTGATTAGTATTGTGCACTTAACCGAGTGTGCCATCGCCAAGCCCCCTCTATGTGTCTTTATGTCAGTGCCACACACTATCTTGATTATTATAACTGTGTAGTATGATCTGATGTCAGGGAACTTCATACTTCCACTCTTGTTATTTTCTCTCAGGACTGCTTTGATATTTTGGGGTCTTTTATGGTTCAAAACAAAGTTCATGGGCTGGCAAAATAGCTCACCTGCATAATACAATACTTTTCCATGTGCACAGTCCAAATTATGACTTGCCCCACTATGTCAAAGGAACCTTTTATGCTGCAGTTTATTTTTTAAATATTTATTTATTTATTCCCTTTCTGTTGCCCTTGTAGTTATTATTGTTGTTGGATAGGACAGAGAGAAATAGAGAGAGGAGGGGAAGACAGAGAGGGAGAGAGAAAGATAGACACCTGCAGACATGCTTCACCACCTGAAGCGACTCCCCTGCAGGTGGAGAGCCGGGGGCTCAAGCTGGGATCCCTTCGCCAGTCCTCCCTCTTTGTGCCACCTGCACTTAACTAGCTGCGCTACAGCCTGACTCCCTGCTGAAGTTTACTTTTACTCTTTTCATCTTTTTGTATCTATTTAAAAATAAATACCCTGTTATATTTCATTTAATAATGAATGTTTAGTCCTAATAAAATAAGTTACCTATATAATGTATTTACTTTGGTAAGCTCAAGACATAGATTTGAGTCTAGGCCCCATTGCATCCACTGCATTGGAGAAAGCTTCAGTGCTAGAGCATCTTTTCCTCTCTCTCTCTCTCTTGTTCTTACAAAATATTTTAACTATTGGGTAGAGAAAGAGAGAAATTGAGAGGGAAGGGGGAACTAGAGAGGAAGAGAGAAAGAGAGACAACTGCAGTACAGCTTTCTGCAGGTGGGGACCAAAGGCTTGTACCCAAGTCCTTGAACATCGTCTGCTCTACAATGAACCATGGCCTGACCCCTTTCCCTCTTTATCCCTGTCTATCTGGAAAAGTTAGCATGGGATGGTGAATCCACAGTGACCATAGTAAAGTAAAAGAATACATTGAAATTTTGAGAGGAATTTCACTGAACATTATAGTACTTTGAGCGGGATGGCAACTTTAATAATATTAATACATTCAATCCATTAGAAGGGAGAATCTCTTCATTTTATAATGTCTTTCTTTTCTTCTGTTAGTAATTTAGTGATTTCAATATAAAGGTCTTTCATTTCATTTCCTCAATATATTCCAATTTATCTTACTATTTTTGATATGATTATAAATTGGATACTCAATTTATTTTTATAGGTCATTGTTTTCATATAAAAACACAATTGCTTTTTATATATTGACTTTTTAGATTGCCACTTTACTGCATTGTTTATTGTTTCTAAGAGTTTCCTTAAGAGGACTCTTTAGGGCTGAATGATGCTGAATGCTGCCAAGAGCTTTCTCTGCATCTTTTAATATGATCATGTGATTTTTAATTTTCCTTTCTAAAGTTGTGTATGAATTAATTGATTATTTTAATTTTTAATATTTATTCCCTTTTGTTGCCCTTATTGTTTTATTGTTGTAGTTATTGTTGTTGCTATTGATGTTGTCATTGTTGGATAGGACAGAGAGAAATGGACAGAGGAGGGGAAGACAGAGAGGGAGAAAAATAGACACCTGCAGACCTGCTTCACCATTTGTGAAGTGACTCCCCTGCAGATGGGGAGCTAGAGGCTTGAACCAGGATCCTTATGCCGGTACTTGCACTCGAATTAATTTATTTGTATACGTTGAGCCAACTTTGATGGTGTATGATTATTCTAATGTACTGCTGTAATCAGCTTACTAAAAGGCTTTTAAGAATTTTTGCGTCTGTATTCATCAAGGATATCCATTTGTACTTTCTTTTCTTTTTTTGTCATCTCTATTTTTTATGGGCTATAGATGACTAGAAATTGAGTGGAAGGGGGGAGTAGAGAAGGCGAAAGACAGAGAAACACCTGCAGCCCTACTTCATGACTTGTGAAGCTTTCCTCCTGCAGGTGGAGCTTGGGGCTTGAACCCGAATACTTGCAACGGTAATGTGTACGCTCAACCAGGTGCACAAACATCCCCCCCACACACACCCTTTATTTTTTTCTTTTACCATGTTCCCATCTGCTTTTGGTACCAAGGTAATACTGGTCTCATAAAAAGTCTTCGGAAGAATTTCTTTTTCTTCAGTTTTTTCAAGAGCTTTAAGAGGATAGATCCTAGATTCTCTTTGAACATTTAACTGAGATCAGTTAGTGAATCCATCTGCTCCTGAGCCTTCATTCCAGGGAAGGCTTTTGCTATCTGTTTGAGTTTTCTTGCTGGTAGTTATTCTGTTCTGGTTTTCATTTTTCTTCTGATTCTGCTTGGGAAGTTGCATAATATTTTTTTCTTTTTTAATTTTTACTGGGAGGTTAGTGGTTTAAATAGAGTTGTTGGCAGATGGGTAAAATTTCCCATCTCACCATGATAGGTGTCTGAAAAACACACTGGCCTCCAGCTTAAGTCCCCTTCCTTAATCATGTAATGTGACCTGAAGGCCAACCTCCCCACATCTGTCTCCCTGTCCTCCTTTCCCCTACTCTTTTTCCTTGGTGCAACACACTGAACCAGCCCATATTTTACATTGTGTTTCCCCTGTCTATTCTTGTTTCTTAAGTCCTGCCCAAGAGTGAGATAGTCCTATATCCATCCTTCTCTTTCTGTCCTATCTCACTTACCATAATTCTTCTGAACTCCATTCTAGATGAGGTGAAGAAGGGATTTCATCATTTTTAATGACCAAGTAGTATTGTATTGTGTTAAATTACCCATTAATCCTTGGTTTCCAGTCTTATGACCTAGAGTTGATCATAGTAGTCTATGGATCTTTATTTTTTCTCTTTTTTCAACTTTAATACCAAATTATTAAAGGAATGTTGGTTTATATGATGACTATATATGAGAATTGAGATGTACCAGTAACACTTTAAAGGTTATTTTCCCTAAAGCCATCATTCAGTTAATTTGTTTATTTGTACATTTCCAGTTCTGTTCCATTAACCTAATGTAATTTCCTATGTTAATACTACATTGTCTCAAATACTGTGGCTTTTAGTATGTTTTCATGATGTGAAATGTGGTTGCACTAAATTGTTTTCAATATTTCTTGGCTTATCTTAATCTCCTCTTACTCCAGGTGGATTTTAGGAAAAGCATTTACACTCAAGCACAAAATACAATTAGAATTTTAATTTAACTTTAATTGCAATTGCATTGAATATTTAGACCATGTCATATATTAATTATGCTCACTGTAGAAATGTGAAGTCTGTTTATACATAAACATTGAAACTCAATAATTTATTTTGGTATTTAATTTAATCTATTAACATTCTATAATTTTATTATACAATCTAGGAAGCTAATGAATATATACTACAAAAGTACATAGTAGCTGGGACCCAAGAGGTGGTATCATAGATGAAGCATTAGACTCTCAATTATGATCTCAGCAATCTGAATCGCAGTATCATACTTGTCAGACTGATGCTCTAACTCTTTCTTACTCTGATATATGTGTGTGTGTGTATGTGTGTGTGTGGGTGTGTGTGTGTGTGTGCGTGTGCGTGCCTGTATATTAATTGTGTCACCTTTTGGATGAATTAAATTGTAGCTCTTTTGAAAATATTAAGTAGTTCTTTTGAAAATATAAGGCCTATGCTCTTCATGTGAGGGGGTCATCACTAGAACTTGAACATTCTAAGCCAACTTGCTTTCAGATAGAGAAAGGCAGAGATACAAAATAAAGAAAGGGAGACTCCAAAGCAGCAAAGTTTGCTCCAGTGCAGTGGAAGCCAAGTTTATACACTTGGATTGTAATTATGACATTTGGAAAATCAACTGAAAAGCAGTGAGTATTATTTTTAACTGTGACACTGTTTCTTTTTTAAAAAATCTTATTATTGTAGTCCAACATGAAGAAACAACTTACATTGCAATTGCTTTGAAATCATCAATTCACCTTTATGCATGGGCACCAAAGTCCTTTGATGAAAACACTGCTATTAAAGTAAGTAGCTTCATTTTCCTTTGTGTTATATAATTTGTCTTTTGAGAAATTGTGAATATAGTAGTATTTTGGAATATATACAAACATATACCATTTTTTATAATTCTTGTAATCTGAATAAACTTTTACAGTTACCATATAACCCTTATTAATTTTAATATGATTTATCTGTTTCACATATAAAATTATAACATGAATTAAAATTATAACAATTGTACACTTACATACATGTATACACATACATACAGGCATGTATAGATCCTCCCATATGTTTGACAACACAGGGAACATAGTTAACTAGATTATTCAAAAACACAAAGCTAGTCTTCTATGAGGCATTCTTAAAATATGTGTACTTTCATTTTTGTTTAAGTCTCTACTAAGTTTTGAATTACTATAGTTTAATCTGTCAGTTGACAATTCAAAGGCACCTGAGTGAGATGTAGTGAGGAAAGTCCCCAATCTCTCCCTTTGGAAGCCCTTTCTTCCCCACTAGCTCCTTATTCTCACTTCCTAGAGTCAACTTGAAGACTTTTTCTTATAGAATCCCAAACACAGGTTTTGGGGCCCATCCCAATGACTTGACACTGAGAAAAACCCCATTTTCTCTTGGGGGGGTAAGGAGAACAGAGGGAAGGTAAGGAAATTGTGGCAACTGGTAGGATGGGGACACATATTAGAAGTGGAATAAGGGTAAGCAAAGTCTTTGTTGTGTCTACAGGGCTTGCAAGAGATGGGGATGGGGAGGAAAAGGAGTGGGTCTTTGTTTCTTCCAAGCTGGAACTCTAAACACATTTCTCTCTAGAACTATTACAAGGAATGGTGGTTAGGCTTATTGGGATACCTGTACTATTTCTACTTTTAATGTGGTTTAACTGAGCTTCTGTGGATCGGCTTCATAAAGGTAACCATTTAGTGTTGCAAGCAATTGAATTGTTGATGATTTTAATCAGACCTTATAAACTAAGGTTTCTTTTTTAAATTATGCTATCTTTATAATGTTACAAAATTTTACCTCAATATGATTGTTCTTATTTATTCCATAGTGATATTTATTAATAAACTGGAGATATTATATTAAGTCTAATAATTTCTCATCTAGTTATTGTAGAATCATCTGGAATATTTCTTAAAATTTAACTCTCAGACCCAACCCCAGGTTGAATTTTAAGGTCTGGGGTGGGGCCTGGGAATATGATTTTAAGAAAATTTCCAGGTGATTTTGAACTAGTTGACCCATGGAGAAGAAATTACAACATACAAGTAGTGAAATATCATGATACATTCTAGGTGTTCATAGACTATCTTAGGTATCTTAGGACAGAATCTCCTTATATGGTATATATGTTAGGAAAAATCATAACTTATGTACAACAAAGATTAGCTAATTTTAAAAATTTGTTATTTAATAATGGTTTACAAGATTATAAGTTTACAGGGATGCAGTTACACATTACATCTCTACCATGAAAATTCTGTACCCCCAAACAAGTTAATATTGTTTTATTTATCAGATAAAGAGAGAGAAAGAGAGAGAGAGTCTTGCAATACTGCTTCACCACTCATGAAAGTTTCCCCTTGCAGTTGGGGACCAGGGGCTTGAACCCAGGTCCTTGAGTGTTGTAACTTGTGTGGTTAACTGGATGTGCTACCTCCTTTCCCCACAGGTTAAATTGTTTATGATTTCCCTCCAATGAATTTATTTCATAAATATCATCTCCTTATGCATGGACACTTAAATATTCAGTTGAGAGTCTAGATATGCTCTGACACAAATCATATCCCTTATCTGATCTCCCTAGACTGGACATTGGGTCAGCTATCAGTATTTGGATATGGGTATAATCTTGGGTGTCTGCTGATTGGTGAAAGCTACCTGGTATGGAGCTGGAAAGCAAAGAATATGAATACCAACAGTCTTCCTAGTTTGATACATTGTTTTTGCCCAAGTCCTCATGCCAGTTCTTGGACCTCTTTTCATGGTTACCATATTGATACCAGTTCTCTCTTGTGACCTGAACTTGGCAATGGATGGTAATCATATTTTTGTTCCCTAGAATAGGAACAGGGAAATCTAGTCATATCAGTCTGTGATAGGTTGATATATATGGATATTTTTCATTCCCTACCAAGTATGCATTGATCAGTCAGCAGATTCCGAAGGAGACTACATGTCCTATGAAGCCTATATACGAATACTGGCAAAAATACAGGCAGCTGATCCAGCGAACCGGTTTAAGAGACCAGATGAGCTCCTTCATTTGTTGAAACTTAAGGCAAGAAATTTAAAGAAAACAGAGTACAGGGTCATACAGAGTTTTTATATTCATTGGTGATTTGGAGGGAATATATATATATATATATATATATATATATATATATATATATATATATATATTCTAGATCTAATCATACTCTAATAACTGATCTAAGAAAATAGTGTCTAAATTCATTATCTAATCTAGAAAACCAAAGTGTATGTTTATAAACTTGTTAGCAAAAAGTAATTTTTTAACATAGCCAGAGTGTCATTTTTGGCCTTTTGGCCTTATTTGGTTTTATATCTACAGGTATTTCCAACACTTGGTCATAAACCATTGACAGTTGACCTGGCTGTTGGTTCTGAGAAAAAACTAAAGATTTTCTGCAGCTCAGCAGATGGATATCATGTCATCGATGCAGAATCTGAGGTTATGTCTGATGTGACCCTGCCAAATAATGTAAGATCCCTAGAAACTACTGTATACAACAACTAGAGTTTTTATGACAATATAAATGGTGTTACAGGTTTAAAAAAAATTGGTTCACAGTTTCTGTACTATAGCAGAGACCTAAAAGGTAAGTATAGAATGCAACAAAGTGGTCATGGATAAACTCACTGGTTTCTTACTCCAATCAACCTATTATTATTGTCTACCATAGTCTCCTCCCCCTTTCTTATTATCTTTATTTATTGGATAGAGGCATCCAGAAATTGAGAGGGAAGAGTGAGATAGAAAGGGAGATATAACAGAGAGACACCTACAGCACTGCTATAGTATATATAGCACTGCTATAGTTCCCTCTGCAGGTGGGGAGGGGGGATGTGGAATCCAGGTTCTTGCACATCGTAACATGTGCATTCAGCCAACTGCACCTCTCTCTCTCTCTCTCTCTCTCTCTCCCTCTCTCTCTCTCTCTCTCTCTCCCTCTCTCTCTCTCTCTCAATCCCGCTCTCTCAATCCCTCTCTCCCCCCTCTCCCCCAACCAGCAGCATAAATTTCCCACCTACTAGTGTCTTCTGCTTTGACAAGTTTCCCACCTACTAGTGTCTTCTGCTTTGGTGAAATATACACCACCCAGCCTAGGTTTTATTTTGTGTTTTCTTTCCCTAACTGTTCTTGTGTCTTTAAGTTCCACCTGTAAGTAAGATCGTCATGTATTCATCCTTCTTCTTTTGGA
This sequence comes from Erinaceus europaeus, assembly GCF_950295315.1. Lineage (NCBI taxonomy): Eukaryota > Metazoa > Chordata > Mammalia > Eulipotyphla > Erinaceidae > Erinaceus > Erinaceus europaeus. The sequence goes on along the minus strand of NC_080185.1, from coordinate 58,534,879 downwards.
TTTTCTCACATAAAATGATTCCTTCTAGATACATCCAAGATGAGGCAAAGAAGATGACATAAGTTTTAAAAGCTGGGTCATATTCTATTGTGTACAAAAACCATAACTTTTACAGCTTCTCATCTGTCTTTGGGCATCTGTGTTACTTTCAATTTTGGTTATTTTATACATTGTGCTATTATAATCTGGACATGCCATACACCAGACAATGGGATAATAACCAGTGTTTCATTTATTAGTTTATATAGAGTTTACACTACAATATGTATTGTAGTTTATTAATTTATTAATTTATTATACAATAATAAATTATTATACAATATGTATTGTAGTTTATTTATTAATTCATATAGAGTTTACACTACAATGTATATCGATAAATCAATGTCTCTAATGTTAGGACCGCCTTACTATTTGGCCATTGGCAACTGAAAATGATTCATGAGAGTTCCCCTTTAAGATGGAGCATATGAGCCACTCTTTATGTATTTCAAATAACTGGCCACAGTCAGCATACGAGTTTCCAACTCTTGTGTTAATCTTTTTATATCCTATAGTGCATTAACATAAAATAACATTATCTTTTGTATTCTGCTTATGTATTCAGATTTTAGCACTGTAATTGTGACATGTAACAAATTATTTAAATTTTCTGCCCCTATATAACTAATAGTTTGAATTTATCATCAAAGAATTCAGCACATGATAAATGTGATATATCATATGTATGTAAAATAGTGGTAGTATATCATATGTATGTAAAGTAGTATACACATTATTTATATAGAGAGCTTAAATATAGCACAATGCCATATAAAATATAGTTCTATTGTGCCACAAATTTGTTATTTGAATGATGCTAGTCCTACAGAGAAAATATTTTAAAGGGCTGAACCAGCCTTTATATGTTTCACACATATTTAGTTACCAAGTCTGTCAACAACTTAAATTGATTAGCAGTCAACTTATAATGCTGTAATAGTATGGTACTTTACACAACTGTCAATATTATATCATATATTTCTGACAAATTGCATAGAGCCACAAGAAAACTGTTTCAGTCATACTAAGTCTGATCACTCAGGTGTCAACTTTTATATAGAAACCTTATTGTTTATAGTATAGAATTTATAGTATAGACAATTCAGCTAAAATGAACTAGATATGAATTTATGTTAAGTTACATATAAATGTTATAGTACTTTTCAGTTGAAACAACTTCTATAGCTTTCTACATTTTCTTTTATGTTTTATTAAATAGCCTTTATTTTGAAAGCTAGTGCAACACTGAGCACTGCAGAAATAGTCCAAGCTTAAATGTATTTGAAAATTCATTTAGGAAAGTTGAAAACTGTGCCCCACTTGACTTGACTGTCAATTTAAGAGAATTAATTTCTTTTGAAGCAATGTGCTACTTATTCAGGATGCAAGAATTAGCTGGGGTAGATAGAATAATGGTTATGCCAAGAGACTTTCATGCCTGAGGATTTGAAGCCTCAGGTTCAATTTCTTGCACCACCATAAACCAGAGCTGATTAGTGCTTTGCTATAAATAATAATAATAATAATAATAATAATAATAATAATAATAATAATGGAAGTGGGCGTTACCACACCAGCTTAAGCACACATGGCGTGAAGCGCAAGGACTGACTGGTTTCAGGTTCCCGGTTCGAGCCCCCACTCCCCACCTGCAAGGGGGTCACTTCACAAATGGTGAATCAGGTCTGCAGGTGTCTATCTTTCTCTCCTCCTCTCTGTCTTCCCCTCCTCTCTCGATTTTCCATGTCCTATCGAACAACAGCAATAACAATTATAACAATAACAATAAGGGCAACAAAAATGGCCTCCAGGAGCAGTGAATCCATAGTGCAAGCACCAAGCCTCAGTGATAACCCTGGAGGCAAAAAAAAAAATGACATAATCTCCTTTGAGTCATCTAAAAAAAAAAATTGGGGTTTTTAAAAATCATTTTCTGACCTAATTAGGATACCTCAAGTATATTCAAAAGTGTTTTTTTTTCTAAATGTCCTACTATCTTGACCTATTAAAAAGAAGGGACTCTAGTATATAAGAGAGGAGTGAGCGTCCTCTGAAACAGAATATGCTAAAAATATTTTTCCAGGAAGTGCTAGATTTAAAAAGCTGTAATGCTACAAAGGACCCATGTGTGTTAAAGAATATCCAGTTACTTCAGGAATCGTATGAGGAGAAAGAAAATTGACTCTGAGATTTTCTGGACTTAAAGGAGTACTGATTTACTTTGTAAACAGATTTTATTGAGACAACCTTCTTTTCAGCAATTTCTTTTTCTCTCTTCCTTTATTCCTTTTCTGAATCAATTTCTAATGCAAGTGCCTAGGGAACGTATTAAAATTGCTTTTCGCCTCTGGATACCCATTTTAGTTTTAAGGATTGTTGTTGCTGAGACATGGCCTCAAGCACTTGGCCTGGGTCCTCTCGGTTTGGCAAGTACAGTTTCTGAACCTTATTTTAGTAGCTTGATAATCTGGTGAAATTATAAGAACTGTAATGATGATTTTCCCTGGGAATGCCATTAATGTATTCACTGTAAGCAAGTTCTGTAACATATTTTTATGTATATTGAAATTTAGAAATTCTGTTATATTTCTTAGTATTTAATATAAAGTAACCTAATACATCTCTGAGTTTGTCTTTAGAAGATATTTCATTACTATATGAGTTAGACAAGAAAGCCTGCATTGCTTGTGAAGCGAGTATATTTCAAACAGCAGAGAATACTATAAGAATGCCACCTTATAAATTTTTTAAAAATTACTTCTAAGTTAGTGTTCTGTTTATGGTATGAATGAACTGACTGACAACCAGTAAACTGTGTGTAATTTGGTTTACATATTCATTAGTGAAATATTCATTAATTTGCTGAAGTGAATTTTAATTCAACGCTGAAACAAATGATGTTTCCTCTATTGTTATACACAATACTTTGAGATATTTCTCTGTGTTGGAAATATATTCCTGCTTTTTTTTTGGGGGGGGAATAAGGTTTTTCCCTAAATGTGAAGAATATTGAGCACTCTTTATGATACAGGGATGACTCTTCCAAAAAATTGGATAGCTCGTTTTTTAAATGCTTTTTTTCCACATTAGATAAGCATAGAGAAATTTATGAGGGAGAAGGAGAGGGAGAGGGAGAGGGGGAGGGGAGAGGGGGGAGGGGAGAGGGAGAGGGGGAGGGTAGAAGGAGAGGGAGAGGGAGAGAGAGAGAGACAGAGAGACAGAGAGAGAGACATAGAGAGAGAGAGAAAGAGAAAGCTAACACACCACTCTGGTCAGTGCATGAGACACTGGGGCTTGAACCAGGAGCCTCAAGCATGTGATTCCTGCTTTCCTCCAGTTGAACTATCTCCCTAGTCATAAGATAGTATGTTGCTTAATACTGAAATAAAAGTGTCTTTCCTTCTTCACTTCCTTCCTGCATTTGTTACTCTTTGGTCTTTATTATTCAGCCAAACATGCCCCATTAAAGTAATAGTGATTAAATGTTGAACATATAAATGTTTATAGAACATAATTCCAGCCCCTGGAAATCATTATACCACAGAATATCATCATTTTACCTGACTCATTGGGAATTGGCATGATGCTCACCTTCAATGCTGAAGCTCTTTCTGTGGAAGCAAATGAACAACTCTTCAAGAAGATACTTGAAGTATGGAAAGATATACCATCTTCAGTAGGTATGTATAAACAGTTGTTTTCTCAGATGATCCCAGATAAAGTTTTTATTTCCTATAGTAGGACATTGTCTCAGGACAAATTGGGTTAATTTGGGATCTGGTATACTTCTTCCCCTAGTAAGGTAATGCATATGTTTTTTGTATATTTAATGAACCTAAAAACTACTCCAGAGTCTGACTTCGGTTGTCTTTACATTCATTAGCAGTATTTATGAGATTAAAACAGAAAAGAATTCATTTCTACATTTCCACATAATTTTGTTTTAATTTCTTTTGCTGTCATATTTTACATAGATGATGAAAATGTTTCATTCACACTGTTATATGAGGCACAAGGTTTACCTTATCATAGGTAACTTCCCAGAATTCTTAAAAGAAGACTAAACTGTTTTTATTTTATATAATTCAATAATGTTTTTGTCAGTGAATAATATTCCTATGGAAGACTTGAATACAAGCTGAACATATGAGTGGCTGGAATTCCCAACAGGAACCATCCAGATAGCAACACAAAGAAAAGTAGCTTTTCACCTTCAAGAGGACAAGTCATTTTTCTCTACCTAATCCTCCTACAGAGAAAGCTTGAAAATCGTACACTATGTAGGCAAAATAGCTCACATTTATACCGTGCCTGTTTTTCCTTATGTACTACCCAGTCAAGAGTCCAGCAGTCACCTCATTGGAGGAATCTTCAGTGTTGTGATGTATTTCTCTCTCCTTTTTTGTAGATCTTTTCTCTCTTCTTTATGAAATAGTGGGTCCAGAGTGGTGAAGCCCTGGTGATTTAAAGAGATGTGCCACAGCTTTTGTGCTTATGCAGGACAGCTTCTCACCTAAGACAAAGCTATTTTAGCTTGATAAAATGAAAATGATAACTCTTATGTAATATTAATTATAGCACTATATGAACAAGAATTTTCAGTTTGTATGTTAGGATACTTTGAGAATACATTAAACACTACAGTGTAACACTAATATTAAGGAAATTACTCTCTTTTCTTGTATTAGAACAATTGCTTTGCTCTTTGAAACAAACATAGATCCAGATTTCACCACTCTAAATTATATGTTTACTTGAGATATAAAGTGTATTCATTAGAATCACTACTTTGGATTTTCAAAGCAACATATAGGCTTAACACTAGCAGAAAATGTTACAAAACATTTCCAATCACTGTTCTGTGTCATAAACAAGCTATCTCAAGTAGCTAGGTGGAGTGGCAAATAAATGTGTTTCAGAAGTGAGGTACAGTTTGTGATATGGGGGGGCTGAGTAGTGGCATACATGTTTGAGTACACATGTTACAATCAACTTGAACCAGGTTGAAAATCTGGTGCCCACCTGCGGGGAAAAAAGCTTCACAAGTGGTGAAGAAGTAATGCATGTGTCTCTCTGTCTCTCTTACTTGCTATCGTCCCAATCTCTCTCAATTTCTTTCTGTCTCTATCCAATAAATGCATAAATGAATAATATGAAAAAGAAAACATTTTAATATAAAAATATGAAATGGTGCAGGAACTATATGCATACACTTTTTTTTTGCCTCCAAGGTTATGGCTGGGGCTCAGTGCCTACACTATGAATCCACTGTTACTGGCAGCCATTTTTTCTGCCTTGTTATTGTTGTTATTGGTGCTGTTGTTGGATAAGACAGAGAGAAATCAAGAGAGAAGGGGAATACAGAGAGGAGGAGAGAAAGATATACACCTGCAGATCTGCTTCACCACTTGTGAAGTGCAGGTGGGGAGCCTAGGGCTTGAAAAGGGATCCTTGTGCTAGTCCTTGCACTTTGCACCATGTGCACTTAAGCCAGTGCCCTACTGCTTGACACCCTATATATATATTCTGCAAAGTAGTCCATTACGTTTAGAAATGTCTGCTTTGTTGGTGACAAAATATATTTTAAATTATTTACTTTAAATAGCAAAGGAGATCAGAATACTGCTTGACCACATGCCATGTTGAGGACTGATGGAACACAAGACTTCATGCATGCAAAAAAAGATGTTCCCTATTTGCTCAGCCACCACCTGACCACTCCAAAAATACACATTGAACTAAGTATTTACATATGTGAAAATGTTAAAAATCCCAATAGAGTAAATCTACCACTTGTTTCTGTCATTCATACCATAGGATCCCTTTACTTCCTTCCTATCCAGAAGGTTTTAAAGAAGTATTTACACTTACTGAGAGAGAACAGTCAAATCTGATAATATATGGTCCTTCAGATAAAGCTTAGTCCCTCAGGTTTGCAAAACGTGTATTCTGAGCCTTGTGAGTCATCTTACTGGTCACTTTAAAGAGACATTCATTTGTTTTGTTTTTGGTATATAGACAGAAGTAATTACTTCTCAATCCCTGGGGATGAGTGCCTTCATGACAACTCCACCATTCCCAATGGCATTTTTCTTACATTTTCTTTCTTTCAGAAAGAGACAGAAAGAGGGAGACGGGGAGAGAGGGAAAGAGAGACACCTGGAGCACTAGTGCACCACTCCTGTTGCTTTCTCCTTGCAGGTAGAGACCAGAGCTTGAAGCCAGGTCCTTGCACATGGTAATGTATGCACTCTACTGAGTGAGCTACAACTCAGCTTCTTTAATATGAAAATGGAGAGACAGGTAGATATCTCACTTTGAAAATGTGCTGCTTTTCTTTTTGTTCAACCCAAGTTTGAGCCCAGCTTCTACCATATTGGCAAAAACTTCTGTGCTATGGGCTCAGTCTCTCTTTCTCTCTCTCTCGTCTGTCTTTGTCTCTAATAAAATAAAAATGGAAATATTGAGACTTAGTAATCCCCTACTAAATAATTTAAATTAATAACCAAATGACTTAGTAGAAAAGGAAGGAAAAGAGGATGTATTTGTCTGAAGTGAAATGTGTCAGTAAGTCTCTTAATAATCAAGTGCTGACTGTGTTTATAATTTTCCACTATTGATAGAATTTTTTTTGCTTTTAAATTTTTACTGTAGCTTATGAATGTACACAGCGAACCACAGGATGGGGCCAAAAGGCCATTGAAGTGCGCTCTTCGCAATCAAGGGTTCTGGAAAATGAACTAAAGCGCAGAGCAATCAAGAAGCTGAGATTTCTCTGTACCCGAGGTGACAAGGTATGGAGCAAGTCAATCAGCAGTCGAAATTAACTGGATAAATTTATGTTTTATCCCTTGTGTTCATAAACATATTTAGACTAGATCTCTCAAATTTTCATTATTACCAGTACAGTTTTTCAGTAGAAATTGTGATTTAGTAAACATTGAAATTTAATTTCAAAAAGAAACTGCTTTCAGAAAAAGTAAAACTCCCAATTAAAGCCTCCTAACCAAATTTTAGTCATTACTTTCTTTAGCACAAAATTCAGTGTTATCTTTGATGCATAGTTATTTTCCTATTCAGATTATTAGAGTTTGAAATAATGCTTGACTAAATCTGCCTTTTGTAATCGCCAATATAATTCATTAACAGAAGAAGAAAGTACTTCTTTGCTCTGCAGTTAATTATATAGTTAACTCTGTGCTAAGTATAAAAACTATAATCACTTTCACATGTATATTCACTAGTCTGTTTTATAAAAAAGTAAAATAAAGGGCGAGTGGTGATACACCTGGTTGATTGCACATGTTACAATACACAAGAAGCTGGGTTCGAGTTCCTGTTCCCCGCCTGCAGGGGAAAAATGTTGCCAATAGTGAATCAGGGCTGCAGGTGGTGCTCAGTCTCTTTCCCTCTCTATCTCACCCTTCCCTCTTGATTGCTCTTTGTCTCTATCCAATAAATAAATAGAGATTATAAATGATTAATTTTTAAAAGAAATTAAAGTAAAACAAACCTGGCAATTACTTGTATAATATGATTTATTTTATTAACCAATTTAGATAGTTTAGATGGAAAAATGCATTGCACTAAATCATTATTGTCCCTATATACTATGAGAAATAATGTAATTTTACACATGTATTAGCAACTATATTTACTGTAAACCATTAATCTCCCAAATTAAAAAGAATATGTCAGACTTGCTTATTGGTGCTGAAATAAAGCAGGGGGTATACTCCATGTCTTCTTGCTATCTCAGACCTTTATGGAGCAATGTGAAAGAAACATACTTTTATGTGAGATAATAGAAATAATTGTTCTGAGACCCTAAAAAACAGTATTATAGTAGGACTGGAAAACACTTATGTTTAGAAGAGATTACAGAGGATGAAAAATATTAGGACAGCTAGGGTAAGGCATGATGCATCAAATAGACTTGCTGGTTTGAAATTTAAAGTGATATAACCACGAGAACTGATAACAGAAATTAGATAGACTAGGTTGTAATCCTGGTTCTACCACCTTAGTCGGATTTAAGAACCAGAAAACTGGTTAATTGTTCTGGACCTTAGTTTATTTTATTTCCAAAATAGGAATATTAATAACTAATTGGAATCTAATTCTGAAAATTGGTGGTATAGTATATATAATATTTTGACAACCTGGAATAAAATGTATATTGAATCTAGGGTTACTGGCATCATCATTATTACATCAAAAACTCCTCACTACTCCTGTTATGACTGTTAAATAGTCTTAATACTAACAAGAATGCCTTTCTGTCTTTTATATAAGTTTCTGTTATCTCTTAATTTTCTTTATGGTAGAGATTACCCTTATATGTTGTGTTCCTCTGTAAGTCATCTAGTTTTGCTCATAATTTTAATATACTTATTTTGGTTCAATTCTCTGAGATGGAAATTTGTACCAAGTAGAAAATTTCAATACCTACATAAACACAAGCAAAAAATGATGAAAAATTTCAAAATAACTTCATTGTTTCCTTATTAAAAGCAAACAGAAAGCCAATTTGACTAAAATAAATTAATAATAATAAAAGGGACTTATATAACAAAAGCAGTTAAGAACTTTAGCAGATGAATGCCACCTACAAACTCTAATTTTGTTTAAGTCATATTAAAGTAAAAATATATAGAAAAGTAAAAAAATACATTTAATATATAATTTAGATTTCATCTTAATTTAAATTATTGCTATTTTATTGGAGAGGCTTAGTATTTTTATTGACTGAAGCTGGTAAATTAAAATTATCATTCTATCATTTAATGTTCTAAATGATTACTGATACTTTTTTTTCTCTCATTTTAAAGCTGTTCTTTACTTCTACCCTGAACAATCGCCACAGCCGGGTCTACTTTATGACCATTGGAAAACTTGAAGAGCTCCAGAGCAATAATGAAGTTTAAAAAGTTGTTGTGATTTCTTATAACATTTAAAAAATCAGAATTATGCATTTTACACCTTAAGTTTTCTGAGATTAAATAAGCACTTGGTTTTATGGTTAGGGAAAAATTAAGTAAGATACTTAACTTTTAATTTAGTACAAAATAGTTTTAATGGAAATGCAGCTTCATATATAATTGACTATAGCAAGCTCTATGTACTCCAATGGTGTACAATGTCTTTTGCACAAACTTTGTAACTTTTGTTACTGTGAATTCAGTTTAACTATTATTCTTTGGACAGTTTGGACAGTATCTCTATTCAGACTTTACAACATGGAGAAAAGAAACCTATGATGAGTTAGATTCTAAGCAGCTTTCAAAAAAATGGCCCTGAAGGACATATATTAGAAAAAATTATATACATAACAGCAAACTATATGTGAATTTGCAAAGGCATGTAGCAAAACAGTTGTTAAATGGTTAATTAGTATAAGAGACTGTGCTCCAAACCACACACATTTTAAACAACTTGCCTTCCTGTAGAAAGGTATAATAGTGAAGGGGAAAACACCACCCATTCCCTCATAACTCCATGATAGTTAAGCCCACAGTTAGAAACCAGACGTCTTTTTTTTTTTTTTTTTCACCTCATGTTAAGCTAGTTTCCTCCTGATAAGAAAGGAAGAAAACCTTGGATGCTTGAGATGCCTAATTTTCCTCAGAATCCCAAAATATGTGCAATAAGCTGTTTCTACAAGCCATTAAACAATACACTTTCAAGAACCTGAATACAGGACTGAACTCCTATACATATGTACTGTAAAATGAGATATTTTAACATTTTAAAGTAAGCATCAGATTCTACCCAACAGTTGACCCAAAGTTGACTGATTTTTCAGGATTTTTGTGTGGCCATCAAAAAAGCACTATTTTTTTTCAATCTCATACTGAAATATTTTTAATAATTCTCTCTAGTAGTTAAATAAAAAATTGGTTATTAATACTTGTGCTTTTCCATGTTTCTACTTCTGTAAAATCAAAAATCATTCTAAAAAAGGAACAAATACACATACAGGAACTTAGAGAAAATGAAAAGACTTTTTTAAATACAAATTTAACCAAGTATCTAAATCTGCAAACTGATGCTAAATTGTGACAGACACCATATATAAGTAGTGTTTGATAACCTACTGTAACTTCTACCTGGTGAAAAACTATTTCTGCATGTCCATCCTCAAGATCATGGTTAGTTCTGGGGCAATAAAGAAGCAACAGAACTAACACAAAGTATACCTCACTAAAATTCCTCTAGTTCTGCTTCTAAAATTTAGAGACAGTACTAGTGGGATAATAGTTTTCAAGCTACCTGGTTAACCAAAATACAAAAGCAGCTGACTATGTGTGATTTCACGATAGCACACTATATCTGGCTCCTTATTGCCAGAAATGGTGATTTGGATTTTCCTAACAACTTATATCAAGAGTACAGTATCTCAATATTGAGATTTTAGGAGAACCTGAATCCATTAATAAAAATAAACAAATGTGATTCACATTTCTATTACTGTGACACAATAATGTGATCCTAAAACTGGCTTGAGTGTTTACAACTCAACTAACTTTTTTAAATACAGTAGCTTAAAGAGAAGACAAATTTCTATGGCAAATTATTTCTTTAGAAGTAGTCTTCATTATTATAAATTTGTACACCAGAAAGGCTATGGGGAACTTTGTGCAAATACCTCATTGCTGAGCAAATGGAGCTTGCTATGTTTGAATTTCAGATTGTTTTCTCATTTATGTAGCATGTAGTACAATTATTGTAAGAATTTATTTTTCCTTCATAATATTTACTCAAGCTTAAGGTTCAAAAGTAAGTTTTATTTTAAAATCGTATTTGAAAGCATTAAGACAGTAAACTATTTTAGGAAGCCAGCTCCCATTGTGTTCTGTGGTTGTTACTCTAGTAAATATAGAAGGTAGTGAACTGACTTTTTCAGAGGTGTCCCCAAGTAATCAAGCAACAGAAATTGCAAGTGTGTAATTTTGCTTCACAGGATATCCTGTTATACAAATAAACAAACAACTGGGCATGTATTAAGAAGAGGATCTGAAATGTTAGGTAACCAAATGCAAAGGACTGGAAATACTTGAAGTGGTTTGCAAGTAATGAGTATTTCCAATTTAGATTAAAATCATTTGGAATTTTGTATCCTTTGCCAGATGAAACAACAAAGTGAATGGGATAATTAAACTTCATAGTCAGTGCTCAGTAATAGTAAACAGTATTGACTGACACCTCACCTTATTGAAGCAGCACATGGAAGCCCCAGGAGGCAGACTCCTAACAAGTCAGTTTCTACAATTTGAAACATGAAAGGTATGAAGGATTGTGAGTAGCATTGGGACAGAGTGGTTTTATTTTAGTGTATTTTAGTGTTTTCACACACACACAAGAAAACATGGTTCCAAAATAAAAGGCAGTATCAAAAATAATGGAAAAATCAATAAAAAGAAGCTTATTGAAATAAGATAAAATTCTCAGGAAAAAAATAAACAGTAAGAAGGAATAATCATTTAACACAGTAAAGTAGACAAAGCAGAAATAACAGATGTGCACACAGATACCATTAGAATGCAAAAGTTTTAATATTCTAGTGTTACCTGCATCCAGATAAAGTAATCACTAAGTGGTTTCTCATAGGACTTGCCTGAGAAAGTATCAACAGAATTAGGAATAATGTCAAGTAAATTTTATGGAATCTTTTAAGTACTCTTCAATTCTTCTTGAGACATATGCCTATTCAAATCAGTTTGCATTCAATCTGTGATCTGCCTTTTTTAAAATATCACAATAATGTTTCAGACTGTTTATTGTTTCATCAGAAAGTCTTTAATAAACCATTGTTTGATCTCTAGAAATAAAATTATTAAAATTATTGGTTAGTGTCATTATTTGAACTTTACTTGCATAATACATCAGGAGTATAATTTACTCAAGGAATATTCATTTCTTTAAAATGTTCAATAACACATTAATATATTATCACGTGGATTTCCCATTTCATACCAGTTACCTGAAGTACAATGAAGAAAAGGATCTTTATACAAATAAATGAATAGATATTTATAAATAACATTCAATTTCTTTACATTTTATAAGTGGATTATCACAGGCAGGTGGTTGAAATAGAATACTGAATATTCTGTTCATATCTTCCCATTTCACCAAAGAAGAGATGCAAAAGGCCAACAAAAATGAAAAAAAATACACTCCAATACATTGTTTAACAGAGAAATGCAAATAAAGACAGCCTGGAGATACCACTTCACCCCCATGAAAGTATCACATATTAGAAAGGATTATGTGTAACTTTCTTCATAACAACACAATTTGTAATAGCCAAAACCTGAAAGCAACCCAGGTGTCTCATAACTGAGTAAGTTGTGATATGTATACACAATGGAATACCACTCAGCTATTAAAAATGGTGATTTTACTTTCTTCACCCATCTTGGATAGAGCTTGAAGGAATCATTTTAAGTGAGATAAGGCAGAGAGAGAAGGATGAATATTAGATGATCTCACTCAGAAACAGAAGTTGGCAAATAAGAACAGAAGGGGAGACAAGCCAGAGAGAGAAGGATGAATGTTAGATGATCTCACTCATGGACAGAAGTTGAGAAATTAGAACAGAAGGGAAAACACAAAAAAGAACTTGGACTGGATCCTGTATATTTCACCAAAGTAAAGGACTCATGTGGAGTGGGTCAAGTCCTAGAGCATGATGGTGGAGGAGGATGTAGGCAGGGGTTAGAGTATTTTGCAGAAAACTGAGAAATTGTACACATGTACCAACTACTGTATTGTCAGCTGTAAACCATTAATTCCCCAACTAAGAAAATATCTGGAAATTTCAAAAAAAGAAAAAAGAAAGAAAAGAAATAGAAGGCTGAGTCACTGTGGTAGAGTAAATACGTACATCTCAGTACGTGACAGAAAAACATTAGACATGTAACCCTAAAAATGCCATTTTGTCAAACAATTTTGAGAGATGTTAACCAAACTTTCTTTTAGGATCTGCTGAATTTGGTTCTAGATCGTAAAGGAGGGCCAAGCATGTAGATGTTGGGCTACATGGACACAACTTTGTCCCGCTTTTAAGAGGTTAAATTCAAAGCACATTCTTACAACAAAATCAGCTCATTATTCTAGGGATTGCAACCCATAAACTACAACTACTTTAAGGTGCAGTGTTAGAAGTTAAGAAACAAAAGAGCACATTAGAATTACTGGGTTGTTAGAAAACTCATGACATTGTCCCATGTATTTCTATGTGAAAACGCATCATGACTTTCGAGAACCATGCCAAGTCTGAGAGGGAGCTATGCTTTCTTATTTTCATTTTATTAATGACTTAATAAAGATGGACAAGGTTGTGGGATAAGAGGGGAACAATTCCACACAGTTCCCACCAATAGAGTCTTACATCCCATTCCCTCCATTTTTTTCCCTTCCTTTTTTTTTTTTTCTAATCCCTCTGAAGAGTATGGACCAAATATATTTATGGGGTGCAGACATTGGGAGGTCTGGCTTCTGAAATTGCTTCTCCATTGGACATGGGCATTGGCAAGTCGATCCATAACCCCAACCTATACTTAACCTTCTGTAGTGGGGTAGGGCCCTGGGGAGGTGGGGCTCCAGAACTCATTGTTGAGGTCCTGTGCCAAGGGAAGTCAGGCTGGTGTCCTGTAGCATCTGCAACTTGGTAGATAAAAAGCATGAAGAAATAAATTAGGGAAAAAAAAAACAGTAATCACTAACCTAAAGGTAACAATGTAGCAGATGAGATTTGTGGTCTTAATGTAGCAAGAAATTAGTAAATCCATTTTAGGTATATTCCAAGGGGCCCATGAGTTTACTTTTGCCTGAAGCTGATAGCTGACTTGTAGGTGGGCTGAAAGTATTATCTAAGAAGATTGATGGTGTCATATTTGGGAATAAGACCAGAAAGGTATATCATGGCACAGTAGATCCCAAATATGGGAAAAGTATATAAATACTGCTAACTGTAAATCCCATCAATCTGACCCAGGACCCACGTCTATCCATAATGTAACACATGAACCTTTGCAACCTTTGTATCCCCACTGGTCTGACCTCACAGTACAGAGTCATAGCTAGGAACATTCTAGGCTACACTCTGATTTCAGGACCAGTCGTCTTTGAGTGGTAAATCAGTCAGCCTAGCATCAGCTGTATGCTGATTGCCTTCCTCAGCCTAATGCTAATTACATTACTGTCTCAACACTTGGGTCCTTGCTCTTGAGTGTGAGCTCTACCAGGTGTGCTATCACCTTTCCCCATCCCTTTTTTTTAAAATTTTGCTTCTTAAGTACCATCTATAAATTGATGATACACAATCAATTGAATTGAAGTAAAACAAGCATTTATTATCATTTTTATTGATTTAATAATGATGGACAAGACCATAGGATAAGAGGGGGACAATTCCACACAATTCCCACCACCAGAGATCCATATCCCATCCTCTCCAATGGAAGCTTTCCCGTATTTTATCCCTCTGAGGAACATTATGGGGTGCAGAAGATGGAAGGTATGGCTTCTGTAATTGCTTTTCTGCTGGACATGGGTGTTGGCAGGTAGATCCATACTCCCATCCTGTTTCTATCTTTCCCTACTGGGGCAGGGCTCTCTCTGGAAAGGTGGGGTTCCAGGAAACTCTGGTAAGATCATCTGTCCAATGAAGTCAGGTTGGGGCCATGGTGGCATCTGCAACTTCTTGGCTGAAAAAAAGCATTCAGATATAAAGGAGAACAAATCGTATAATAATCAGGAATCTAAAGGTAAGACTATAGCAGATGAGATTTGGGGTCTCCATTTTAGAAGAATCTAATAGGTCTATTTTAAGTATATTCCAAAAGCCCTATGACTTTACTAACATTATTTTTTAAATTTTGTCTACATTTAAATGCAACAAGTGTCACTTTGAATCAAATAAGAGTGGTATTGCTGTATGATGAGGTAATTCTATTTTTGTTTGAGGACTCACCACGTAGTCTGCTAAAGGGGCTGCACACATTTGTATTCCCACCAGCAGAGTAGAAGAGCAGGGTTTTCTCCGTAACCTCTCTAACACCTGTCATTTCCTCTTTTGTTGATCTCACAGGTGTGAGGTGGACTCTCTGAGTCCTCCAAGTAATTTTTAATTTCATTTCTTCAATTACCCAGGTATTATTAAGAAGTATATTGTTCGGTATCTATAATTTGGGTGTATATCTTTGTTTCCATTGGTGGTTAATTTCTCACCTCACCGCCTCATGGTGAGAAAATATACTTTCTATGATTTCAAATTTCACATATGTATTAAGGCTTTCTTTGTATCTCAACACGCAGTTCAGTCCTTGAGAATGTCCCATGTGCACTTGAAAAGAATGTATATTATTTTGGGGGGACATGAAAAGTTCTGAATTTATTCTCTAAGATCATGTAGTTTATGGCTTCATTTAAAGTCTTTGTGTCCGAGGGGCAGGCAGTATCAGAGCGGGTTAAGTGCACATGGCACAAAGCACAAGGACCGGAGTAAGGATCATGATTCAAGCCCCTGTCTCCCCAGCTGCAGAGGAATCACTTCACAGGCCGTGAAGCTGGTCTGCAGGTGTCTATTTTTCTCCCCCTCCTCTGTCTCCCACTCCTCTCTCCATTTCTCTTTGTCCTACCCAACAAGGACATCAACAACAACAATAATAATAACTATAACAACAAAAAAACAACAAGGGCAACAAAAGGGGAAAAAAGAAAATTAAAAAAAAAATCTTTGTGTCCTTGTTAATTATTTGTCCTGATAACGTTATGGGCCCCTTGGAATATACATAAAACAGACTTCCTAGTTTTTTTTTTCCAAATTGGAGACCCCAAATCTCATCTGCTATATTCTTGCCATTAGGTTTATGATTAGTCAGCAATTTTTTCTGCTTTCTATATTAATGCTATTAAGCTACCAAGTTGCAGATGCTGCCATGATGTCAACCTGACTTTCTTGGGCAGAAGACCTCACCAATGTGTGCTGGAACCTCACCTCTCCAGAACCTTGCCCCACTAGGAAAAGAGAGAAACAGGCTTAGACTCTGGGTGAATCTGCCAATGCCCATGTTCAGCAGAGAATCAATTACAGAAGCCAGACCTTCCACCTTCTTGACCCGACAATGGCCTTGGGTTCATACTCACAGAGAGATAAAGAATAGGAAAGCTATCAAGGGAGAGGATTGGATATTGAGATCTTGGGGTGGGAATTGTGTGAAAATATGCTCATCTTATCCCATAGTCTTGTCAATATTTTTATTTTATAAATAAAAATTAAAAACAAAAAAAGTCATTTTGAATTCAGTTCAAGAAATTAAAGTTACGATTCAAGTACTCAGTGATCATTTTTTTTGAATAATAACAAAGTAAAGAAAAAAAACTCCAAATAGAACTGCAGGCTCTAAAAGACTATTTGAATGCAGCTCAGGTTGAGGTAAGAGGCCTTAGAATTAGACTTAACCAGGTGGAGGAAAGAATATCAACAGTAGAAGACAAACCACCACACTCTGTGAATTTAAAATTCTTGGAGAGGAAAGGTTTATGAAAAATGAAGTACTTCTCAACAAAATATCAGACTCCATCAGAAAGAAGAACATCAGAATTATTGGGATCCCTGAGGAGGAAGAGAAAGAAAGAGTATATAACATATTCAAAGAAATTTTAACAGAATTTTCCAAACCTGATCAGTGTTCAAAATATAGAAATCCAAAACCATTAATGCACACCTAAATATTTGAATTAAAAATGACAAACACTAAGACACATTATTGCAAAACTATTCAAAACGAAGGAAAAGAAGAAATATTACAGACTGCTAGGGAAAGAAATAAAGTTACATACAAAGGCAGAACCATCAGGCTTTCATCATATTTTTCATCACAGACCTTAGAGACTAGGAGGGATTAGAATAGTAAAATCAAGGTATTAGAAGATAAGAACTGTCAGTCAGAAATTCTGTATTTTGCTAAATTATCTTTCAAACATGAGGGGAAAATAAGATATTTTCAAACGTTCAGAAACTGAAGTTATTTACCACTACCAATCTTGCCTTTCAAGTATTTTTGCGTGGGGTCCAACACACAAAGAAGAGGCAAGAGAATCCCAACTTTTCATGATAAGATCAGTATTAGAATAGAACAACCCCATAATGACCCTGGGTCCATACTCCAAGAGGGATAAAGAATACGAAAGCTATCAGGGGAGGGAATGGGATATGAAGTTCTGGTGGTGGGAATTGTGTGGAGTTGTACTCCTCTTATCCTATGTTTCTTTGTCAGTGTTTCATTTTTATAAATAAAAACTAAAAAAAAAATAGAACCAGGAATAATAACAATAATAATATAATAATAGCAATAAGGAAAACCAGACACGGGAAAGGGGAAAGCAAAATAGAGCAACAAAGTCTGGTGGACTTAGGCCAACTTGAAAAAGATTCTTGTAGATATTCTAAGTTAGACAAAACATTACAATAACCACAAAATATAGCACAAGACAAATAGGAAACATACATACATTATGTAAGAACATTATAGAGGGGGTCGGGTGGTGGCGCAGTAGGTTAAGCGCATGTGGTGCAAAGCGCAGGGACCGGCATAAGGATCCCGGTTCGAGCCCCCGGGTCCCCACCTGCAGGGGAGTCGCTTCACAGGCGGTGAAGCAGGTCTGCAGGTGTCTATCTTTCTTTCCCCTTCTCTGTCTTCCCCTCCTCTCTCCATTTCTCTCTGTCCTATCCAACAACGAATTGAGTCAATAAGGGCAATAATAATAACCACAACAAAGCTACAACAAGGGCAACAAAAGGGGGAAAATGGCCTCCAGGAGCAGTGGATTCATGGTGCAGGCACCGAGCCCAGCAATAACCCTGGAGGAGGAAAAAAAAAAACATTATAGAAAGCCACCCACATATAACAAAAACAAATAGGAAAAGAGTCAACAAGAATATAAAGCAGCCTTAAAAACCTGAAAGCAGTAGTACACTAGAGTTTGCAGTGAGTATCCCCCAACACTTCATCTTCACTATTCCAACCTTTGGGTCAATGATTCTTCAACAATTTGTTTGGCTTTGTATGTTAACTCTCTTTTCATCCACCAGGTTCCAGATGCCATCAGGATGCTGACCAGGCTTCCCTGGACTGAAGACCCTGCCAATGTATCCTGGAGCTCCACTTCTCCAGAGACCCACCCTAATAGGGAAAGAGAGAGGCAGACTGGGAGTATGGACCAACCAGTCAACGTCCATGTTCAGCGGTGAAGCAATTACAGAAGCCAGACCTTCTACCTTCTGCAACCCACAATGACCTTGGGTCCATACTCCCAGAGGCATAGAGAATGGGAAAGCTGTCAGGGGAGGGGGTGGGATACGGAGACCGGGTGGTGGGAACTGTGTGGAGTTGTACCCCCCATCCTATGATTTGATTAATGTCTCCTTTCTTAAATAAATAAATAAATAAATATAAAATAAATAAATAAAAAACAAAAACCAGAATGGCTATAAGCAAACAACTTTTATCAATAGTCACCCTAAATGTGAATGGCTTAAATTCACCAGTCAAAATTTTCAAAGTGACTGAATGGACTAAAAAGCAAGACCAATTTATTCTGTGTCTCCAGGAAACACATATCCAACAGAAAGACAAACAGAAGATCTGGGTGACAGGCTGGAACAAGGAAGAAGGAACAAGGTATTCCAAGCCAATAACACAAACAAAAGGGTAGAAACAGTTATTTCAGGCAAAGAAGGTGAAGAGTGACAGACATGGACACTACATATTGGTCAGAGGATCAATCCAACAGGACAACATTTTAATTTTTGCCTGAATCCCGGGATTCTTAATAAGCAGACCCAGATTGGAGGTTCCTATGACCCTCTCCATAGACTTCAGGTGTCAGTCTCAAATCAAGATTACATTCATCCCGCTCTGAATCAAGGGTCCCTACGACTCTCTCCTTAGGTGTGATTAATTTGCTAGAGCAACTCTGCTGGGAAATTGTGCAGAGGCAGTCACATCTGCCATGTTGTCCCCTAAGGCTATTGCTAGTTCCTGTGAGAGTTGGGACATTCTCGGAGCGCCTGTTCAGCCATGTGCCTTCAGGGCATTGTCAATTCCCCACAATAGTTGGAGTACTTTGGTTACTCCTCCCCCTTCCCATTCTTGTAAGAGCTATTCCCATAAAAGCCCTTCTTCTTCTTCTGCCCCTTGCTCTCTTGCCCGCCTTTCACTCTTTGAATAGACACAGGGAAGGTTGCTGCACGAGGCAGCCATTTTTGCTACCTCCATGTGGCCCAAACTGCTTCTCTCTCATCCAACTTTGACGTGCCAGTGCAAATAAAGGATTGTGTTCCTTTTCTGCTCCAAACCTCCTTTTTCTGTGTCCAGCCACCACCGCCACCACAAGAGACACCTGGAGCCCAACATGTCCTGCACTCACGCCCTGCAGGGCAGCCCGGCCTGAGGTCCAGAAAAGCTGCCCAGACACAGGTAAGTGGCAGCCGCCTGACTCTGTGGCCCCGTGTTTCCCCCACCATGGGATTTTTCCTGCTTTATGAGGAGGCGTCCCAGACATTCTATTCTTTTCTCATGGGACAGGCTCTCTATCTCAGAGACACTTTACTGGGTTATCTTGGCTATGTTTGCAGCTTACAGGATATATATATATAAGGTGTACTGCCAAAAGGTTAAGAGACCTTGAGGCTGAGATACAAGAGTTAAAGGAGATGTTGTCAGCGCTTAAACACCCTAAGCCTTCTGCACTTTGCCCCGAGAGTTCTGTTTCGGCAGACATGTGTTCGGTTTCTCCGGCAGCCTCTTCTCCAGTGGCTTCCACTTCCATGACTCCTTCCCCCACTGATACCTCATCATCAAACCAAGTCCACACCTTCCCGGTAAA
This sequence comes from Erinaceus europaeus, assembly GCF_950295315.1. NCBI lineage: Eukaryota > Metazoa > Chordata > Mammalia > Eulipotyphla > Erinaceidae > Erinaceus > Erinaceus europaeus. The sequence continues at coordinate 58,514,938 of NC_080185.1, read as the reverse complement.
TGTGGCCCCCAATAAACAAAACCCTCAGGTGTGGCATCCATACTCCTCCAAAGAACTCAGAGGACTCAGGCAGGCAGTGAAGGAGGATGGCTTCATGCTCCATGGACCAAGTCCATTTTATGAGGCTTTTTTCAGCACCTTAATACCCCCCCAAGATTGGAGGGACTTAGCTCTTGCTGCGCTCCCAGACCCCCCTCTACCTGCAATGGGAGGCATGCTTTCGTGATGAATGCTCAAAACCATCCCAGAAAAAGTCACAAACAGCTAGAATGGAATTTTAATGCATTGTTTGGAGCGAGAGAGTTTGAAACTGGAATTCAGCAGGCAGAAGCCAAGTGTCCAACTGGCTATTTTGAACAGGTACGCATATGCGCAACACAAGCATGGGAGAGGTTAACCCCATCCACAGGACAGGCCTCAGTCCCCACTAACTCCCTTAGCCAAGAAACTGATTAATCCTTAGCTAACTCCATTGCCAGGGTGCAGTCAACCTTAGAGAGAAAGATTTATAATCCTGAAGTCTGCTCTCTCTTCCTGCGTTCTATTGTCTGGGATGGCATGATTCCAGAATTCTGTCAGGCATACCTCAGTCTTAAACACCAACACCCAGATAATTAGATTTTAGCAACACAGGAACTTAGACCAGGCTCTTATGGGGCACCCATTATGACACAGTCTTATGCAGTTACCCCACATAATCAAAAGGAGGCCTGCTTTCAGTGCGGTCGCCAAGGGCATTGGCATAGCCAATGTCCAGATAAGCCACAACCATGCCTCCAGTAAGGGCAACCCTGCCTCCATTCAGGGCAACCCCTCCTTCAGTCAGGGAGCCAGAGGCCATGAACACCTTGTCCTAGATGTCAGAAAGGTTTTTTATTGGAAGAGAGATTGTTGGTCCAACTTTCATAAAGATGGCACGCCCTTGAATGGTACAAATTCTGGGCCTGAGATTTTGTGGACCACTCCTGTTTTAGAACAAGGTCACCCTACTATGACAGTAAGGATTGGCAGTATTCCTTTTAAATGGTTGATTGACATGGGGGCAGAAAAGACGATTTTAAGGCAAGCAGAGGTTCCCCAGACTTGGGAACTCCTCCCAGGACGCCATTTACACAGAGTTGGAAGGTTGACCTAAGCCTTTCTCACACAAGATTCGCTCATGTGGGAAGACACTGAAGGGACTACCGGATACTTCCGCCCTTTGGTAGCTGATATTAGCACCAACCTACTGGGCAGGGATCTTCTTGAATGTCTTGATGTTAGGATATCCATAGATGCCTCTGCAGAGCATAACGCCTGCTCCTGCAAGACTAGATCTAATCAGCATCCCCAATACTAACTGCCACTGTTCGTAATCAAACTCCCTGCTTAGAGTGGCTTTCTAATGAGCCTGTCTGGGTGGAACAATGGCCTTTGCCTAGGGATAAGCTAGAAATTTTAAAAGAGCTCGTCTGAGAGCAGTTGTCCTTGGGACACATTCGTCATTCTCGAAGCCCATAGAATACTCCTGTCTTTGTGATTAAAAAGCGCTCTAGAATATGGTGCCTCATCCAAGATCTCCGTGTTGTAAATAAAACCATGCAGGTCTGGGGCTCTTCCCAAAGGGGATTGTCTCTTGATTTTGCAATTCCCACAGGAATTCCAATCATAGCTATTGGTATTCAAGATTGTTTTTTCTCTATTCCCTTGCATCTGCAAGACTGTAAACGTTTTGCCTTCTCTGTTCCTTCTATTAATAACACCAGCCCTGCCGATAGATTTGAATGGGTGGTACTGCCCAATGGCATGGCCAATAGTCCTACAATTTGTCAAAAGGCTGTTAAATCTGCCCTTTTCCCATATATTCATAAGGGCCTTAATGTTTTTCACTACATATGGGGAGAATCAGATACAGATCTCTGTGCCCTAGGTGATTTTCTTATTCCTGCCTTAAAGAAAAGCGGCCTTAATGTAGCTTCTGAGAAGATGCATCTAATTCCTTTAATATCTTTCTTAGGTTCAGAGATTTCTCTAATGCAAATTCATCCCTTAAAACCTAGTTTACTTTTCCTTCTACCCTTACTCATGCTACTTTACAAAGTTTTCTTGGAAATTTAAATTGGCTTAGGCAGTATATTTATCTGACTACTAGTTGCCTCCAACCAATGTTTGACCTGTTAAAAGGAAACAAACAGCCCTCCTCAAAACGTATGTTAACTCCCAAGGCCTCCTTGGCACTGGAAAGGGTTAACCAGGCCCTCCAGGACATGCACCTTGTTCGATTCTCCCCCTCCTCTCCAGTAAACCTTCTAATCTTTAGCTCCACCCCCACAGTAGTGGGGGCACTGTGGCAGAACTATGGGGTTCTCGAGTGGCTTCATATGCCAGTAGCTTCAAGACTCCTCACTGAGATAGACACGTTATCATTCATGGTTCGCCAAGGAAGAAATAGGTCTGTGCAGGTCTTAGGGAAAGAACTGGATTTAATTATTCTTCCTTTTTCTCTCACAGATACAGAGTGGCTCACATGCCACCTTTCCCATTTTGCCATAAGCTTCATGGGATTTCCAGAACAAATAGATAACCATGTTCCTTCTAATAAATTGATAGCTTCTTTACCTCTTTTGCCTCTACTAGTACCTAAACTTTTCTCTCAAGATCCCATCCCCTCTGCTCCTACAGTCTTCACTGATGGAGGAATAAAGGGAGCTGCTGCCCTTATATATTATCCAGACAAGCAATCCCCTAAACCTCTCTTTACTGAGCTTACTGATAATTCCCCACAGTACAAAGAGCTTTATGCTGTTTTCCTTGCTGTCACTTGCTGTGGTGGGAAGCAGAAAAAGGAGGTTGGGAGCAGAAAATGGAACACAATCCTTTATTTGCACTGCTACCTCAGAGTTGGGTGAGAGAGAAGCAGCTTGGGCCACATGGAGGTAGCAAAAATGGCCACCTCGCGCAGCAACCTTCCCTGCATCTAATCACCAAAGTGAAAGGCGGGCAAGAGAGTGAGGTGTGGAAGAAGAAGGGCTTTTATGGGAATAGCTCTCGCGAGAATGGGAAGGGGGAGGAATAACCAAAGCACTCCAACTATCGCGGGGAATCAACAGTGCCCTGAGGGCACAACATGGCAGATGTGACTGCATCTGCACAATTTCCCAGTATCTCCCACTTTCATTATATCTAATGGCCACAGTATAGGAAATTTAGAGTGGAGCCAGCTTAAATGTTTTTAAGGAATGTCGTGCTCAGGTAGGAAGATGTAGGATGTTTTCGTGGGGGAGGGAAGACTTACATGGCCACCAACCTTCTGAGATTATGTGTCCCCCCTGTGCTCAACCCCTCTGTAGAGAGACAGACTTAGCTGGAGGGACTCATCTCATAGGTTAAGCTCTGCCAGGCTCCACCATCTCCTCACAATTTTTCTACCTCTTTCCCTATCTTTCTATCTAGTCATCACATTAAGATGGGTCAATGTCTGTAAAAGACTCCCTCTGTGACCAAGGAATAGTGGTGTAGGGGTGAGCAGAAACCTTTTGGGCATAAACCTGAATGATATAAAAAAAACAGGAAGGGACAAGTAGGGGAGGAGTAAAAGCCAGTGTGATGTCAAGGGAAAGATTGGTGCGCAAAGGAATGTTTCCTGTCTCCCGGGGGGGGGGAGGCAAGAGTTCTTAATGAGGGAGAATTTCCTGACTCAAAGGGCAGGACCTTTAGGCAGGAGGGCATGGCCCACCAAGCAGAGGGTCTACTTTGCATTGTATAGTCCTCAAGGCAACAGTCTGCAAAGTCTATGAACTACTTAGGGTCAGTCTATGAAAAATCAGCAGTGTGAAGGGAAGGAAGCTGCTGTAAAATTGTCTAAAGTGTCCAAAGGGTATAACAGCAAGTCCGATAGAAGTCTCAGTCCAAAGTAGGCGACTAGGGGGAGAAATGGCAGGGGATGAAATGCTGCATGAGGAAGGTCAGCCGCTGGAATTCCGCTTTTCTGTAGAGAGTGAGCTGGAACCACCAAAACTTGACAGGCAATGCAGAAGCAGGAAAGGCAGACAGGCAGTAAAAAAGTTCTGTCCTTGGAGTGTGTGAATCAGGTTCTTCAGATCACGTCAGGTGATATCTAGGGTTTTTGGGAGGTGTGCCACTGTAGTCGTGCCATCTAGTGGGTGACGTCAGGGTGTGAAGGGGTCCAGATGGTTTTTCCCGGGATTCCTGTGAAAGAAACACAATCTGCTTCTCGTGGTTAGCAGGGCATCTGATTTGAATTTTTTTATAGAAAAAGGGGTTTGGTGTCTTAGCCAACTGAGTATTGGAGGATGTATCTTTCCTATTTATTATTATTATTATTATTATTATTATTTACTTAATTGAGCCTAGGTGTATGGCAGGCCTTCTCAACAGCCATTTGTCTTTGGTGGTAGTAAGAGATATCCATGGCATGGGTGATGTTATAAAGGGAAATATCTTTAAATTGTTGGCTGACAAAGGCAGGCCTATAGTGGCAAGACGAGATACATCAGTTAAGCGTAGAAGAATTTGTGAATGTTGTTAATTCACATAAGTTGTATATGGAGGAAATTTTTATAGTTTAATACCTTACCATATGACCGTATGAACAGATGATTCTTCATGTGAAGGCTTGATAGCTGTAATCACTTATTAGTAAAAAAACTAAAATGTAACAAGTTAGAGGTTTACTATAATTGATAGCTCAATGATTTTAATTAGTTTAAGTATCTTTATGATTTTGTTTAAAGGTCATCTAATGTGACCTCTTGTAGCAGACTCTACAGCAGGATCTTTAGACCAATTTTAGTTAAAATATGTATATTGATTTTTTAACCATTTTACTTTGGACTATAAATGGACTCAGGTTACTTAGAGAGTTAACACATGTTAGTGACAATGGTTTTAACATTTACAGTGTCATATTGATTCCATATCTGTTGTGGATTTCCACAAGATAGTTTACAGTTTTGGGGATGTATTGTCACATTAAATATTTAAACTTTACCTTAAATAGTTAGTTACTTTTAGCAAATTAATTTTACCTTGTCTGTTAATAATGTAGCTTCAAGGTTACACTTTTAACCATTAAGTTAGTGTTTACCAAACTCGAAACATACCTATAAATATTTAGTTATAACACACAGGGGGAGAAAAACTTTTGTTACGAAAACATATCATTTTAAAAACAAATTTAGATCTGTCTTTACTCACACAGTTTAAGACTAAGTACTTTACATATATACCAAGACTTATATATAAAAATTAAAAGAGAGAAAAAAATTTGGAATGTTTCTGGACGTCTCCAGAAGACTTGGCTGCTTCCAACATTTTTATATAAAGTCAATTAAGTTTTGGAGTACTCTGAGCAGATGGATCATACAAAAATTTTTAGTCATTCAACACACTCACTCACAAAACACAACTGGCCAGTCATAACATAAGACATCCAGAGAAGGGGTAGGAGAGAGGGCTATGTGAGCCAGATTTTCCAGATTCCACCATGTCATATTATGGATCCTGAGATGCATCCTGCATCTAGTCTTCTTATAGCATTTCTTGTTCTTCAGGGATAGCAGCGCTATCATGCAGGTATTGGAGGACATGGCGGGCAGGAACCCAGACAGGTTTGGAGTAATTCTGTGGAAAAACGCATGCGAAACCTCTCCCCATGGTCAACAGGGGGTCAGGCCCTTTCCAAATTTATCGAGTGGGTCTTTACATTTGACCTTAATGGCTGGGAGGGTGGATGGTGTTTGCCAATGAAGAATAATAGGAGGTAGGTCCGAGTTATTGTAAATATTAAAGAGATTTAATGTAGTTAAAGCTTTTGCTAGCTGGATATTGGGGGAGTACATTCCTCCTTTATCTTTATTTAATTGAGCCTTAAGGGTTTGATGGGCCCTTTTGACAATGCCTTGTCCCTGTGGATTATAGGGAATGCCTGTGGTATGAGTAATGTTCCAGAAGGAAGGAAAATCTTTAAATTGTTTGCTGGTAAACGCAGGTCCATTGTCAGTTTTCAGTTGAAGATGTAAGCCCATTACAACAAAACAGGGGAGCATATGGCTTATAAGCTTTTTTGAGCTTTCTCCCATCTGAGCTGTTGCCCACATAAATTTAGAAAAGGTATCAATTGAGACAAACACATATTTTTGTTTGCCAAAGTTTGGTATGTGGGTGACATCGATTTTCCAAAGAGCATTTGCTTTTAAGCCTTGGGGGTTAACCCCAAGAGTCTGAATAGCAGGTGTTTTTGAGACTTGCACAGGAAGAACATGTAGCAAGAATATGTTTCAACTGTGGTAAAGGAACATCAGGAAATCGAGCTCGGTGGCCTTTAAGATTAACATGGGTTAGGGAATGAAAGACAGCAGGATCAGAGACAGAGACTAGGAGAGTTCCTGTGGATGCAAGGCGGTCAGCTGCAGCATTCCCTTCAGAAAGGGAACCAGGAAGAAGGCTGTGGGAATGAAGGTGTTGAACATACAGTGGTTAGGTTCAAGAACAGAGCATAGAGGCGATTTGAATCAAGAGAGGGGAAAGTGGGTTGTTATCAATTTTTATGTAAGAACAAGCAAGCCATGGAAGTAAGTTAACAGTATACACACTGTCAGAAAAAAGGTTGAAAGGTTCTGGTACAGCTTTTAATGTAAGGTGCTGGGAAATTGTGCAGATGCAGTCACATCTGCCATGTTGTGCCCTCAGGGCACTGTTGATTCCCCTTGATAGTTGGAGTGCTTTGGTTACTCCTCCCCCTTCCCATTCTCACGAGAGTTATTATCTTACCCTGGAGTGCTATGGTTACTCCTCTCCCTTTCCATTCTTCTCGAAAGCTATTCCCATAAAAGCCCTTCTTCCGCACCTCACTCTCTTGCCTGCCTTTCACTTCAGTGATTAGATGCAGGGAGGGTAGCTGCGTGAGGTGGCCATTTTTGCTACCTCCACATGGCCCAAGCTGCTTCTCTCTCACCCAACTCTGAGGTATGAGCACAAATAAAGGATTGTGTTCCCCTTTCTGCTCCAAACCTCCTTTTTCTGCATCCCACCACAGCAAGTAACACCTGGCACCCAACGTGTCCCACACTCACGCCCCGCAGTATGGCCCGGCCTGAGATCCAGGAAGGCCACCCAGACACAGCTAAGTAATAGCTGCCTGACTGCAGCCTCCATGGGTTTCCTTCCATTTTACGAGGAGGCGTCCCAGACATTCTATTCTTTTCTCATGGGACAGGCTCTCTATCTCGGAGACGCTTTAATTGGAGCTGCACCATGGCTGCACTTGGCTATGTTTGCAACTTTCAGGATATGTATAAGGCACCCTGCCAAAAGGTTAAGAGACCTTGAAGCTGAGATACAAGAGTTAAAAGAAATGTTCTCAGCACTTAAATGCCCTAAGCCTTCTGCAGTTTTCCCCGAAAGTGATGTTCCTGTTTCTGTTTCGAAAGACACATGTTCGGCTTCTCCAGCAGCCATTTCTCCAGTGGTTTCCACTTCCATGACTCCTCCTCCTGCTGATACCTCATCATTAAGAGAACTTGAGGCTGAGATACAAAAGTTAAAAGAGATGTTCTCGGCACTTAACCACCCTAATTCCATTGCAGTTTTCCCTGAGAGTTCTCTTCCAGCAGACACCTGTTCAGTTTCTCCGGCAGCCGCTTCCCCAACAGCTTCCACTTCCTTGACTCTTTCCCCCACTGATAACTCGTCATCAGACCAAGTCCACACCTTCCTGGTAAATATGGCCCCCAATAAACAAAACCCTCAGGTGTGGCATCCATACTCCTCCAAAGAACTCAAAGGACTCAGGCAGGCAGTGAAGGAGGATGGCTTCATGCTCCATGGACCAAGTCCATTTTATGAGGCTTTTTTCAGCACCTTAATACCCCCCAAAGATTGGAGGGACTTAGCTCTTGCTGCGCTCCTAGACCCCCTCTACCTGCAATGGGAGGCATGATTTCATGATGAATGCTCAAAACAATCCCAGAAAAATAGTCACAAACAGCTAGAATGGAATTTTAATGCATTGTTTGGAGTGGGAGAGTTTGAAACTGGAATTCAGCAGGCAGAAGCCAAGTGTCCAACTGGTTATTTTGAACAGGTACGCATCTGCGCAACATAAGCATGGGAGAGGTTAACCCCATCCACAGGAGAGGCCTCAGTCCCCATTAACTCCCTTCACCAGGAAACTAACGAATCCTTAGCTAACTTCATTGTAAGGGTGCGGTTAACCTTAGAGAGAGATTTATAATCCTAAAGTCCATTCTCTCCTCCTGCGTTCTATTGTCTGGGATGGCATGATTCCAGAATTCCATCAGGCATGCCTCAGTCTTAAACACCAACACCCAGATAATTAGATTTTAGCAACACAGGAACTTAGACCAGGCTCTTATGGGGCACCCATTATGACACAGGCTTATGCAGTTACCCCACATAATCAAAAGGAGGCCTGCTTTCAGTGTGGTCGCCAAGCGCATTGGCATAACCAATGTCCAGATAAGCTGCGACCACGCCTCCAGTCAGGGCAACACCTCCTTTAGTCAGGGAGCCAGAGGCCATGAACACCTTGTCCTAGATGTCAGAAAGGTTTTCATTGGAAGAAAGATTGTTGGTCCAAGTTTCATAAAGATGGCACGCCCTTGAATGGTACAAATTCTGGGCCTGAGATTTTGTGGACCACTCCTGTTTTAGAACGAGGTCACCCTACTATGACAGTAAGGAATAAAGTATTCCTTTTAAATGTTTGATTGACATGGGGGCAGAAAAGATGATTTTAAGGCAAGCAGAGGTTCCCCAGACTTGGGAACTCCTCCCAGGACGCCATTTACACGGAGTTGGAGGGTTGACCCAAGCCTTTCTCACACAAGATTCGCTCATGTGGGAAGACCTTGAAGGGACTATTAGCTGATATTGGCACCAACCTACTGGGAAGAGATCTTCTGGTATGTCTTGATGTTAGGATATCCACAGATGCCTCTGCAGAGAGTAACACCCACTCCTGCAAGACTAGATCTAATCAGCACCCCCAATACTAATGGCCACTGTTAGTAATCAAACTCCCTGCTTAGACTGGCTTTCTAATAAAAAAAGGGCGACAAAGGGAAAATAAATAAATAAATAAAAATAACACCAAGAAGAAGCCCAAATGAACGACCTTACTGCACACCTCAAGGACTTAGAGGAAGAGGAACAAAGAAACCCTAAAGCAACCAGAAGGACAGAAATCACTAAAGTTAGAGGAGAAATAAACAACATCGAAAATAAAAGAACCATACAAAAGATCAATGAAGCCAAATGTTGGTTCTTCAAAAGATTAAACAAAATTGACAAACCCCTAGCCAGACTCACCAAACAAAAAAGAGAGAAGACACAAATTAATAGAATTGTAAACGATGCAGGAGATATCACAACTGACACCACAGAAATCCAGAGAATCCTGCAAAACTTCTATAAAGAACTATATGCCACCAAGCTAGAGAATCTGGAAGAAATGGAACAATTCCTAGAAACCTATGCACTTCCAAAACTGAACCAAGAAGAACTACAAAATCTAAATGCACCAATCACAGACAAAGAAATTGAAACCGTTTTTAAGAATCTCCCCAACAACAAAAGTCCTGGACCAGATGGCTTCACAAACGAATTCTACAAAACTTTCAGGAAACAGTTAATACCCATACTTCTTAAGCTATTCCATAAGATTGAAGAAATACGAATACTCCCTTCCACCTTTTATGAAGCTAACATCACCCTGATAACAAAAGCTGATAGGAACAGAACAAAAAAGGAAAACTACAGATAAATATCTCTGATGAACATAGATGCCAAAATATTAAACAAGATCTTGGCCAACCGGATACAGCAACACATCAAAAAGATTGTTCATCATGACCAAGTGGGATTCATCCCAGGAATGCAAGGCTGGTTCAACATCCGTAAGTCAATTAATGTCATTGACCACATCAATAAAAGCAAAGCCAAAAAACAAATGATTATCTCAATAGATGAAGAGAAAGCCTTTGACAAAATCCAACACCCATTCATGCTCAAAACTCTACAAAAAATGGGAATAGATGGGAAATTCCTCTAGATAGTGGAGTCTATATATAGCAAACCTACAGCCAACATCATACTCAATGGACAGAAGCTGAAAGCATTCCCCCTCAGATCGGGGACGAGACAGGGCTGTCCAATGTCACCGTTACTCTTCAAAATAGTATTGGAAGTTCTTGCCATAGCAATCAGGCAAGAGAAAGAAATCAAAGGGATACAGATTGGAAGGGAAGAAGTCAAGCTCTCACTATTTGCAGATGATATGATAGTATACATAGAAAGACCTAAAGAATCCAGCAGAAAATTACTGGAAGTTATTAGCCAATATAGCAAGGTATCAGTCGACAAAATCAATATACAAAAATCAGTGGCATTTATTTATGCAAACACTAAATCTGAAGAAGAAGACATCCAGAAATCACTCCCATTTACTGTTTCAGCAAAATCAATCAAATACCTAGGAATAAAGTTGACCAAAGAAGTGAAAGACTTGTATACTGAAAACTATGACTCGCTACTCAAGGAGATAGAAACTGATACCAAGAAATGGAAAGATATCCCATGCTCATGGATTGGAAGAATAAATATCATCAAAATGAATATTCTCCCCAGAGCCATATACAAATTTAATGCAATACCCATCAAAGTTCCACCAAGCTTCTTTAAGAGAATAGAACAAACACTACAATCATTTACCTGGAACCTGAAAACACCTAGAATTGCCAAAACCATCTTGAGGAAAAGAAACAGAAATGGAGGCATCACACTCCCAGACCTTAAACTATATTATAAAGCCATCATCATCAAAACAGCATGGTACTGGAACAAAAATAGGCACACAGACCAGTGGAACAGAACTGAAAGCCCAGAAGTAAATCCCAACACCTATGGGCATCTAATCTTTGATTAAGGGGGCCCAAAGGATTAAATGGGAAAAGAAGGCTCTCTTCAATAAATGGTGCTGGGAAAACTGGGTTGAAACATGCAGACGAATGAAATTGAACCACTTTATCTCACCAGAAACAAAAATCAACTCCAAATGGATCAAAGACCTAGATGTCAGACCACAAACTATCAAATACTTAGAGGAAAACATTGGTAAAACACTTTCCCACCTACACCTCAAGGACATCTTTGATGAATCAAACCCAATTGCAAGGAAGACTAAAGCAGAAACAAACCAATGGGACTACATCAAATTGAAAAGCTTCTGCACATCCAAAGAAACTATTAAACAAACAGAGAAACCCCTCACAGAGTGGGAGAAGATCTTCACATGCCAGACATCAGACAAGAAACTAATCACCAACATATATAAAGAGCTCAGCAAACGTAGCCGCAAAAAAGCAAATGACCCCATCCAAAAATGGGCAGAGGAAATGAACAAAACATTCACCACAGAGGAGATCCAAAAGGCTAACAAACATATGAAAAACTGCTCTAGGTCGCTGATCGTCAGAGAAATGCAAATTAAGACAACACTAAGATACCACCTCACTCCTGTAAGAATGGCATACATCAAAAAGGACAGCAGCAACAAATGCTGGAGAGGATGTGGGGACAGAGGAACCCTTTTACATTGCTGGTGGGAATGTAAATTGGTACAGCCTTCGTGGAGAGCAGTCTGGAAAACTCTCAGAAGACTAGACATGGACCTTCCATATGACCCAGTAACTCCTCTCCTGGGGTTATACCCCAAGGACTCCATAACACTCAACCAAAAAGAGGTGTGTACTCCTATGTTCATAGCAGCACAATTCATAATAGCTAAAACCTGGAAGCAACCCAGGTGCCCAACAACAGATGAGTGGCTGAGAAAGCCGTGGTATATATACACAATGGAATACTGTGCAGCTATCAAGAACAATGAACCCACCTTCTCTGACACATCCTGGACAGAGCTAGAAGGAATTATGTTAAGTGAACTAAGTCAGAAACATAAAGATGAGTATGGGATGATCCCACTCATCAACAGAAGCTGACTAAGAAGATCTGAAAGGGAAACTAAAAGCAGGACCTGATCAAATTGTAAGTAGGGCACCAAAGTAAAAACCCAGTGGTGAGGGGTAGACATGTAGCTTCCTGGTCCAGTGGGGGATGGGAGTGGGTGGGAGGGATGGGTCACAGCCCTTTGGTGGTGGGAATGGTGTTTATGTACACTCCTAGCAAAATGTAGACATATAAATCAGTAGTTAATTAATATGAGAGGGGGAAATCAATTGTATGTCTCAAAGTTTCTCAAAAGACAAACTGAATCTTTTTAATATATAGGCTATGTATTTGATATGCGGAGTCTCTCAAAAGCCTAGACCAAGTAGATTAGAATCATCCAATAGCACAGCTATATACAATATACTGGGTACTGTACAGCAAACCGTAACAAAGGGACTTTTCAAAGTTAACCCAATTAACAAATAATGTGATGATAATATTAACTATCGATTGTCTTTTTGAACTCTAAGACAGCAGGAACCTCACATCTTCACTATAGAGCCCCTACTTCCCCCAGTCCTAGAACCCTTGGATAGGGCCCACTTTCCCGTATGCATCTCCCAATCCAAACCAAATAATATTGCATCCGCCGATCACAACTTAACCAAAGCAACGATTGCCACCTCAACAAGCTTCACCTCAGACTGTATCCAGAGACTTCACGTGTGGAATGACAACCCTTCAACTTCATTACTCGGGTGAGACCTTTCCTTTTATAGTATACTCTAATTTCATCTCAGGTAGTTCACTTTCTAACAAAGTCCCATAATCTAGATATGCACCAATTTCTGTGAGAGAGAGCTTATGTGCACACGTATCCATAAACTACTGCAAAATATATACCTGAAAGCAGAAGTACACTAGAGTTTGCAGTGAGTACCTCCCTAACACTTCCTCTCCACTATTCCAAGCTTGGGATCCATGATTGCTCAACAAATTGTTTGGCTTCATATGTTAACTCTCTTTTCAATCACCAGGTTCCAGATGCCACCAGGATGCTGGCTAGGCTTCCCTGGATTGAAGACCCACCAATGTGTCCTGGAGCTCAGCTTCCCCAGAGACACACCTTACTAGGGAAAGAGAGAGGCAGACTGGGAGTATGGACCGACCAGTCAATGCCCATGTTCAGCGGGGAAGCAATTACAGAAGCCAGACCTTCTACCTTCTGCAACCCTCAACGACCCTGGGTCCATGCTCCCAGAGGGCTAGAGAATGGGAAAGCTACCATGGGAGGGGGTGGGTTATGGGGATTGGGTGGTGGGAATTGTGTGGAGTTGTACCCCTCCTACCTTATGTTTTTGTTCACTAATCCTTTCTTAAATAAAAAATTTTAAAAAAATAAAAAAATAATAATAAAAGAGATAACTTTATCACTCTCAAATCTTAAGACTTTGGGGAATTATCATCCAGTAAATGTGGATGAAGGCCAAATATATTTGAGAACTATAATTTAGTTATCTGAATAACGAATTAGAAATGTGTGTATGTGTATAGATGGGTATGTATGTATATGTAGACATGTATTAGATATATTTGATATATATTAGATATATAATTATATATGTGTGTGCATGTTTGTGTAATTCACCAAATCCCCCACCGAAGTTCTGCTCCTCTCTGATACCTAGCCCCAGCATCCTGTAACCATCTTAGTTTTCATAGCATACAAGTAACAGACCAGTTATTTTATTTTTTTGCAAACTCCTTTGTATTATTCATCTATATTCTACATATGAGCAAAATTATCTGGTATTTGTCTTGACCTCTTATCCTGGTTTATTTGTTGCATTTTTACTACAGAATCAGATATTAGTAAAGAGAAAAATGATCCCTCTCATTCAGCCACTTAAACTGAGGCCTTTAATGCAAAAATTCTGCCAGAAATCAGTATTATTCTTCCCTGAGATTAAATGAAACACTACAAATGTTTGATATTAGAATTATAGTTGTGTTCAAATTATTATTTTAGTTAGACATTGGTAACTGTTGTCACAAAATCAGAAAATAAAAATCCCATCTACTAAACTTATGAATAAAATTATTCTTTTTAAAATTATTTATTTATTTTTAATTGCAGAATTACAGGTCCACAGGGGTTTGAAAACAAAAGAAAATTATTATTAAAATAGGTCTTTCTATGAACCATACTAGCCACTAAGTGGAGCTAAAGGATAAGGTATGAGAAATGTGACTCAAATTCAGTTATGTCATGGATACAGATAAAATGTTCTTGATGGTCTACAAGAATAATGAGCAAATCTGGGCTTATGTCCCAATATTTCACTCCCTAATTCAATATGAATATTCAGAAGCTGGGATGTTGAAAAGAAGAATAAAGTCATTTAGAAGATCCAAGGATGAGACACACAGGTGACATGCTGTTTCATAATTGCATTCATAACAAATTGTTTAAACAATTTTGCTTTCATTGAAGCAAAGCAGAGCAGAAAGGAAAAATAAATTCACAGGCACTTGGAGGCCCTGGAGACAGAGACGCTCCAAGTTTCCTGACTATTCTTGTTAGTTTTACAGTGGGTCCAGGTATAGGAGTAGGAGGCCATAAAAATGTGTGGTACTCTGTGAGACAGACTGGTCTTTCAAACCCTCACCCCTCCCTCAGTTCATAATAGTTGCTTCGGCACTATTTTCTGTATCTCTGCTTAATGTTTGACCTGCATGTATTGTGCTCTGGTGTACATGTCTGAAAATCATGGCCCTAAATCACAAATTATGGTCTCTATTGTCTGTTATGTAGTGGATATCTCAGGGAGAATGGTGTGAGTTGCTTGTCTAGTTTGTCCAGGTCAGCTGAGGTTCTAGTATGGTTTCTAATACCCTTGAGGATTTTTTAATGTGTGTCAGGCAAGGGCTAAACTGCCCCTACCAACACTACAATTCAGCTTTGACTATTGAAAGATGTATATGACTTTAGATACCAAGAAAGCATAAAGAAAATTCCCCCACCTGAAAACACCTAGAATTGCCAAAACCATCTTAAGGAAAAGAAACAGAAATGGAGGCATCACACTCCCAGACCTTAAACTATATTATAAAGCCATCATCATCAAAACAGCATGGTACTGGAACAAAAATAGGCACACAGACCAATGGAACAGAATTGAAAGCCCAGAAATAAATCCCCACACCTATAGACATCTAATCTTTGATAAGGGGGCCCAAAGGATTAAATGGGAAAAGGAGGCTCTCTTCAATAAATGGTGCTGGGAAAACAGGGTTGAAACTTGCAGAAGAATGAAATTGAACCACTTTATCTCACCAGAAACAAAAATCAACTCCAAATGGATCAAAGACCTAGATGTCAGACCACAAACTATCAAATACTTAGAGGAAAACATTGGTAAAACACTTTCCCACCTACACCTCAAGGACATCTTTGATGAATCAAACCCAATTGCAAGGAAGACTAAAGCAGAAACAAACCAATGGGACTACATCAAATTGAAAAGCTTCTGCACATCCAAAGAAACTATTAAACAAACAGAGAAACCCCTCACAGAATGGGAGAAGATCTTCACATGCCAGACATCTGACAAGAAACTAATCAGCAAAATATATAAAGAGCTCAGCAAACTTAGCACAAAAAAAGCAAATGACCCCATCGAAAAATGGGCAGAGAATATGAACAAAACATTCACCTCAGAGGAGATCCAAAAGGCTAACAAACATATGAAAAACTGCTCTAGGTCACTGATCGTCAGAGAAATGCAAATTAAGACAACACTAAGATACCACCTCACTCCTGTAAGAATGGCATACATCAAAAAGGACAGCAGCAACAAATGCTGGAGAGGATGTGGGGACAGAGGAACCCTTTTACATTGCTGGTGGGAATGTAAATTGGTACAGCCTCTGTGGAGAGCAGTCTCGAAAGAGTTTTGTCTTTTGTCAGAAGGCTAGAAATGGACCTTCCATATGATCCAGTTATTCCTCTCTTGGGGTTATACCCCAAGGACTCCATAACACCCAACCAAAAAGAGGTATGTACTCCTATGTTCATAGCAGCACAATTCATAATAGCTAAAACCTGGAAGCAACCCAGGTGCCCAACAACAGATGAGTGGCTGAGAAAGCTAAGCTGTGGTATATATACACAATGTAATACTATGCAGCTATCAAGAACAATGAACCCACCTTCTCTGACCCATCTTGGACAGAGCTAGAAGGAATTATGTTAAGTGAATTAAGTCAGAAAGATAAAGATGAGTATGGGATGATCCCACTCATCAGCAGAAGTTGAGTAAGAAGATCTGAAAGGGAAACTAAAAGCAGGACCTGATCAAATTGTAAGTAGGGCACCAAAGTAAAAACCCTGTGGTGAGGGGCAGCTTCCTGGGCCAGTGGGGGGTGGGAGTGGGTGGGAGGGATGGGTCACAGTCTTTTGGTGGTGGGAATGGTGTTTATGTACACTCCTAGCAAAATGTAGACATATAAATCAGTAGTTAATTAATATGAGTGGGGGAAAATCAGTTGTACGTCTCAAAGTTTCTCAAAACACTAACTGAATCTTTGTAATATATAGGCTGTGTATTTGATATGCGGACTCTCTCAAAAGCCTAGACCAAGTAGATTAGAAGCATCCAATAGCACAGCTATATACAGGATACTGGATACTGTACAGGAAACCATAACAAAAGGACTTTTCAAAGTTAACCCAATTACCAAATAATGTGATGATAACATTAACTATCGATTGTCTTTTGGAACCCTAAGACAGCAGGAACCTCACATCTCCACTATAGAGCCCCTACTTCCCCCAGTCCTAGAACCCTTGGATAGGGCCCACTTTCCTGTATGCGTCTCCCAATCCATACCAAATAATATTGCATCCACCGATCGCAACCTAACCAAAGCAACGATTGCCACCTCAACATGCTTCACCTCAGACTGTGTCCAGAGACTTCACGTGTGGAATGACAACCCTTCAGCTTCATTAATTGGGTGAGACCTTTCCTTTTATAGTACACTCTAATTTCATCTCAGGTGGTTCACCTTCTAACAAAGTCCCATAACCTAGATATAAACCAGTTTCTGTGAGACAGAGCATATGTTCACACGTATCCATAAACTACTGCAAAATATATACCTGAAAGCAGAAGTACACTAGAGTTTGCAGTGAGTACCTCCCTAACACTTCCTCTCCACTATTCCAAGCTTGCGATCCATGATTGCTCAACAATTTGTTTGGCTTCGTATGTTAACTCTCTTTTCAATCACCAGGTTCCAGATGCCATCAGGATACTGGCTAGGCTTCCCTGGATTGAAGACCCCACCAGTATGTCCTGGAGCTCAGCTTCCCCAGAGACACACCTTACTAGGGAAAGAGAGAGGCAGACTGGGAGTATGGACCGACCAGTCAACGCCCATGTTCAGCAGGGAAGCAATTACAGAAGCCAGACCTTCTACCTTCTGCAACCCTCAATGACCCTGTGTCCATGCTCCCAGAGGGCTAGAGAATGGGAAAGCTATCATGGGAGGGGGGGGTTAAGGAGATTGGGTGGTGGGAATTGTGTGGAGTTGTATCCCTCCTACCTTATGGTTTTGTTCGTTAATCCTTTATTAAATAAAAAAAATTTTAAATTGTAATATAATTGTTGTTTAATCACCTTCATATTGACAATTTAAATATATTGTATTATCCAGAGTAGTAACTCAATTTATGGAAAAATTTCCTCTTGTCCAAAATATTTAGCAATATCTTAAATAAATAAATTTAGTTGTTACAAGTAGGTGAGAGGCAGAAGTTACTAGCATCTAGTAGGGAACTTTGTATAGTTTCATATTTGGGGGAGAAAGTTTTCAGTTTCCCCCCATAGAATATGATTGTGGTCATGGGCTTGTCATGCATGGGATTTATTATACTGAGTCATCACAGACCCTTGCAAGCGTCAACCCGGCTTTGACCTAGCACATTATGATTGGGCCCTCCTCAATCGCTATTGAACAAGCCATGGCCAGTGCGCTGCTATGTTCCATCGCTGGGGAGCCAGGGACGACCCGAACTGCCCCTGCGGCTACAGACAGACTATGACCCACATAGTCAACGACTGCCACCTCTCCAGATTCAAAGGAGGTCTCGAAACTTTACATCAGGCTCAACCTGACGCTTTTAACTGGCTACGGAAGAAGGGCAAACGCTAGAAGAAGAAGAATGAGTAATGTTCCCTCTATTCCATATTCCTTAAAAGTCTTTATCATAAACATGTACTTAATATTGTCAAATACTTTTCCAGAAACTATTGTTATAATTATTTGGTTTTAATTTTTCTGCTTCTTGATATGGCGTATTGTAATTCTTAATTTTCTTTTTTTTTAAATAATTTATTACTTTATTGGGGAATTAATGCTTTACATTCAACAGTAAATACAATAGTTTGTACATGCATAACATTCCCCAGATTCCATTTAACAATACAACCCCCACTATGTCATTCATCATCTTTCATGGACCTGTATTCTTAATTTTCATACACTGAAATTCTTAATTTTCATACACTGAAACAACCTGAAATTTCCTGAATATAAATTCTATTTTATTTTCGTCATATATATATATACATGGATTTGCTTTGCCAAGGATTTGAGATTTTGTTGAAGGTTTTCTATTATAGTATTTTAATCTATCGGGAATATTGGTCTAGAGAGGTTTTTTTGGGGGGTACTTTTTTCTCCTGATTTGGATATCAGAATTTTGAGTCTTATAGATGTGTTTGAGAGTGCTCCCCCCACACACTTCAGTGTTTTTAGAAGACTTTGAGGAGAGTGGTCGATAGTTGTGCTTTTTGGAAAGTCTTGCAAAATTTATTTGTGAAGAAGTCTGAATCTGGGTTTTGATTCTTGGGAACTCTTAGTGACTGGTTTAATTTTGGCACTAATGATTGGCCTATTCAAGCTGACTACTTTCTTTTACACTAGTCTTAGAAGGTGGTGTATCTCCAATAATGTGTCTATTTTGTTCATTTTGTTTGTGTGAGAAGTTTATACTATTTTCTCATAATCTGTTTTATTTCTCGTTCATCAAGTATTGTTTGTCTCATTACAGTTTTTATAATAACATTTTCTTTCTTTCTTTTGCCTTGCTAAACCTGGTCAAAGATTTATCATTTTCTTTTAAATACTGAAACTACACTGGGTGTACATAATGCATTAAAAGACTGTTATTTAACAATAACAGTTTCTTTTTTCTTTTTCTATTTTTTCTATTTATTTATTTATTTTTCCTTTCATTTCCCTTGTTATTTAACATTGTTGTGGTTATTGTTGTTGTTATTGATGTCGTTGTTATTAGATAGAACAGAGAGAAATAGAAAGGGGGAGAGAAAGATAGACACCTGCAGACCTGCTTCACCGCTTGTGAAGCGACTCTCCTGCAGGTGGGGAACCAGGAGCACAAACCCAGATCATTAAGCCGGTCCTTGCGCTTTGTGCCACAGGCGCTTAACCTGCTGTGCCACCGCACAACTCCTCAATAACAGTTTCTTATGGCCCCATAATAGGTGTTTGTGTATCATTCCCACCACCAATTGAAAACTTCCTCCAACAACATTGTGTTGGAGTCCTAACCCCATTCTTAGCTGCAGTAGACCATACCTAGTCTATATTTCACTCTATTTTTTTCTTTCTTTGACTCTTACCTTCTGTTGGGAAATTGTGCAGATGCAGTCACATCCACCATGTTGTCCCCTCAGGGTATTTTCAATTCCAGAGAGAGAAACCCTGTTCCCAGAGTGCCTTGTTTCTTAGCCAATCCTGTCCTGACTTGTCACTTCCGGTTTTTTTCCTATAAAGCCCTCCTGCTTCTCTCTCTCTCTCTCTCTGCCCACTTTTCATCTTGGTGACCTGACACAGGGAAAGGTTGTCAGATCTGTGTGGTGTGAATACCTTCTAATTTTTTTTAATCCTGTGTATGCTTCTTTTGATGTATAAAAAAGTTTAAATCTGATGTGGTCTTATCTGTGTTTATTTATTTATTTATTTTTAGTTTATTTTGCTCACAATGTTAAAGTGTTAAATATGTATTAATAAACGGTGGGTGAAATAACATTAGGATCCTAATAAAGACATATTTGGAGACAGTTGTTATACTCAATGAAGCAACATTGAAATACTACTGTTAATTTTTTTTCTCAGGCTGTTATTATTCCTCAATTATTATTTAATGCTTCTTTCTGCTCCAGAATCTCAACTAGAAAATCACACTAGCGGGGAACTGAGCGGTGGCGCAATGGGTTAAGCGCACATGAAGTGGATTGGCATAAGGATACCAGTTTGAGCCCTCAGCTCCCCACCTTTGGGGAGTTGGGAGTTAGCGCAGCAGGTTAAACACACATGACGCAAAGCACAAGGACTGGCTTAAGGATCCTAGTTCAAGCCCCCGGCACCCACTTGCCAGGGAATCGCTTCACAGGCGGTGAAGCAGGTCTGCAGGTGTCTATCTTTCTCTCCCCCTCTCTGTCTCACCCTTCTCTCTCCATTTCTCTCCTTCCTATCCAACAACGACGATAGCAATAACAACAACAATAATAATAACAACGATAAACAACAAAGGCAACAAAAGGGAAAAATTTAAATAAAAAATAATAAAATCACACTGGCACTCCTCGTTAGGTTTCTCTTAGCTATGATTGTTTCCCATGTTTTTGATGACTTTTGTCAGATAATTTTTAGCTTGCGTATCCACTGTGATCTTCCTTGCACTATTATAAAATTAGACTTGTCTAATTAGAAAATCTGTGAAAGGATTCGGGTGGTAGAACAGCAGGTTAAGCGCAGGTGATGCAAAGTGCAAGAACCAGCATAGGATCCCGGTTGGAGTCACCAGCTCCCCACGTGCAGGTGAGTTTCTTCACAAGCGGTGAAGCAGGTCTGCAGGTGTCTTTCTCTCCCCATCTCTGTCTTCCCTCCTCTCTACATTTCCCTCTGCCCTACTCAACAATGACAACAATAATAACTACAACAATAAAATAACAAGGGCTACAAAAGGGAATAAAGAAATAAATATTTGAAATGAGAAAATGCGTGAAGAAAATAACAGATATATTTTATTTTTAATCACATGAACCATTCTAACTTCCTCACTTATTTGTAACCGCTCATTCCAATAGTTATAAACCTGTTCCCTTCCTCCCTTCATCCATTCACTTATTTGTTCAATTTCAGTGTACATAAACTTTTAAAGATATAAATGCATAATATCATATGCCCAATATTACATGATAATAAATGTTTCTTCACTGTCTTAAAATTTCCTGTGTCTTATTCATTCAAGTCCCCTTCCTATTGATAACTACTAAAATTTTTACTATTTCTGTAAATCTACTTTTTTCAGATTTCATAAAATTAGAACATACTTTGTGTGTATGTGTGTGTATGTGGGTTTGTGTATGTGTGTGTGTTCTGATTGGTTTTTTTCACCTAGCAGTAAGTGTTTAAAGTTAACCATGTCTTTTCATAGGATTTTTATCTTTTCTTTTTGGCACTCAATTGCACTCCACTGTATGACTGTGCATCCATTTAATCCTCCATAAAGAATAGGAAAACCATTCAGATGAGTGGATGGAATACGGAGTTCTGGTGGTGTACCCCTCTTATCCTATGGTTTTTGTCGGTGTTTCCTTTTTATAGATAAAAGAAAAAAAATATCTTGGTTGATTCCAGTTTAGGACAATAACAAATACAGATGTTATAAATATTTACATGAAGCTTTTTATGTGGACCTAAGTTTTCAAGTCAGTTAAGTAAATACAGAGGAGATCAATTACAGCATTTTATGATAAGACTTTGTTTACCTATGCAAGGAATTGCCAAAATGTCTTCTAAAGTGGCTGCACCATTTTTGCATTCACATCACAGTAAATGAAACTTAACAGTTTTAAACTTCCAGAGCATTTGTTCTTGTCAGTATTTTGTGTTCTTATTTTTTATTTTAGCTATTTAATGTTTGCACCACTAATATATTGTTTGTTCTTTCAATTCCTTTACATCATGTGATTTAAACATCTTTCATATGTTTGTTTGCCATCTGTATATTTTCCTTTGTGAGGCATGTGTGTATATGTTTGTCCACTTTTGTTTTGGTTAAATGTTTGCTTACTGATTATATAAATATCTTTCCAAGTCTGTTATTTGCATTTTCATACTTTCAATAACTGTATTATAGAAAAGAACATTTAAGTTCATAAAGTCCAACTTATCAGTCCTTTTATTTCTTTTTTCTCTTTAAAAATGTTATACAAAACTAAGATCTCAATGGTAAAATTGAGTACCCACGTATGGTTTGTAAGTTACCTCACCCTCCACCAAATTTCTGTCTATTGCCTCAAATCTACCATAGTTTTTATAAAGTTCAAGAGACAGTAATTAATGTTTCCAAGTTAATTCATCAGTTTATATTTTTTTATTATTTTAATGAGAGAGAGAGAGAGAGACCAGAGCACTGCTCAGCTCTGGCCTATGGTGGTGCTGGAGATTAAACCTGTATCCTGGAACCTCAGACATGAGAATCTGTTCCAGAACCATTGTGCTATCTCCCCAGTCCTCACTGATTTATCTTTACATGGATTAGCATATTGGTTCTGAATATAAAACTCATCAACAAATCATGTGACCTATGGCCTGAGCAATCTCCCCATGGCTATATTGTCTATTCTTTGAAAAAAAATATATTCTTTTTCTTTTTAATATGTTATTTATTTTGGATAGAAACAGAAGAATTGAGATGGGAAGGAGGTGATGGAGAAGGATTGAAAGAAACACACCTCAGCACTGCTTCACTGCTTGTGTGTTCCCTCTGCTTATAGGGACGGTGGTTTAAAACTGGGTCCTTGTATATTGCGGTCACCCAATTGTGCCACCACCCAGCTGCTATCTATTCTTGTCTTTTTCATTTTTATCTAAACTTTTGCAAAAATTTGTTGAGATCTACAAAATAACTTGTTGGTGTTTTATTAGAATTCTATCAAATTTTTACTATATTTGGATGAGCTTATATCTTAGTAATATTTGTTTTACAGTCTCAATTCACTTATATTTTTCTACTTCCATCCTTGTTTTGTAGCTTTCCAAATATATAGTTGCATATTTTGTTAGATTTACAGCTAAATATTTCATTTTATTTTGTGATATTATAAATTATATTACCTTTTAAATTTCACTTATCCAATAGATATATCAAGGAAACAAACTTAATTTTGTACAGTCATTTTAATGTTTATAGCTTTGTTATACTAACATATTTTTTTATTTTTTGTCAAATCCATAATATTTTCTACAGGGGAAATAATATTTAAGTTAGTATTTTGTTTCTTCTTTCCTGGTCTATATACTTATTCTCTTGTCATATAAAACCAAATAACTCTTCCAGTAAGATGTTAAATAAGAATAGTAAGACAGATCGATCTATCAATGATTTATTCTTGATGCTATGGTAAAAATAACCAGTATGTATAATAGTAGCTATAGGGTTTTAGCTGGTTTTTTTTTTATTTGTTCAATATTTCTGGTGAATCACTGCTCTTGACAATTTTTTTCAGATAGAAAGGCAGAGATAGAAGTATAGAGAAAGACACCACAGTGCCAAAGTTCGATGTATTACATGTTGTAACATTACAAAACAGGTGCACTAACCCAGTGAGCTATCTTGCTGGTAAAACTGAGAACCCTTTATGAGAACTATTCCCAACAAACTCAGTATTAAAGTAACGTTACAAATTAGAAGTGGTCTGTCTGGCTGAGAGTATGGATTGACCTGTCAACGCCCATGTTAAGCAGGAAGCAATTACAGAAGCCAGATCTTCCACCTTCTGCACCCCATAATGACCCTGGGTCCATACTCCCAGAGAGATAAAGAATAGGAAAGCTATCAGAGGATGGGATGGGATATGGAGCTCTGGTGGTGGGAATTGCACCCCTCTTATCCCATGGTCTTGTCAGTGTTTCCATTTTATAAATAAATAATTTTTTAAAAATGATATGTCTGTCTGTCTGAATTGGCTTATCTCCTTGAAGTGAAATATTATTTTTTGGCATTATTTGCTTTTTATAGAAGTCATAACAGCAGTTTCATCATGAAAATTTAGTTATTGGAAAATGAAGAATATATATAATCTAGCAACTAAGACCAATGAGGATATTTCAGTTGAGCCCTGTTGAAAAATATAAAATATAAATTCAGTGTTGGAAAAAATAGGCAAACATTAAACTACGTGGAATGTTTTTTTCACTCTTCCTCTTTTCCTTATAATTTCCGTGGGAATAACATTAGTGCCGTTTTTTTAATTTTTTTTTTATATTTTTATTTTATTTATTTTTTCCCTTTTGTTGCCCTTGTTTTTTATTGTTGTAGTTATTATTGTTGTTGTCGTTGTTGGATAGGACAGAGAGAAATGGAGAGAGGGAGGGGAAGACAGAGAGGAGGAGAGAAAGATAGACACCCACAGACCTGCTTCACCGCCTGTGAAGCGACTCCCCTGCAGGTGGGGAGCCGGGGTTCAAACCGGGATCCTTATGCCGGTCTTTGTGCTTTGCACCACCTGCGCTTAGCCCGCTGTACTACAGCCCGACTCCCCTTTTTTTTTTTTTTTTTTTTAAGAAGAAGCAGGTGTCATAATTATTCCAGACTGGGTGTAGTAATTTATTAAAAATAAATAATACTTAATAAAAACTGAGGGAAAGAAATGATGCAATGAATATCAATTGGTCGTATATTTATCAAAATGTAAAATACATATGATTGTGTCTAGCTAAGTCATATTCAGAATTAGAAATACAAAATAGGTATTGTAGTTTGAACAAAATAAAATACCTAGATAATATAGAAACTGCTATTACAACAGACTTTTTATGAAAATAGTTTTAGAGATAGGATTCAATACTTTTAAAAATGTCTGATTTGGGGCCAGGTGGTGGCACATTCAGTTAAGAGCACATGTTACTATGTGCAAGGATCCAATTTGTGCCCCTGCTTCCATCCTGTAGAGGGAATACTTCATGAGGAGTGAAGCAAGTCTTAAGGTGTCTTTCTCTCTCCATCTCAATCTCTCCTTCCCTCTCCCCTTCTCTCTGTACTGTCAAATAAAAATAGAGAGAAAAAATGGAAAAA
The DNA here is from genome assembly GCF_950295315.1 of Erinaceus europaeus. NCBI lineage: Eukaryota > Metazoa > Chordata > Mammalia > Eulipotyphla > Erinaceidae > Erinaceus > Erinaceus europaeus. The sequence continues at coordinate 58,489,794 of NC_080185.1, read as the reverse complement.
ATGACATCTAAGACTGGTGGATTTGTAGTGCACGGAGCCCCAGAGACAACCTTGGTGATATATATATATATATATATATATATATATATAGATATATAGATATATATAGATATATATAGATATATATAGATATATATAGATATATATAGATATATATAGATATATATATAGATATATATAGATATATATAGATATATATAGATATATATAGATATATAGATATATATAGATATATAGATATATAGATATATATAGATGTAGATATCAATCATCACATACTATTTGCTTTTTTAATTAAATGGAGTATTAAATTGACTGAATACTTACTATTCGTCCCTCCATCCCCACTCCCCACTGATCAGAGTTCACTACTATTAAATGCTTTGTATGCATGCATACACATAAAAAAATGTGGTCAATTTTCAAATCCTTTCCTTAGAGATCCTCCATTACTGAGGAGTGAAATGAATGTTCTTCTAGAATAATTCATGACTGACTGAATATAAGCTCCTGTAGAATCAGCAAATTTGGAGATCATAAATCAGGATAAGCAATAGGAAAACACATCACCTTATTATACAAGTGACTACTATTAAAATCATAGATTCTTTTTCTCTCTCATAGTCCTGTTCTGGCAATAGGAGAAATCATTTGAACTCTGAAAGAGACTTCATTGTTGTCAGATACAAAAGTTAAAGTGTTTAATGGGGAAAGTTTAAAGGTCCCCAGTGTTTTCAAAGCAAATGCTAGCTAAATAATACTGATGAAATACTTTAAAACTTGGAGGCAGGCCGATGGAAATGTTATGAACCATAGATACTATTTAGGTAAAAAAAAAATCAACTCTGTTGTAGTAGTCATGATTTGGTTGCAGATAAAGAGTAATTAGCACAGATAGCATCAATATTGTTCAAAATTGCATAAAGAATTGTTGAAGAAAGGAGAAAAAAACAGAATGCTTTTGTTGTAACCTTCAGTATCTTATCAGAGGAATCCTCACCACATCAAATACACACTTTATTTTTGTTAATACAAAGTAAAATATGTTGTATTTTGCCAGTCTCACTCTGTAATATTCAAAGATTTCACTTGAGTGATCCAACATCACTGAAAAAGCGACGGTGTAGCTCCTGGCTCATTTCTCTGCCAATTGATCTAATGTTTTAGGGTCCTTCAGTTATTCAGTTCAACTCATCACCCCAATTAGTACAATAAAATCACACTCATGAGATCTTTCTTCAAACATATAATTGCTCTCTGTATCATGGCAGTGACGGATGAAAAAATGAGCATCCTTGATTTAAGAAATTTCTGTTGGTTACCTTATAGCAAAAACTAAAAGTTATTTGTCATTTACACAACATTATTATGTACATCACATTTTTATCATCTTCCTCCTGGTAAAAAAGGCTAAGACCCAAAGAAAATAATGTATGGGACTGGGATTCAAACCACATTCTGATTCTAGTACACATGTACATCATTGGTATATTATATATCGTCTTTCTAGAGAAGTTAGAAACTCATTTCTAATTTTTTTGAAGTTAGAAATGACAAGCTCAAGAAAAATTAAGTGTGATATTAAGAGCTCAGGGGGAAAAATGAAAAGAAAATGGAGAACTGGGATAGGATATCCAAAAGTAGTTGTGTGGCATGAATGATCTGATTACAATACCAACATGCTATTTGTCAAGACTAGAGGCTTTTGGCACTTTTGTCCCTGTTACTAAGATCCCAATAAATCCAGAAAATTAGATAATTCTTATTTAGTTCAAAATGTACCTGCTTTTTGGTTAGAGCAGAGTAGTGTAAATACTTTAAATAAAAATAAAAATAAAAATTAAGAATAGTTCTTTAAAAGGAAATAGGAACACAATCAGAAAGGGAGGAGTTGATACAAGTTTGCAAAATGTGATAACTATCTTCTAGACTCCACTCTTATGACTAACTGCCATCTAAACATTTATCTTATATATTCCTTTCAAAAAATATACCTAAGAAAATACGATTATTTCATATCTATTCCAAAACAAATTCTGTCATTTTTCAACATATCATTCACTTAATTGAGCTCCAATTCCAGAATATTCATACCTGCTCTAGATACAATATAATTATTTTTCAATGTTTTTCAAACTGTAGACTAAATTAACCTCTGTGATCACAAATTATGTATAAAGTTATAATAAAGAATATATATATACATATATCAGCTAAAATAAGTAGGTATAAATTCATGAGCAGAAATAATACATCTGTAAAAGCCAAACTCCTCAGTTCTGTAGCTGGTGTTGTTTATGACCTTGTACAGGTCATATTCACTATTAATGATGCTCTTCTACTATTCCCTACTTAAAATTCTCTTTCTTGTTTATCATCACACTGGCAGTTGTGTTCTGCTATGTGGTATACTCAAGTCTTGATTCTTGGTTGATTTGAGCCCTTGTATTTACTGTGCAAGAAGAGTTGTATCGGTTGAAATTTTGAGACCAATTTGATTTTAATACCAATTTCTTAATCTAGTTAGAATTTCAGATAGGTCTTCTAGCATTACACCTGTGTCATGCTATTCAGGCACCTCATGAACTAACATTTACATAGCCAGTAATTGATTGCACCAAAGATTAAATTTAAATTCTTCTGATTCAAAATTCATACTTGTGATGCTAGCCTGGCTCCTTGCGGGGGAAAAAATAGTGGCTAAAATAAGAGGCAGGACTTAAGTAGAGTGATATCTGATGGAGTTATTCTTTTAATAGCCCCAGAATCAACAAAGAGTAAGCTTGTTAGGTAGACAGTTAAGTATATAAAATGTAAATAAGATAATTGCCACAAAGGTGGGAGCTGGGTACAGACTGAGACAAACCCTTGCAAAACAGTACCTAGTGAAGTTAATAATTTGCAAGAAAATAAAACAAATAAGTGACATGGGAGCAAAAATCAACTTAGACCTTGTGAGGGTGTTTCATCTCAGGTTCTGGGAAGTGTGGTATATCAAACAGAGAATGTAACCCTTGTTTTTTCATTCTGACAGATCATTCATTAAGCCGTACAATCTCCCTGCTTTATTGTCTCCAGTGTTCATCAACATGAAAAGGCTAGTATGTTTTAATTTTGATGTCGGCTGTCTGTCTCACCACACTTAAAGTGTAACTCCATGAATATTATTATTTTATTTTGCCAGAATATACCCTTACCAAGATAGAGCCACTATCAACATCTGATGAATAGATGAGTGAATTAATATTTAACCAAGAGCATATGTGAATCCTCCCCTTCTGATGGAGATGTTGTGGATATGATTTCCAGTTCAGACTCCAAATGACTTCATAGAAACTCATGACCTCTTCTCAAATACTGATGCAGTTTTTCATTATTTTTATTTCACAGTTTTTTTCTAGTTATGTATGTATGTATTTATTTGTTGGGGTACAGTGCAGTTGTTGACACATGTGTAATTTTTCTCATCTCTACATGATAAGTGTCTTGAGAACATTCTGACCCCTCGCCAATGAGATGACATCACCAGTGTGTCCTGGAACCCCATCTCCCCAGAGCCCTGCCCTACTAGGAAAAGATAGAAACAGACTGGGTGTGTGGATCAACCTGTCAGTGCTCATGTTCAGCAGAGAAGCAATTACAGAATCCAGGCCTCCCACCTTCTGCACCCCATAAAGATCTTTGGTACATCTAGAGGGATAAAGAATATGAAAATTTCCAGTGGAGGGGATGGGATATGGAAATCTGGTGGTGGGAATTGTATGGAACAATACCCCTCTTATCCCACAGACTTGTCAATCATTATTAAATCACTAGTAAAAATAGAAATAATCATGTTTTATTCCTTCCTTTGTATCATTTTTTTCTGAACAGAAGGGAAAACACAAATCAGAACTTGGACTGCAGTTGGTGTATTGTACCAAAGTAAAGGTATCTGGGGCTGGGGAAGAGTGTTCAGGTCCTGGAACATGATAGCAGAGGATGACCTAGGTAGGGTGTTAGAGTGTTATATGAAAAACTGAGAAATGTTACATATGTACAGACTACTATACTTTACTGTTGACTATAAAATATTAATGCCCCTAATAAAGGAAAATAAACCAGAGAGAGAAAGAGATCATCTAGGAGGTTTTTTTCTTTGTCCTGTGTGTTAGCAATGTCAATGCCCTGCACCCACCACACCATGAGAAGTTTTGGTCATGTGGTGAGCTCTTTCTTTTTCTCTCTTTCTTTCTTTCTTTCTTTCTTTCTTTCTTTCTTTCTTTCTTTCTTTCTCTTTCTTTCTTTCTCTTTTTTATTTCTTTCTTCCTTTTCCTTCCTTCCTTTCTTTATTTCTCTTTTCCTTCCTTCCTTCATTTCTTTCTTTCTTCCTTTCTCTCTCTTTCTTACTTTCTTTCTCTTTCTTCTTTTTCTCTCTTTCGATAAAAAAAAAGTTAACCCAACATAAAGTCGTTTTGTTGGCAATAAATAAATAATGATTTCTTCATCCTTTGGAAAATCACATGTCTGTTTTTCTACACAATTTTATAACAAAAACCTTTGGAGCAGACTTCATTCCTTTATGAGTCTATGGTTTTCCACAAAGATTTTCTTGCTGGTATAGACCCAAGGGATAGGCTGTGGTTTCTTTGGCAGTGGAACTGCCTAAAAACTTAATAAACTTTCAGTCTATTTGACTTCAGTAAATCCCATTGCCAATATCTTACCTAATATTCTTTCCACATACAATTAAATCTATCTTATTTCTTTGCTTTCTCACCCTCTAGCTCTATTCTTGGTTGAGGTCACCTAAATGTGTTGGAATCTTTGAAAAGAAAACAATTTTAATCTGATCTTTGCTGAGACTTAATGTCTGTTTTAATGAAACATGTTTTTAATATTTTGTTCAAATATTTCTATTTTAGTAAATTAGAATTTTTCTATTTAAATTAATTTTTATTTTTATTTATTTTTTATTGTTGTAGTAGTTGTTATTGATGTCATTGTTGTTGAATAGGACAGAGAGAAATGGAGACAGGAGGGGAGACAGAGAGGGGGAGAGAAAGAAAGACTCCTATAGATCTGCTTCACTGTTGTTTTCGCCGGGCTGGCTTCACGGGCGGGTAACAGACGACCAGGGACTCATGGCTGGGTTGTACGCAGTATCTCTTTATTCATGCAGGACACAGCACAATCTAAGCCGAGCTAAGCTAAACTAAAAGGTACTGTAAAACTCACAATGCTGTCTTTATATATACTTGCGAAGTAGGGTGGAAACAGGATGTGACATAGAGAGGGTGGAGAGAAAAGTGACTGGTGAAAATCAGGGTGTGATAAAGAAGGGATCAGGGTGTGACAAGGAGGGGGGGTGGAGCAAAAACATATCATGAAACAGTGGGGATTGAACCAATGCCCTGGAGGGAGGTGCTTGTTAACAGCGGTTATATAAATAGAATGAAGTGGTTATGTAAATAGAATAGTGTTAAGCAGGGGGGATTTAAACCAAATGAAACAGAAGGGGTCTCATGCATACCAACACTTCACTGCTTGTGAAGAGACTCCCCTGCAGGTGAGGAGCCTGGGGCTCGAACTGGGCTCCTTATGCAGGTCCTTGTGCTTTGCCCCACCTGCGCTTCAGATATTTATTTATTTATTTTTTTAAATATTTATTTATTTCCTTTTGTTGCCCTATTGTTGTAGTGATTGTTGTTGTTATTGATGTCGTTGTTGTTGGATAGGTCAGAGAGAAATTGGGGGGAGACGGAGAGGAGGAGAGAAAGAGAGACACCTACAGACCTGCTTCACTGCTTGTGAAGCGACTCCCCTGAAGGTGGGGAGTGGGGGGCTCGAACTGGGATCCTTACGCCAGTCCTTGTACTTTGCGCCAAGTGTGCTTAACCCTCTGTGCTACAGCCCAACTCCCCAGATATTTATTTTCACAAGCATCATGTACAATTTCCTTTTGAACTATCTTGGGACCATTGCCATAAGTCAACTATATATGTATGGATTTATTTCTACACTCAATTCTATGCAGTTGTTCTATATGGCTGATAATGTCAGCACTGCATTGGAAATGTTTTAGAAATTGAGAAGTGCAAATTCCACAACTACATTTTTTTTGCCTCCAGTTTTATCTCTGGGGCTCGGTGCCAGCAATACGAATCTACTGCTCCTGGTGACCATTTTTCATTTTTATTGGATAGTACAGAGAGAAATTGAGAGGGGAGGGGGGAGAGACAGATAGACACCTGCAGGCCTGCTTCACCACTTCTGAAGCAACCTCCCTGCAGGTGGAGAGCAGGGAGGCTTAAATCGGTGAGCCACCACCTTGCCCCCCCCAACTATATTCTTTTTCGGAATAGTTTTTTGACCCTCCAGAGTTACTTGTACTTCTTTCAGAATTTTAGGATCAGATTTTCCATTCTGTAAAATAATAAAAATGTGGTTGGAATTGTTATAACAATTGAATTTTGTGGATACATATGTCGATTAATGTCATTTTAACAATATTAAATCTTCTCATTCATGAACCTAGTAGATTTTCCATTTATTGAAGAATTTATATTGTGCTTTCAGTGTGAAACTGGGATGCATTGGATCGACCTTCTCGTGGTGCATCCCGTGAGTACCCATTCATTGGGGAAACTAATGATCCTTCCTAGCCGACTGAATCCACATGGATCCCAGTCACTTTCAAAGCCAGCAACAAGCAGCTCCTGACAGCTTTCAACCTGACGCTGTTGACTGGCTATGGAAGGGCAAACGATAGAAGAAGAAGTGTGAAACTGAATGGCAAGAGGACAATACCTAGTATCTGAGGCATTTCATATAGAAGAGTCTCAGCGCCTCAAACTTTGCCCAACATCCTTACTTGGAAGATAAGTTTTTCTGGCAAGAAAGAGAACTGAAGAAAAACCACGATAATTGGTATAGTTGGGGCTTCAGATATTTCTCCCCAACCGAGGAATATATATAGGGACCATGAAGGGACCGAGAGCAGAATGCTTTGAGGGAAGAAAATCTGCATTCCCATATTGTACATTAAAAAACAAAGTTTCTTGCCTTGATGCAAACGGATGGAAAGCAGAGTTTTAACTTATATACAGCATCAGGCAGAAAAAGACGAGTCTACTCTATTTCAAATGGCAACCACAAAAGGGATAATATGCCCAAGGTGCAATGTTTCTGTGGCAGAGGAGAGGATCCAATGGAACTCATTGGCTGCAGAAATATCTTTACTCTAGGGGCTTGATTTAGATGCATCCACCTCATTGCAGCTGCTGCTGGCCCTCATGCATGACATTTGAGTAAAGAAAAACTACACAGAGAAGATTTCTGAGGGGTGAGTAATCCTGATATATTAGTGAAAGATTTGGTATGTGGATTTGAATTTCCAAATCTGTCCTGCTCTTCTCTGATGGAGAGGGTTAGTTCTGTGTGGCTTCCCCAGAAGTGTGTTCCTGTTCTGTTTGATTACCGTGTGTGGTTGTGTATCTGGTCCAGCAACATTATACATGGATATTCCCAAAATTCCCTTAAGATTTATTTATTTTTATGAGAAGAGAAGGAGTGAAAAGTACAGGCCATGTGCATCAGTGGAAGGCCTAACTTTTCTGTGCCTCAAATGTCAGAAGCAGAGTGGTGTAGTTCCTTCAGATGTGCCCTTCTAAGCCAGGAGAATGGGTATTACTCAAAACAAAGAGGATTCACTATCCAAATGTCATTTTCATCCAAACTGCAATGACATTTCTGAGGAAATTAATCCACAAATTCATCACACTCAAATTAAACTGACAACAAGAATTTCATTAAGACTTTCCGATGTTCATAACTATAGTAGTTCTGAACATTTTGATTTAAAAAGAAAATAGTATCCTATGGTTTCATCAGTGTTTTCTTTTTATAAATAAAAATTTTTTATTAAAAGAAAAAGGAAATAGCTCAAAACAAAGTACAACAAATGTATCTGGGAGCCATTGCCCAACTTAAAATTACTTTCCCAAAAGAAGTTAAGTATTCAGGGGGGTCAGGCAGTAGCACAGCGGGTTAAGCTCACAAGGCACAAAGAGCAAGGACAGGCGTAAGAATACCAGTTTGAACCTCCGGCTCCCCACCTGCAGGGGAGGTCATTTCACAACTGGTGAAGCAAGTCTGCAGGTGTCTGTCTTTCTCTCTCCTTTGTCTCCCCTCCTCTCTTGATTTTTTTCTGTCTTATCCAACAACATCAATGGAAACAATAACAAGGGCTGGGAAAAAAAGAGCCTCCAGGAGCAGTGGATCTGGAATGCAGGTACTGAACCCCAGCAATAACTCTGGACGCAACAACCAAAAATGTTAAACATTTTTACATCTTTTAAAAAATTATTATCATTATTTATTGGCTAAAAACAGTCAGAAATTAGAGTAAGTAGGAGCTGAAGAAGGAGAGATGCCTACAGCACTGCTTAATTACTTGTGAAGCTTTCCCCCTACAGGTGGGGACTGGAGTCTTGAACCTGGGTTCTTGCGCATTGTAACATGTGCGCTCAACCAGGTGCACCACCACCCAGCCCCCATTCATAAGTATTTATTGCTGGGAAATTGTGCCAATGCAGTCACATCTGCCATGTTGTCCCCTCAGGCTACTGCTAGTTCCCTGGAGAGTTGGGACATTCTCGGAGTGCCTATTCAGCCATGTTGTGCCCTCAGGGCATTGTCTATATCCCCACAATATTTGGAGTGCTTTGATTACTCCTCCCCCCTCCCATTCTGATGAGAGTTATTATCCTATCCTGGAGTGCTATGGTTACTCCTCCCCCTTCACATTCTCGCGAAAGCTACTCCTATAAAAGCCCTTCTTCTTCCGCACCTCGCTCTCTTACCAGCGCTTCACTCCGGTGTTCAGACACAGGAAAGGTTACTGCGTGAGGCGGCCATTTTCGCTACCTCCACTTGGCCCAACCTGCCTCTCTAGCACCCAACTCTGAGGTGCCAGCGCAAATAAAGATTTGTGTTTCCTCTTCACTCCAGACCCCCTCTTTCTCTTCTCTGCGGCCCACACCCAACAACAATTTATCTTGGTTATTTTAGATCGCTTTCAAGGAAAATAATGTTCTACAAGCCTGCTATTATTATAGGTGTAGAGTTTCACATCTCTCCACAATAAGCATCCTACATCCTCCGCCAACTCATCTTCTTCCAACCGGGGAAAAGTGTGACCTCACCTCCGTGTTTAATCCTTTCCTACCTCCCCCTTTAGATTCCTTGGATATGCTGCAATATATCATATTTAGTTAAAATTTTGCACCATGTTTTCCTTTTATTTGCTTGAGTCCCACCTATGAATAAGATCACCTGGCATTTATTTTTTACCTTCTAGTATATTTTGCCTAGCATTAGTTTTTCAAGTTCCATCTAAATTGTAGCAAAAGAGAAAATATTATCATTTCTTATAGCTAAGCATATATTAATTAACAAAACCATAGGGTAGGAGGGGTATAATTCCACACAAATCCCACCACCCACTCTCCATATCCCACCCCCGCCCCTGATAGCTTTCCCATTCTCTATCCCTCTGGGAGCATGGACCCAGGGTCATTGTGGGTTGCAGAAGGTAGAAGGTCTGGCTTCTGTAATTGCTTCCCCACTGGCTGAACATGGGTGTTGACTGGTTGGTCCATACTCCCAGTCTGCCTCTCTCTTTCCCTAGTAGGGTGGGTCTCTGGGGAAGAGGAACTCAAGGACACATTGGTGGGGTCTTCAGTCCAGGGAAGCCTGGCCGGCATCCCGATGACATCTAGAACCTGGTGACTGAAAAGAGAGTTAACATACGAAGCCAAACAAGTTGTTGAGCAATCATGGACCCAAAGGTTGGAATAGTGGAGAGGAAGTATTAGGGGGATACTCACTGCAAACTCTAGTGTACTTCTGCTTTCAGGTATATACTTTGCAGTAGTTTACGGATACGTGTGAAGATATGCTCTCTCTCACAGAAAATGGTGTATATCTAGGTTTTGGGACTTTGTTAGAAAGTGAACCACCTGAGATGGAAGTAGAGTATACTATGAAAGAAAAGGTCTCACCCGAGTAATGAAGTTGAAGGGTTGTCATTCCACACGTGAAGTGTCTGGACACAGTCTGAAGTGGAGCATGTTGAGGTGGCAATTGTTGTGTTGGTTAGGTTGTGATTGGCAGATGCAATATTACTTGATATGGATTGGGAGAGGCATACGGGAAAGTGGGCCATATAAAATGGTTCCAGGAATGGGGGAAGTAGAGGCTCTATAGTGGAGATGTGAGGATCCTGCTGTCTTAGGGTTCAAAAAGAAAATCGATAGTTAATGTTATCATCACATTATTTGGTAATTGGTTTAACTTTGAAAAGTCCTTTTGTTAGGGTTTGCTGTACAGTACCCAGTATCTTGTATATAGCTGTGTTACTGGTTGCTTCTGATCTACTTGGTCTAGGCTTTTGAGAGAGTCTGCATATCAGTTACACTGCATATATTGAGAAAAGATTCAGTTTGTGTTTTGAAAAACTTCGAGACATACAATTAATTTTCCCCCTCTCATATTAATTAACTAGTGATGTATATGGCTACATTTTACTAGGAGTGTACATAAACACCATTCCCACCACCAAAAGACTGTGACCCATCCCTCCCACCCACTCCCACCCCCCACTGTCCCAGGAAGCTGCATGTCTACCCCTCACCACTGGGTTTTTACTTTGGTGCCCTACTTACAATTTGGTCAGGTCCTGCTTTTAGTTTCCCTTTCAGATCTTCTTACTCAACTTCTGTTGATGAGTGGGATCATCCCATACTCATCTTTATCTTTCTAACTTAGCTCATTTAACATAATTCCTTCTAGCTCTGACCAAGATGGAACAGAGAGGGTGGGTTCATTGTTCTTGATAGCTGCATAGTATTCCATTGTGTATATATACCACAGCTTTCTCAGCCACTCATCTGTTGTTGGGCACCTGGGTTGCTTCCAGGTTTTAGCTATTATGAATTGTGCTGCTATGAACATAGGAGTACACTCCTCTTTTTGGTTGGGTGTTATGGAGTCCTTGGGGTATAACCCCAGGAGAGGAATTACTGGATCATATGGAAGGTCCATGTCTAGCCTTCTGAGAGTTTTCCAGACTGCTCTCCACAGAGGCTGGACCAATTTACATTCCCACCAGCAATGTGAAAGGGTTCCTCTGTCCCCACATCTTCTCCAGCATTTGTTGCTGCTGTCCTTTTTGATGTATGCCATTCTTACAGGAGTGAGGTGGTATCTTAGTGTTGTCTTAATTTGCATTTCTCTGACAATCAGTGACCTAGAGCAGTTTTTCATATGTTTGTTAGCCTTTTGGATCTCCTCTGTGGTGAATGTTTTGTTCATTTCCTCTGCCCATTTTTGGATGGGGTCATTTGCTTTTTTGCGGCTAAGTTTGCTGAGCTCTTTATATATTTTGGTGATTAGTTTCTTGTCTGATGTATGGCATATGAAGGTCTTCTCCTATTCTGTGAGGGGTCTCTTTGTTTGTTTAATAGTTTCTTTAGATGTGAAGAAGGTTTTCCATTTGACATAGTCCTATTGGTTTGTTTCTGCTTTAGTCTTTCTTGCAATTGGGTTTGATTCATCAAAGATGTCCTTGAGCTATAGGTGGGAAACTGTTTTACCAATGTTTTCCTCTAAGTATTTGATTATTTCTGGTCTGACATCTAGGTATTTGATCCATTACGAGTTGATTTTTGTTTCTGGTGAGATAAAGTGGTTCAATTTCATTCTTCTGCATGGTACAACCCAGTTTTCCCGACACCATTTATTGAAAAGTGCCTCCTCCTTCCATTTAATCCTTTGAGCCCCCTTATCAAAGATTAGTTGTCCATACGTGTGGGGATTTCTTTCTGGGCTTTCAATTCTGTTCCACTGGTCTATGTGCCTATTTTTGTTCCAGTACCATGCTGTTTTGATTATGATGGCTTTATAATATAGTTTAAGGTCTGGGAGTGTGATGCCTCCATTTCTGTTTCTTTTCCTTAAGATGGTTTTGGCGATTCTAGGTGTTTTCATGTTCCAGATAAATGATTGTAGTGGTTGTTCTATTGTCTTAAAGAAGCTTGGTGGAACTTTGATGGGTGTTGAATTACATTTGTATATGGCTCTGGGCAGAATATTCATTTTGATGATATTTATTCTTCCAATTCATGAGCATGGGATATTTTTCCATTTCTTGGTATCAGTTTCTATTTCCTTGAGTAGCGACTCATAGTTTTCAGCATACAAGTCTTTCACTTCTTTGGTCAACTTTATTCCTAGGTATTTGATTGATTTTGCTGAAACGGTAAATGGGAGTGATTTCTGGATGTCTTCTTCAGATTTAGTGTTTGCGTAAAGAAATGCCACTGATTTATGTACATTGATTTTGTAGCCTGATACCTTGCTATATTGCCTAATAACTTCCAGTAGTTTTCTGCTGGATTCTTTAGGTCTTTCTATGTATACTATCATATCATCTGCAAACAATGAGAGCTTGACTTCTCCCCTTCCTATCTGTATTCCTTTGATTTCTTTCTCTTGCCTGATTGCTATGGCAAGAACTTCCAATACTATGTTGAAGAGTAATGGTGACAGTGAACAGCCTTGTCTAGTCCCCTATCTGAGGGGGAATGCTTTCAGCTTCTGTCCATTGAGTATGATGTTGGCTGTAGTTTTGCTACATATAGACTCCACTATCTTGAGGAATTTCCCATCTATTCCCATTTTTTTGTAGAGTTTTGAGCATGAATGGGTGTTGGATTTTTTCAAAGGCTTTCTCTGCATCTACTGAGATAATCATGTGGTTTTTGGCTTTGCTTTTATTGATGTGGTGAATGAAATTGAGTGACTTACGGATGTTGAACCAGCCTTGCATTCCTGGGATGAATCCCACTTGGTCGTGATGAACAATCTTTTTGATATGTTGCTGTATCCAGTTGGCCACAATCTTGTTTAATATTTTGGCATCCATGTTCATCAGAGGTATTATTCTGTAGTTTTCCTTTTTTGTTCTGTCCCTATCAGCTTTTGGTATGTGGGTGATGTTGGCTTCATAGAAAGTGGAAGGAAGTATTCCTGTTTCTTCAATCTTATGGAAAAGCTTAATAAGTATGGGTACTAACTGTTTCCTGAAAGTTTTGTAGAATTCGTTTGTGACACCATCTGGTCCAGGACTTTTGTTGTTGGGGAAGTTCTTAATTGTTTCAATTTCTTCGTCTGTGATTGGTGCATTTAGATTTTGTAGTTCTTCTTGGTTCAGTTTTGGAAGGGCATATGCTTCTAGGAATTGTTCCATTTCTTCCCGATTCTCTAGCTTGGTGGCGTATAGTTCTTTATAGAAGTTTCGCAGGTTTCTCTGGATTTCTGTGGTGTCAGTTGTGATATCTCCTCCATCATTAACAATTCTATGAATCTGAGTCTTCTCTCTTTTTTGTTTGGTGAGTCTGACTAGGGGTTTGTCAATTTTGTTTAATATTTCAAAGAACCAACATTTGGCTTCATTGATCTTTTGTATGGTTCTTTTATTTTCGATGTTGTTTATTTCTGCTCTAACTATAATGATTTCTGTCCTTCTGGTTGCTTTAGGGTTTCTTTGTTCCTCTTCCTTGAGGTCTGCAGTAAGGTCATTCATTTGAGCTTTTTCTTATTGTTTAATATGTGATTGTATGGCTATAAGTTTCCCTCTCAGTACTGCTTTCGCTGTGTCCCAAATATTTTGATAGGTTGTGTCTTCATTTTCATTTGTTTCCTGGAACATTTGAATTTCCTGCTTGAGTGAATCTCTGACCCAGTGGTTCTTAAGAAGTATGTTGTTTAGTTTCCAAATTCTGTGACTTTTAATAATTGTCTGTCTGTTGGTAAATGTTAGTTTTACTCCACTGTGGTCTGAGAAGATACTTGGGATGATTTCAATGTTCTTGAATTTATTGATGCTGTCTTTATGGCCTAACATGTGGTCTATCCTTGAGTATGTGTTATGTGGATTTGAAAAGAAGGTGTATTCCAGTTTTTTGGGGTGAAAGACTCTGAAAATGTCCAAGAGGTTTAGTCTGTCAATCTCTTCATTCAATTCTCTTGTATCTTTGTTGGTTCTCTGCTTTGTTGATCTGTCTAAGTGTGAGAGTGAGTTTTGAAGTTTCCCACTATTATTGTATTACTATTGCTTTTTTTTGAAATTCTTTCAGTAAGTGCTTGATGTATTTAGATGGTCCCTCATTGGGTGCATAGATGTTAATGATTGTTAAGTCTTCTTGGCTCATTGATCCTCTAATCATTATGTAATGTCCTTGCCTATCTTTTATTACTTGATTTAATTTAAAATCTATCATGTCTGAGATGAGAATGGCTTTTCCTGCCCTTTTTTTGGTCTGTTAGCCTGTATGATAGTTTTCCATCCTTTCACTTTAAGTCTGTGTTTATCTTGTTGTGTCAGATGGGATTCTTGCAAGCAGCATATGGTTGGGTTATGTTTTCTGATCCATCCCCCCACTCTGTGCCTTTTGATGGGTGAGTTTAAGCCATTGACGTTTATTGATATTATGGATTTAATGTATTGTAGTGCCATTGTGCAAAAAAATTTTTTTTTGCTCTGATATATTGCCAGTATTATAGTGATGTTCTTGTTTATAAGAGGTCTTTTAGAACCTCTTTCATGGCCAGTTTGGTGATGGTTGCCTCCTTTAACTGTTGTTTGTCTAAGAAGGTTTTGATCCCTCCATCTAGTTTGAATGAAAGTCTAGCAGGATATATTATTCTTGGCTGAAACCCTTTTTCATTTAGGGCTCGATAGATATCTTGCCATTCTCCTCTGGCTTTTAGAGTTTGAGTGGAGAAGTCTGCAGATAATCTTATGGGTTTTCCCTTGTATGTGACTTTTTGTTTCTCTCTCTGCAGCCTTTAGGATCCTTTCTTTATCCTTACTTATTCTCATTGTGACTATGATGTGTCTTGGTGTCTTCAGGTCTGGTTTGATTCTGTTTGGTACTCTCTGGGCCTCTTGAATGTCCTTTCTGGTATTCAGGTCTGGGAAGTTTTCTTCTATTATTTCCTCTAGAATGTTTGCTTCCCCTTCCTCTCTTTCTTCCTCTGGCTGGCTAATTATGCGAATGTTACTTCTTTTGAGATTATCCCATATGTCTCTGTTGTTGTTTTCAGTGTCTCTCAATCTCTTTTTAAGCTCTTTCACCTCTTTCTTCGTTTTCTCTAACTCATCCTCTGTCTGACTAATTCTGTTTTCTGCTTCTGTTAGTCTGCTTTCCCTTGCCTCAGCTTCTTTCTTCATTACAGCTATTTCAGCTTTCAGTTCTCCAATTGCCTCAAAATTGTATTTTCCTTGAGGCTCTCAACTAATCAGTATTTTCCTTGAGGGTCTCAACTAATACTGCCATTCCTTTCCTCCAATGTTGTTTTCATTTCTGTGATTAATAAGTTTATTATTGCTTGCATACTTTTCTTATCTATGGTTACTTCTGGCTGATTTGTAGTATCTTCTGGGCTCTTGTCTTTATTCATTGGAATAGCAGTTTTATTTGTTTTTGATCTACCCTTATTTATTTATTTTTTTCTTTTTTTTATGCTCTGTTGTTCCTCAGTTGTTATGTCTTGAGTACAAACAACACTGCACTAAATGCCTTTATGACAATTGCACTCACCAACCTCAGGAATTTCAGTAGCAACTAAAGCAAGTATTGAAGCAGTTTAATCACGACCCGTTAGCCAAACAACTTCTCCAGTCCATGAAAGAATAGTAACCAAATCCCTGGAAGAAGAAAGAGAAAAAAAAAAAAAAAGGGATAGCAAGAATAGACAGTTATGCATGTCTACTATCCACTGTATATTCTACGTGTAGCAAGAAGGGAAAGGGAACTATAGCAGAGATACACATATAGGGAGTCCACTCTGAGTCAGAATTCTTCCCCAGAATAATTCCCAAATGTGTATCAGTGAATTCAAAAAAGCACACTGTTTGGTGGTGTGGGGGCTGGGGCCTGTAGCTTTGGGAGCTGTTGGATTAAGGTAGAAAGGATGACAAGAATGAGAAAAAGAATAAAAAAAAGAAAGAGAGAGAGAAAAAAGAAAAAGATAAGAAAAAGAACAGTCATAAAAGAGCGGTGAAAGGAAAGAGTTATTTTAAATTTATTTATTTATTTTTAATTTGTTAATTAGCTATGTGGGGTGAGGTGGGGGGGGTTGGCTACTTAGAAAGAAAAAAGGCCAGAGGTTTCAGAAGGGTATAGACTTAGAATTAATGATACTCCCTGGTGGTACAGGAATTTGGTAAAGGCAGAAGCTCAGAATGGGATTCTGCTAGGAGCTGGTCCCCAGGGACTGGTTAGGGGCGGGGGGGGGGGAAGGAAGTGTGCTTAATAATTAAAAGGAAAAAAAATTTGTTCCCTTTTTTTTTCTACTCTAATTCTTAACCCAAATTAAGTTATAGTCACCTCCTTTGTGTTCCCGCTAGGACCCCTTATTGACTGGCCTATTAAAGGCAGAAAATCCTACCGTTTCCAGAAGATGTGATCAGAGCTCAAGCAACTAGCAGCTTCTCAGTCAGCCATCTTCCGGGAACCGATACACTAATTTTCTTTAGCTATTCCTGATTTTTTGAGATTTCACACAAATTTTAGAATTATCTGTTTTATTTCTTAACAAAATTCATTGAGATATTGATGGGGATTGTATTGCATCTATAAATTGTCTTAGGTTGAGATGACCATACTAGCAATGCCTATTATCCCAAATCTTCCATATGGGGGAAACTTTGCCAGATACTGGGACCCTGAGAGCCTTCACATCTTAGTTTAGAAAGAGACTAACTTCAAGCACCATCACCAATGAATATATAGATCTAGAGGATATGCGTATGCATCCCAAGATCTGACAGTGTTATGTATCCAAACTAGAACAGAACTCCAACAAAGTATTCATTGACAAAATTATGTATAACATCAATGAAGAATGAATAAAATCAAAAGTGTTTTTCAAGTGAAAATACATCAGGAAATATATGTCAAGATATATGTAACAGGTAGTTAAACACCACATAGATAAAAGTCAGGATACATATCCCAGGAGAAAAAAAAAAACATCAGAGTACAGGTAAGGGTGTTTAAAGCTTAACTACACATGTTATTATTATCCCTTCTTCTTTTTTTTCTCTTTCTTCTTCACTGGGATTTGGTTACTATTCTTTCACAGACCGGAGAAATTGTTTGGCTAACGGGTCGTGATTAAACTGCTTCAATACTTGCTTTAGTTGCTACTGAAATTCCTGAGGTTGGTGAGTGCAATTGTCATAAAGGTATTTAGTACAGTGTTGCTTGTATTCAAGACACAACAACTGAGGAACAACAAAGCATAAAAAAAAGAAAAACATAAATAAAAAAAGGGTAGATCAAAAACAAATAATACTGCTATTCCAATGAATGAAGACAAGAGCCCAGAAGAAACTACAAATCAGCCAGAAGTAACCATAGATAAGAAATGTATGCAAGCAATAATAAACTTATTAATCACAGAAATGAGAACAACATTGGAGGAAAGGAATGGCAGTATTAGTTGAGACCCTCAAGGAAAATACTGATTATTTTGAGGCAATTATTACATCAGGTACCATAAGAAATACTGAGTTTAGGGACTGAGGAGATAGCATAATGGTTATGCAAAACCACTTTCATGCTTGAGGCACCAGAAGCCTCAAGTTCAGTCTTCAGCACCATCATAAGCCAGATCTGAGCAATGCTCTGGTGAAAGAAATAAAGAAAGAGGGATGGAGGGAGGGGGAGAATAAGGAAGGGAGGAAGGAAGGAAGGGAGGAAGGAAGGAAGGAAGGAAAAATAGAGAGAGGATAAAATGCTGAGTTTATTCTCAGGTCACTCATGCGTTACTCTCTGTGAAGACTGTTGGTCATCAGAGTTCATGGATAAGGCTTGTTGCCTTTGTGGGTCTTACAGACTCTGCTTATTCATTAACTCATGACCTATTTCAGAACTCTTTCTCAGGACATAGGAGTTTATAAAAAAGGATTCGAAGTTTCATGCTTTTAAACAAAGAAATATACCTCTTGACAAGACAATGGGCAGATGTGATATATTTTAATTAAAAATATCTATTTGTATTATTTTGGATAGAAAAGAAAGAGGGAGGTAGAAATGGACATAGACACCTGCAGTACTGTTTCACCAGTTATGAAGTTTTCCTCTACAGATGTGGTCTGGGGGCTTGAACCCTGGTCCTTGTTCACTGTAATATGTGTGCTTAACTAGGTGTGCCACCGCCAGGCTCCCAAACAGATATGTTGTTACAAATATCAGACATGGACAAAGATCTGTAGAATCTCTAGTAGTAAATATCAGAAATCCTGGGATCAGGAAACTTCAACACCAGTACACATAGATCTTTCCAGAATAAACAAAGGAACAAAACAAAACATAGAAACCTCCCAAGAAAGTTGATATATAGTAACGCTGAACCAGAAACGTAATCTTTCTATACTACAAATGTCAGAAACTCAAATCTGTAACAAGAATTCATGGCTTTAGAATAAAAAGTTGAAGTCACTGATTATCAGAGAAATGCAAATGAAGACAACAATGAGATACCACTTCACACCTGTGAGAATGCCATACATTAGAAGGGATAGTCACAACAAATATTGAAGAGGATATAAGGAAAAGGGACACTTCTGCACCACTGGTGGGAGTGTAAATTGATACAGTCCTTATAGAAAACAATCTAGACTTCTCAGAATATTAGAAATGGACCTACCCTATGACCCAGCATTTCCTCTCATGGGAATTTATGCAGATGAAATAAAACCACCTATCAGAAGAGATCTATGTATACTTATGTTCATAGCAGCACTATTTTAATTGCCAAAACCTGGAAGCAACCCATCCAAGGACAGATTAACGGATTAAAAAATATATGGCATTTGAATTATGGAATAATATTCAGTTGTTAAAAATTAGGAAGTTGTCTTCTCTGCATCATCTTGTGTAGAACTTGAAGACATCATGTTAAGTAAGATAAGCCAAATAAAGAAAAATGAATACCAAATGATTTCACTTATAAGCTGGACTTGATGTATAGGAACAAGGAGGGAGCAAACAAAGTGAAATGTGGACTGGGCATGGTTTATTGCATCAAAGAAAAGGACTCTGGGGAAGGGGATATGAAGAGTTGGAAGGGAATTTTGGGGTGTTGGTGCATAATGAAATTGTATCTATGTATCTATCTATGGTCAATGACTGTACTCTAAAGCATTAACCCCCTCAACAAAGAGATAATAAAATAAAACATTTTATTATTAAAGATAGAATCCATTCATACAATGAATATTAGAAACTCAAATATGTAATAAAGATACACATAGCTTTGTAATAAAAGGTTACAGCTATGTGTTCCAAGTCAATAATGCAGAGGACTGGACAGGAGTTATCAGATTCACTATTGGGCATAGGGAGACCTTTTCAGAGTGTCTCTACTGAACTTAGTTATCAGTATTCAAATCATTTCCTTTTATACTACAGAGCTGAGTTTGTGCAGGTAGTTTAACACCTTGACTCCTGTCAGAACCAGGACGACTCTGCTTTGATAGCAACGATGGTCATTCACAAGCACTGTGCCACTTTTGCCAATTGTTTCAGATATTTTCATTCACTCTCCCCTTCACTGTTTACCATTTTCCATCAATTCTTGAAATACATGGTGTGGTGTGTGTGTGTGTGTGTGTGTGTGTGTGTGTGTGTGTGTGTGTGTTGGATGATTGTGCTTTGTGTAGAGTAGATGTTTGTGTTAAAGAAAGTTTGCTGTGACTATTTTCCCATGATCACACCTCTGAAAATACTTTCTTGTGTTTTTTAATTCATCCATAGAATTCATTGTTTTTTTCTTCATATACTAACTTCTTTCTTTTTAAACTCCATTCTTTATAGTATCTGCTTGTCCTTGTCTTGCTGCATTGACTAAAACTTCCATCATTGTCTTAAATAGGAGCAATAATGAGAAGATTTTTTGTCTTGATACCAATCTAGTAGACATTCTGCTCATCTTCTACTGTTAAATAAGGTATTTCCCCTAGGTGTTTTATGAATAACATTTATAAAAGTAACAGACTTATCTTTTATTTCTAATTTCCTCAAGTTAAGCTAAGCTTTTCAAAGATAAAGAATAGAAGTTTTTTTTTGGGATCTGATCAAAAAAGTAAATTATTTTAGTGAGGTTTCCTTTTTTAATGTAATACATGAACTACTTGGTTAACTCCTAACTTTTCTGTAAAAAAATCTGGTATTCTTTCCAGATCAACCTCTGATCCAACCTATTAGAGTAGGTCTAGTAAAGGACTCTATAAGGCAATTACTCTGTCTTCTGGAAGTACAGTCTGATTTATATGTGTACGGGGACTTGATCTATATTACACTTATTTCCCAGAGCTCATAGGACCAAGAGTTTGTCTGATTATTTGGAGCTGCCTGACAGCCTTGGGCTGGGTAATGACAAAGAATAATGCAAAATATAAAATCTTTCTTATACATTGAGTCACTTATTAGCTATCTGGATATTTGGTTACAGAAATTACTTCTTTCATATTCAGTGAAGTTTGGTGAGAGTCCAGTCTCCACCCTCGCACAAAAGAAAACACATCCAACCCCACATCAATCACATCAAGGTGCACTATTTATTTCCCATTTTAACAAACTCATGCAACATCTTTCCCAACTATACTTCCGTAGGATCTACAACTTTCCCTAGAAAGAGAATGCTCCGGGTGCTTTTCTCCAAAATCAACAATATGAAGGACCTATCAAACTGGATGATAGGATGGAGAGTTATCTTGGGTTGATCCAGGAATTTGACTTCAGGGACAGTTTCCTCTTCTGTTCCCATTTCACCAATGTGCAGCACAGCCTTGTGGGCAGCCTGTGTGGGGGGAGGACAAACATGAATGCTGATGGTTCTCTGGAGAAATAGGAACAGTTTGTTGGGTGGTTTGCAAATAGTAAATGAAAAGGAAGAGCAGAGTTATGTCTTTTCTGTACTATGTGATTAGTTACTTGAATGTGAAGGCTACCCTATGAGTTTAAGTTATTCTCTGGTGATTTTAGAGCTAGTTATCTAAGAATAACATTTTCTGAATGGTCTTCTGCCTCTACAGGTATCTACTTAAACCTTTCATCTGCTAACACTACCTCTTCAGGAACTAAGCCTCATCACAGTTCATTCAGATCATGAAGTTGTTATATTAGAATCATTTTAGGATATAAAGGCTAGGAATGGAAGAAATCATTACAGTACCATATTTGAGGTGATTAGAATGATTCTGGGGTAAAACTGGCATAATAACAATCATACTATCTCACTAGACTTCCAAATCTTCATTACTGAAATAATAAAATTAAATTAACACACTCACAATGATATCTGAAGCTCTAAAAACATAATATATTAACTTACTCTAGAAAGTTTAAGACCACTGTTCTCTGTGAGTCCAGGAAAATCAGCATTTTCAGCAAAAACATCCTGGATGCCCATATTTGGAAGGATAGATCCAAGGTCATATGAGGCAGAAATGGAAAATTTGGGAACAAACAAATCAATCCACCTGTAGGGAGGTAAAGATGACCAAATAACCATCAGCATCCAAATCTCATGATTTCCTCTCTTTTTTTTTCACCATGGTAATATATTTGATTCTGTTACATGTCTAGGTATGGACAGCCATAGCAATGCAGGCCAACATGTAACACTGCAACCTCACAAGTTATCCTGAAAATAGTGAGCTCTGCTTCACCTGATTCTGATCAGTAGCACTGGAAAAAGAGGGGTGTGGTTAGCTTACAGTCGAAAGGAAAAATGTTTCATGTTTTGGTCAACATTAGGGAATTAGTGGCATGAATATCAGTGAGTAGCACCTGGAGGAATTCAAGAATTCTATTCAATTTCATCTAGAACTATCATCCTGATATAACTGCCTATTCAACCACTTAACATCAAAATCTTACAAAAAAAAAAAAAACCCTGCCCTCCATTTTCACTTGGCATCTGTAAGGCATACTAAATAAGTTTGAAGAGCTCATTTTACCATTCTAGCACTGATTTACTCATGGAAAAAATGCCTGATACTACTACCGCATTTGTAAGTTTGTTGATGTACTTAGAGAAACATAGTATATGAAGTATTCAGCAAGGAAACTGCACTATAATGATTATCACATAGCTGTGAAATGGTTCTGGGTGGTTCTCTTGATTCTGGGGTTTCTGTTGAACTCAGCCTCAGTTTGCCTCAATGCCCACCTTCTCACAATATCAAAGAAATTTACCCCTTCTGCAGTAAGTGGTTCCACTTCTTCAATGTTTTTGATGACATGGCCCATTCTACCCTCTCCATATGGCCCTTGTTAGGAAGAACAAAGAGTGCCAGGGCATTCTTGGTATAGTCCATTTGTAATACTGTGCAATTCAGTTCCGTATCC
Source organism: Erinaceus europaeus (assembly GCF_950295315.1). Taxonomy (NCBI): domain Eukaryota; kingdom Metazoa; phylum Chordata; class Mammalia; order Eulipotyphla; family Erinaceidae; genus Erinaceus; species Erinaceus europaeus. The sequence goes on along the minus strand of NC_080185.1, from coordinate 58,467,325 downwards.
ACCAGATGATAGTATTGTTCTGTCTGGTGCATCATGGGCACTTTCACCATAGTGGTTTTATCCACTAAGAAACTTGAACCTTCTTCTGTCTTCGATGGAGCAAAAGGATTTTCCCACTGGGCTTTAACACACAGAAAAGAATGTTACATATTGTATACTAATATTATTACTGATGTGAGTTTTTCATCAATCACTTCATCTTATAATTAAGATCAATACAGAAGTAAATACCTATTGTCAACCAGTTTTACAGGTGAGTGATTGAGGGTCAGGGAGAGAAAGTACTTCTATATGCAATCCCAATTTAGCTGATGGTGGAGTCAGCAACCACACTCAAAGTGGTTGGACTATATGGCTTGTGTTCTAAACCACTACAATTACAATAAGCCCATCATTGTCACAGTTCTCTGTAAAAGATACAGGCATTGTGTATATGTACCATAAATTTTTATTTATTTACTTATTTATTCCCTTTTTTGCCCTTGTTTCTTTTTATTGTTGTAGTTATTATTGTTGTTGTTACTGATGTCATCATTGTTAGATAGAAGAGAGAAATGGAGAGAGGAGGGGAAGATAGAGAGGGGAGACAAAGATAGACACCTGCAGACCTGCTTCACCACTTGTGAAGTGAATCCCCTGCAGGTGGGGAGCCAGGGGCTTAAACTGGGATCCTTACTCTGGTCCTTGCGCTTTGCACCATGTGCGCTTAACCCACTGCCTACCCCCCGATTCCCTATACCATAAATTCCTAGAGACTCATTTGTGTCTGGGAATTTGGGTTGCTTCCAAGTTTGAACTATTGTAAATTGTGCTGCTATAAACATATGTGTACATAGTTTCCTTTGGTTAGGTGTCATAGCTGTTAAAAATGAAGAAGTCATCTCCTTTTCTTTGTCTTAGATGGATCTCAAAAGAATCAGCTTAAGTGAGATAAGCAAAAAGGAGAAGGACAAATATAAGATGATCTCACTTATAGGAGGAACTTAAGAAGCAAAAGAAAGGGATAACACAACATAAAACTTGAACTAAATATGTTTTGTTGCACCAAAGCAAAGATCTCAGGTGAGGGGGCAGAGGAATGGGAGGAAATGAATAGGGCATTAGGGTTCTGGCTCAATATGAAGGAAAATGACCTGAATTTGGATGTGAGAATGTTTTGCAGAGACCTGTCATGGGAAGCGAGAAAGTGTACCCAAATGTTCAGAATATACTATATACCATAAACTATCATCCCCTAAATAATAATTAAAAAATGTATAAGCACATCCAACACATGAGGTGCAATAAGAAAACAGATTTGTTGTGTTGTTTTAACCATCTATAAGTGGTTGTTTGTAGACAGAATTTGTTTAATTCTCCAAGCATGCTTTGCCTGCCTTGTAGAATCAGGAGAAATTATCTGGGTACAGCAACTTCAGGGAAGTGTCACATAATCCTTGTTTTTATAAGCTCTAGAATCTGACAAATCTGGATGGATTTGTCAGTTCTAAGACTTATTAACTGTGTGAACTTAAGCGCTTGTGAGTATTGTAAACACAAGTTGGATGGTGTTTGTATATAGTGTCTACATAATACATGTTAGAGGAACATTTCTTTATTTTTCATCTTTGCCAATTTAATTTTGGTGTGTCTTTGTGCATGATGAGTAATTGTATCCATGTGTCAACCACTGTATTGTAAACTATTAACCCCTAATAAAATGATAAAAATAAACTCATGAAAAATACATGATAAAAGTATTTATTCTATTATGTCCAAAAGTGTGCAATTGAAGGTCATAGTAGAATTTAAACTCAAAATTAGTTTATTTGCTAAACCTAAGAATGTCCTACCTCAACAAATCTTTCTGGAAGCCATGATATGAGCAGGATGTTCATACCATTATCACTCACCTTTTCTAAAGTGTTCTCTCCCTAAAAATTCTTCTAATTCATCCAGAGAGTTAGAAGATGCGAAAACTATATATCATACCTAGTGCAATAGCTCACTGTGGTTTTGGGTCACCTATTTACTCCATAGGGGACAGACCATGACTCATTCAAGTGCCCCAGAAAATTACCTGAACACTGAACTAGAGATACAGAGGTTAAGGGTTTTACCTTGAAAGTTAATATAGTTCACCAAGATCATGACAGTATTTGGCTTCAGGTCTTGTATGAGGCCCACATCTTTCCTTTTTGTTTGCTTCTCTACATAAGTATTGATATCCTGTTGGGCTGCAGAAACATTGGAGAAGTCGGTGGAAAACACTTCAGTCTCATAAAGGCTCTTGACATCATCCAAGAACTGTGCCAGTAGTTTGAACTGCTTCCCAATGAAGAGAGCATTTCCCATCCGTAATTCCAGATCCTTTTTGGGAAAATTCAGTGAACAGATAAGGTGTTGGAATCCCTGCTGAATCTCTGTCATTGGGGTGTCTGTGAGGTTGAACCCCAAGCTTTCCAAGATTTGAGTTTGGGTGCTGGAGAAGGCCCCAAGGGAGAGCATGGCCAAAGATGCAGAAATGCTCACAGGAGAAAAGAAGATATTCCGATCTGGGATCTCCACAGTAAAGTTTCGGTACAGGTTGAATGCGAAGTCAGCATTGATGGATGACATCTTATATAGAGTGGCATTTTGTTGGGGGAAATGGCAGGTAGAACTCCCTTCAGAGTTCTTGAGTGATGCACAATGCAGCTCAAACACCAAGAAAACCAGATAGAGGGATAGTGACATTTTGGAAGGAAGGTAATCTATAAGAGATGAGGTAAGAGAATCATTGGGGAAACTTGACTGTTAAAAAGCTCCAAGCCAGAGATGCATGATAATGATCCATCATGGTTCACAAGAATAATAGAAAATAGCACATGCTGTGCTCACTAGGATCTGGTGGAGAAATCCCTCTGCTAAAAAAAAAAAAAAAAAAAAAAAAAAAAGACACATCTATTGGGGGTAGGGAATAGGAAAGATGGCTTGCCAGGGTCACAGAAATAATGGTATTGGCTCAAATTTAATATGTAAAAGTGAAAGTCTGTGAGCAAGTTAAATTTATCAAAATTGAATTATTTTTATTTGAACCACCGGCAATATTTTTAAGATGAAGATATCCTGAGGCAAAACTATCACTCCTTCTGCTTGCATTATCTCAGTGGATTAGAATTTTTGGATTGAGTTCTAGTTTTGAGAGGTCTTAAGATAAAAATTCCAAGAGATGAAATAAAATATTACCTGTACCTTGCGAGTCGGGCAGTAGCACTGCGGGTTAAGCACAGGTGGTATAAAGCACAAGGACAGGCATAAGGATCCCGGTTCAAGCACCCGGTTCCCCACCTGCAGGGGAGTCGCTTCACTGTTGGTGAATCAGGCCTGCAGGATTCTATCTTTCTCTCCCCCTCTCTGTCTTCCCCTCCTCTCTCCATTTCTCTCTGTCCTATCCAACAACAATGGCATCAATAACAACAACAATAAAAAACAAAAAGGGTAACAAAAGAGAATAAATAAATATTTAAAAAGAATATTACCTGTACCTTTTGTATAAAATACAAAAGTAACAACTTTCATAAGATATATTTAATTGGAATGGAACCCTGTACAGTTGTGAGCCCAAATTAATGCAATTGTGTAATACACAGAAACCACCAGTTGTTGTTCCTGAACAAGTGTGATTTTTATTTCATATTTCTCTTCCTATAAGTATCATATGAAGAGTTTGTCTCTAATTTGCAAGACATTTAACAATAAAATTCTTCTACACATGCATATTATTTTTCAGTTTTTAGAGAAGGCAAAAAAAATGGCACAGGATTCTTTAAGCCTGGGAAAATACAAGGCAGTCGAGTAAAGGGACAGCTATAGCAATTCCATGATCATGGGCATGAGTGATTACAAAGAAGTGGTCCACTGCCAGGCACTAAACCAACACCTCACAAAACTACAAACTCTAGTCCAGATTACTTTCTTGAATTCCTAGTTATCTACTTGGATATCTACTGGATATAGCTATGATGGTGTTCCACACATAACTCAGTCTCAATAGGAAAACTGCAGTATTTCCAAAGGCAAATACATCATCTTCCTGGCTCTTATCTTTAGTTCACGTCACTGTGTACTGAGATATCCAGCCAAAAGCCTAGTAGTTGTCCTAGGTTCTTGCTGTGACAAAGACAAATCCCATCTGATGAGTCACGATACCCTATGAGTACTACTTCCTAACTCCTTCTCAAAAGCTTTTCCCTCCAGTGAGCCAGGAACTAGTTCAGCTAGTGGAGCACATGACTTTCATGCCTGAGTATCCTGGTTTGAACCTTGGCACTGCAAATATCCTAGCGGTACTCTGGCTTTTCTCTATTACTCACATAAAATTCTAGCTATATCATATTAAAGCAACAAGATTAATTATTTTATAATCTCAGTAAAATAGTTTTTAAAAAACTCCCTTCTCATCCATACCATCATTGCCTCTTCAGTTTATGACCTAAACTACTACATCCACTTCTAGAAGGCTACAGTGCTTCTAAGTAATCCCACCTCAGCACACCTAGTTGTCTCTGTCTAATATCCATTTTGCCACTAATGTCCTATTTCTATACAAGTCACCAAGGCTTCTAAGATATCAATTACCATATTTCTATATTTAGACCTTGACCTCTGCAGCTAGGAATTTGTAACTCATAGTTATTTGGGCTTAGGACTTGCTTATAGAGATGGCCAAAGATCCTAAAAAGGAAAGTAAAAAGTACTTACAACACATGCCCAAGAAGTCACTTGCATCTCTCAGGAAGCAAAATCTTTCCATTTTTATAACATGCCCTGCATTGCAAAAGTAGAGCACTCCTAGTTACTCATTAACTCTAGTATGATATTTTCAAAGCTAATGCACAAAACCAAGGCCAAAAGGAACAAAGTGAAAATTATAAGGATGGAATTTGAATGATTTCTTGGCTGCTACATCCTTCATGTGTAACAAAAGAGAAAGATAATTGTCAAATCTGGCAGCAGTGACCAGGTTCATACTAGTAAATGTGTCTCTTCAGCAGGTAGCATGAAGACTAGGGTCAATTGTGCCAAGAGGCAGCAGGATAGAGACTGTTTTTCCCCATCAGGGTCAAACAGTTGGGAGTGGTAGCCATTTAGAGAGATGTATAGAAGCAAAGGCTGAGTGATCCTTTTTATTTTGGAAATAATGGTTTATAGGACAGGGTATGAGTACAGATTTTTATCTCTCCATGATAGTTTTTTTGCACACAATTGCCACCACTAACCCAAGCCTCTCTTTGCCATTGTGTCATAGTAACTTGATGTCTTCTACTCCATATCCCACCTATCCCTAGTCCAGAACTGTTTTTCTTTGCTGGAATACACCTGATCCAGAAAAGTCGTGTACTATGTTTCCCTTTCATCATATTACTTCTTAAATACCACATATAAATGAGATTGTTCAGTACCTGGCCTTCTCCTTCTGGAGTATCTCACTTAATGTGATTTCCTTGCAGTAGAAATTATTTGTGCATTGACTTGAGTGAGATAACATCAAAGGTAACTTAAAACTCTGATAGCACATACATCTATTTGCTCAACAGAAAGCAATCCTGTCTTCTGGTCATTAAATCCTCCTGAGTCATAGGAATTCAGAAGAGGATGGAGAAGGAGCCAAGGAAAGTGGAATCAAAAGTTTTCACCATCCGGTATTGACTGTGCACATCCGGTATTGACTGCGCTGCAAAGAAGCAGTGGTAACACAGAGAAATGAACTCAGTCAGGATACTTAAGTTCAATCTTACCTGTGCCAGGTGGTACTAGTAGTCATATCAGGTACTGTAGTTGTCCAAAATCAAGTCCTGCTTATTGAGCATTTACCATGTTTAATAATAATAATAATAATAATAATATTGAGGAGGAGGAGGAGAAGGAGAAGGAGAAAAAGAATCCAGCTTCAGAAACTCATTAACTGCCTCTGGTATGGGAATTATTTTGAAATAAGCCTAGCCTGTCTGGGATGATATTTGGAAGTCAGATGAGAGCATGAAGGCTTTATCTTGATAGAATGAGAAAATCCAGGAAGGATTTTGACAAAGCAGAGAAGATATATATATATATATATATGGAGAGAGACAGAGAGACAGAGACAGAGAGAGAGAGAGAGAGATCGTGCTTCAGCATTGGTTCCTCTAAACACCATACTCAGGACTTGAGAGGTGAATGCTAAATTAAGAGTCCTTCTTCTTCTAGCATTTGCCATTAAGAGTCCTGAATCCAAGGGAATCTTCCTAACTACCTGATACCACACCCACTGCCCAGACTTAACAGGAAAAGGCATACTTTACATATAGGATGCTCAAAAGTGTGTGTGTGTGTGTGTGTGTGTGTGTGTGTGTGTGTCCATCCATCCCATAGTAAGACAAGTGGAAAACCCAGTACTACTGACACTGAGGCCAATTGTCCATACGTATTTTTATTGTACAACACAACCTGCTTTCTGAGTCATAACCAGTCACCAAGAGAAGAGAGAGTCAAACTATCTAAAAATAAAACTTAAAGCTGTGCCCTCTGGTGGCACAGTCAGACAGTGGCATAACTAGCTTTCTACAGTGTCTGATTAATCTGATCTCTGCTACCAGATACTGACTTAAAGTTCTATCCTTGACATATGAGAAGGGTAACCCTCAGCCTGCTGACTTCCCTGCCCTGCACTGTGGACTTTTACGTTCCTATAATGTCTTTGTCGTGTAGGAAACTGTAGAAGCAAATTGCTTATATTCCTAAACCTCAGTTTCCACCAGCATGTGGTTATTGGGATTATCCAGTGAAATTTGAAGCTACTACTATATAGTGCCTAGCAGGTATGTATCCAACACTGTTAGTTTTCTTTTTCTTTATGTACTGTTTTGACTCTTTTTGCCATCAATAACCAGCACAAAAAATGTGCAAGCAGAGAAACAGAACTAAACAGCCAACTATGCTGTATTAGACAGACAGAAATGAAACAGAGGAAATCCAAGGAATTACAAGTTTAAAGATACTCTCAAAGACAGACTACACAGAGCTCATTATAAGAACTCTCCAAGAAGTTAAGCAAGAATTAAAAGAGCATGTTAATATGGAATTAAAACACATGAGAGAGGAAATTATAACAGAGATCACTAAGAATCTTCAAATCTTGATAGAAGAACTTCAGTCAGAATTCCAGGGACTAAACGACACCGTAACTGTAGTCCATGCCTAGATAGAATGCTTAAGAAGTAGATCCATACATTCAAAATAAATAGTCTTCAATCTAAAAGATACGGCCAGCCTACTCTTCCAATTCAAAGATGACGGAGAGGAATGGTTCAGAAAGATTGAAACAACTTTCTATGAAATTGCAGACTCCACCAAAAGATCTAATATAAGAGTAATAGTTATATCTGAAGAGGAGGAAAAGGCCAAAGGACCAGAGTCCATTTGCAGAGCAATTTTAGATGAGAACTCCTCTCACTTAGGAAACCATCAGAACATTCTCATTTAAGAGACAGAACATTACCCGGATTTATAAATAAAAGAAGATCAATGTCTAGGCACATTATTGTAAAGCAATCAAAAGTCAACAAGGAAAAAAATTTTCTGGCTGCTAGGGAAAGGAGTTACATACAAAGTCAGAGCTATAAGACTCATCAGATTTCTCTTTACAAACTCTAGAGGCAAGGAGACAGTGGAATGGGGAGAAGAAATTCCAGCCATGAATATTGAATCCTGCAAAATTATCCATCATATATGAGGGATAAATAAAGGTTTTCTCAAATATTCAAGAACTAAAGGAATTTGCCACAATCAACACACCTTACAAGAACTACTGAACTGAGTCCTACAAGAAAGGAGGAAACAAAGGAATACACGTCCCGAATACAAAGTTGAAGATGCTACCATGATGTCAACCTGACTTATCCGGACAGAGGACCTCACCAATGTAGCCTGGAACCCCACCTCTCCAGAGCCCTGCCCCAGTAGGGAAAGAAAGGGTCAGACTGGGAGTATGAATCAACCTGTCAATGCCCATGTCCATCAGAGAAGCAATTATAGAAACCAGACCTCCTACCTTCTGCACCCCATAATAACCCTGGGTTCATGCTCCAAGAGAGATAAAGAATAGGAAAGCTTCCAATGGAGGAGATGAGATATGGAACTCTGATGGTGGGAAATGTGTAGAATTTCACACCTCTTATCCTATGGTTCTGTTGATATTTCCTATTTTTTATTCTACAAGGAAATAAAAATTTAAAAAAGAAAGGAATAGAGGTAGGACCATAGGAAAAAATGCCAAATATATATAACAAGAGATATATAGCTATAGAAATAATAGTCAACTTTTATCTGTAACCTTAGAAGAACTGCTTTAGCGTCTAATGGAGGGAATGGTGACACAAAATTTTGGTGGTGGGAATGGTGTGGAATTATATCCATACTGTCTCATAACTTTGTAAATCAATAATAAATCACTAATAAAAATTTTATCCCATCGTTAAAATTCAATCTAATTACCAATTTGAAGTTTTAAGTGCTTAGATTGAAGGAACATATACTCAGAGCTATGGCCTATGCATCAAAAAGCTTGAGACATTCAATCTATTTTCCCCTCTCATATTAATTAAATATGAATTTGTGAGACTATAAGTTGATAGGAGTGTATATTAACACCATTACAACCACCAAAAGTTTGTGTCCCTCCTTTTTCAACTATGACACCATCTCCCCAGACAATAACCTGGCTCCACCTGCATAATAGATGTCAGGCTCAGGCAAAAAAATTGTAAAGTCATGGGCCCCTTAGAATATACCTAAAATAGAGCTATTAGTTTTTTCCAAAATGGAGACCCCAAATCTTCATCTGCAATATTCTTGCCTTTAGGTTCATGATTAGTCAACAATTTGTTCTGCTTTATATAATAACTCTTTTTCAGCCACCAGGTTCCAGATGCTACCATGATGCCAAACTGACTTTCCTGAGCAGAAGACCCCATCAGTGTGTCACAGAGCCCTGCTTCCTCAGAGCCCTACCCCACTAGAGAAATAGAGAGACAGGCTAGGAGTATGGATCAACCTGCCAGTGCCCAGGTTCATTGGGGAAACAATTATAGAAGCCAAACCTTCCACCTTCTGTATCCCATAATGACCCTGGGTCCATACTCCCAGAGGGATAAAGAATAGGAAAGCTATCAGGGGAGGGGATGGGATACTGAGTTCTGGTGATGGGAATTTTGTGGAATTGTACACCTATCATCCTATAGTCTTGTCAATATTTCCATTTTATAAATAATTATTTAAAAATAAATAAATAGAAAAATAGTGGGCTCTTTATCTAGAGTAAATCTTTAGACATTTCTTGATGTGGGACGGTTATCATTAGGAAAATTGGTTTTTTCTGCAATGTAAGGTCCATTATTGAAAACTATTTGGTATTATGTAAAAAGGTAATCTCACTGGATAAAGCAAGGAAACTTTCTGCTAGCTTTTGAGTTTTGGTTAGTATTTCAGAATTTAGGTTTTTATAGTTTAAAATTTTTTCCTATTCTTTAGTTCTCAGTATTTTTATTTCAGTGACCAAATTTGGAAAAAGAGAGCTGTCAATCCAGGGAAATAAAATAATTCTGAAATTTGGAAATTCATAAGATCACCTGAAAAGGCTTTGCTTACCTTAGACCCATGGCTGAATTAGAAAGTAATTCAACCTGTATGTTGCTGATTTCAGTTTAGTCCATGACTCTTGAGCCAGGAATGTAAGGTTCTGAGCACACCATTATTTTTCAGATTTATGATTTTTCAAATATTTATATTTATGAGAGAAAATAATTGGAGAACTACTGAGCTTTGGCACAAAACAGTGCAGTGGTTGCACCTGGTGTCTCTGGGATCTCAGACATGCAAATACTATGCTCTAATGCTGAACTTTCTGGCTGGCTCTTTTGTAGTTTTCTGGTGTCATTAGAAGCTTTCACGTCACCCCATAGTCTTTTCTAAAAGTTTATTAGGAATTTAATTGTTCACAGTATAGTTGTTGACACATGGGTACATCAATATACCCCAATGCCATTTTTACACCTATCCCTTCAACCAACCACAGAGTCTTCTGCTTTGGTGCAGTAATCACTACTCAGTCTAAGTTTTGCTTTGTGTTTTCCCTTTCTGTCTTTGTTTCTCAAGTACCACCTGCAATTGAGATCATCTGGTATTTGCCCTTATCTTGGACTTACCTCACTTATCATAATGCTTTCAAGTTCCATCCCTGATGAAGCAAAGAAGATGAATTCATTATGTCTTACAGCCGATTTTGGTGCATGAGATTATCTAGTTTTATTTCTCTACATGTAGCTGTTCAATTGTTCCAGCACTTCTTGTTGAACAGGCTTTCTTTTCCCCATTGAGTAGTTTTGGAACCTTTGTCATATACTAGGTGATAATATATGTGTGGGCTTATTTTTCGTTAATATTTATTTATTTCCTTTTGTTGGCCTTGTTTTATTGTTGAAGTTATCTTTTTAATATTTATTTTATTTATTTATTCCCTTTTGTTGCCCTTGTTTTATTGTTGTAGTTATTATGTTGTCACCGTTGTTGGATAGGACAGAGAGAGATGGAAAGAGGAGGGGAAGACAGAGGGGGAGAGAAAGATAGACACCTGCAGACCTGCTTCAACGCTTATGAAGCTTGTGAAGTGACTCCCCTGCAGGTGGGGAGCCAAGGCTTGAACCGAGATCCTTGAGCTTAGCGCCACCTGCGCTTAATCTGCAGCTTTACAGCCCAACTCCCTATTGTTGTAGTTATTATTGTTGTCTGTCTTCGTTGTTGGATAGGACAGAGAGAAACGGAGAGAGGAGGGAAAAACGGGGGGGAGGGAGAAAGATAGACACCTGCAGACCTGCTTCACCGCTTGTGAAGCGACTCCCCTGCAGGTGGGGAGCCAGGGGCTCGAACCGGGAGCCTTATGCCGGTCCATACGCTTTGTGCCACTTACGGTTAACCCGCTGCGCTACCACAGACTCCCGTGGGCTTATTTCTTGACTTTCAATTCTGTTACTTTGATCTTAATGTCCATTTTATTCCAATACCATGCTGTTTCAATTACTATTGCTTTGTAACATAAACTGAAGTTGAGAAGTGTGATGACTCCATTTTACTTTACATTCAGGATGGTCAAAAACGTGTGTGTGGGAGCTGTGTGGTAGCACAGCGGGTTAAGTACAGGTGGTGCAAAGCGCAAGGGTCGGCATAAGGGTCCCTGTTGGAGCCCCCAGCTCCCCACCTGCAGGAGAGTCACTTCACAGGCGGTGAAGCAGGTCTACGTGTGTCTTTCTCTCCCCCTCTGTCTTCCCCTCCCCTCTCCATTTCTCTCTGTCCTATCTAACAACGACGACATCAATAGCAACAACAATAACAACTACAACAATAATTAAAAAAAGGAAAAATGTGTGTGCATGTGTGTGTGTGTGTATGTGTGTGTGTGTGTGTGTGTGTGCCTGTTTGGTCTCACATAAATTTTTAGATGAGTTTTCAATTTCCTTGAAAAATTCCATTGGGATCTTGATAGAAACTGCACTGAAACTGTAGAGTGTCTTTGGTAGAATGGCCATTTTAATGATATTTGTACTTCCAATCCAGGAACAAGGAATGTTCTTCAATTTCTGCTTGTCCTTTTCAGTTTGTTTTTATCAATGTTCTATAGTTTTCCTTGTAAAGATCTTTCAAATTCTTTGTGAGGTACATTCTGAGGTGTGTGTGTGTGTGTGTGTGTGTGTGTGTGTGTGTTCAGTTGTAAATGAGATTAATTTCCTCAATTCTCATTCCTTTAATTCATCATTTGTATAAGGTAATGCCAGATTTCATGGGTGTTATTTTTGTGCCTTGCTCCTTTACTAGATTTACCACTTCCATTAATATATATATACATAATTGTATAGACAGAGAGAAATTGAGAGAAAAGGGGAGATACAGAGAGGGAGAAAGACACCTGCAGCACTGCTTCATGACTCGTGAAGATTCCTCATTGCAGGTTGGGACCAGGGGTTTGAAGACAGGTCCTTGCACACTGCAGTGTGTGCATTTAACCGGGTGTGATACCACCTGGCCGCTTTCCATTAGTTTTTTACTGAAGTATTTGGGATTCTCTAGGTATACTATCATATAATCAGCAAATGATGATATCATGATCTGTTCCTTTACCCTCTGTTCCTTTACCCTCTTTCATATCTCTTTCTTACCTCACTATAATAACAAGGACCTCTAGGACTATGTTGTGTAATAATGAATTTTGTAGGCATCTTTGTCTGGTTCCACATTTTAGGGGGTAAGTTTCAGTTTTCCACATTGAGGATGATGTTAGCTATGGGTTTATTATATATAGGCTTTATTATGCTGAGAAGTTGTCCTTTTATTCTTAATTTCTGGAGCATCTTTATCATAAATAAATTTTGTCAAATGCTTTTTCTGTATCAATGATATTATCATATAGTTTTAATCTTTCTATTGATATGGTTGATTACATTCATTGATTTGTAAACATTGATCCATCCCTGAATCCCAGAGATGAATTCCACTTAATCTGGATGAATTAATATCTTGACATGTTGTTGAATTTGGTTTACCAAGATTTTGCTAAAGATCTTTACATCTATGTTTATCAAGGTCTATCATTCTCTATTTTGGTAGAATTTTTTCTGCTTTAGGGATTAATATTTTATTCTCAGAATGTGTTTGGAAGTGGTTCCCCATCTTTGATTATCTAGAACAATTTGAAGAGAATTTGTATTGGTTCTTCTCTGAAAGCCTTATAAAATTCATTGGTAAAACCATCTGAATCTAGATTTTTCTTTAATATAGTTTATTTATAAAAAAGAAACACTGACAAATCATAGAATAAGAGGGGTACAACTTCACACATTCCCACCATCAGAACTCCATATCCCATCCCCTCCCTTGATAGCTTTCCTATTCTGTAACCCTTTGGGAGTATGGAACAAAGGTCATTGTGGGTTGCAGAAGGTTGAAGGCCTGGCTTCTGTAATTGCTTCCCTCCTGAATATGGACATTGAAAGGTCGATCCATACTCCAAACCTGCCTCTCTCTTTTCCTAGTGGGGTGGGGTTTTCGGAATTCAGAGCTACAGGACACATTGGTGGGGTTGTCCAAGGAAGTCTGGTTGGCATCATGCTAGCATCTGAAACCTGGTGGCTGAAAAGAGAGTTAACATATAAAGCCAAACAAGTTGTTGACTAATAATGAACCTAAAGGCTGGGATTGTGCAGATGAAGAGTTGGAGGGTATCTCCATTTTGTAGATAGCTACTAGGCATAATTTTGTTATATTTCGAAAGTCCTGTGGCTATACTAGTTTTTTTTTTCCCTGAGCCTGAAATCTGATATGCAGGTGGATCCAAGTTATTGCCTAGGGAGATGATGTCATGGCTGGGAAAAGGACCAGAAAGCTTGATCAGGGAAGGGAGTAGCTCCTAAATATGGGAAAGGGATATAAATATTGTTGACTGTAAACCCCATCAATTTGATGTGATCTGGGGCTTATTCATATTCATGTTCAGCTTAGGAGCTTATGTGACCTCTGCATCCCTATAGATCCAAGCTCCCATTCTGTGATCATGAGTAGGAACATTCCAAGCTGCCCCAATGTCAGGACTCATCTTCCTCAGGTGTAGCATAGAGTGTGTTGTCCAGCCCCACTTCCAAAGATGGAACTTTCTCTACCATTGTTGATCCAAGTTGAGGGCAAGGTACTATGGGGGCCCATAAAAGGGTCTATTTTTTTCCTGATAGAGATGACTGGCAACAATGGAGAGAGGAATTTATTTGAGGTCTAGGCCCATCATGTCTGTTTAGGAATCTCAGGACTCCCTGAATAGTGTCCCAGCTGATGGGGTGGCCTGATAGTGACTAAAGAGTCATCGTTAAATTATGCCAGTCTCTTGCCCTTATTCAGCTTTTACAATCCTTGGTTTGATAAGGATAGCTTGGGAGTGAGTGATGGAAGTTTAATAAGAAATAGTTCAAGAGGGTATCTAAGTCTAAGTAGACACTATTTCATTATGAACTTCATACTGACTCACTGCAGATTATTGTGTACTTTTGCTTTCAAGTATATATTTTGCCCTAATTTATGGATACATGTGAACATATGCTCTATCTCATGGGACCTTGTCTATATCTAGGTTTTGGGACTTTGTTAGGAAGTGAACCACCTGGAATGGAATTAGAGAATCCTATGAAAGGAAAGGTCTCACCCAAGTAATGAGGCTGAAGGGTTGATACTCCATTCCTGATGTCTCTGGACACAGTCCTAAGTGAAGCATGCTGAGGTGGTACTCATTGTGTTCATTAGGTTGGGATTGGCTTATGCAGTATTACTTGGTATGAACTGATAGAAGCATGCAGGAAAGTGATCCCCACCATAGAGGTTCCAGGACTGGGGGAAATATAGGCTTTATAGAGGAAGTGGGAGGTTCCTGTTGTCTCAGGGTTTAAGAAGGGTTTAAGGTTTAAGAAGGCAATAGATAGTTATTGCTATAATCATATTATTTGGCAATAGGGTTAACTGAAAAATCCCTTCGTTAGAATTTGCTGTATCATACATATCACCATAATTCATGTCCTTTGACATTCTTCATATATATCTGTGCCACCAGTTGCTTCTGTTCTCCCTGGTCTAAGCTTTTAAGAGAGTCAACATATGGAAGATGCAACCTATGGTCTGTGCATTAAAAAAGTTTGAGACATTCAATCAAGTTTCCTCTCTCATATTAATTAAATAGTAAGTTATAAGACTACAAATTAATAAGAGTGTACATAAACACCATTCCCACCATCAAAAGACTGTCTCATTGCATTCCCCCTGCCCTGTGAAGCCAAACATCCACCCTCAACTTCAACCTCTAAGTGCTAATTTAAAAACATAAGTGTATGTATTGTTAGGCCTATAACATATAGAAATATGATATATTTGCTAGTAAAGTATATTACATGGGCCCAGGCATTGACACAATGGTCGAACATACATGTTACCTTGAACAAAGTCATGGATTTGAACCCCTCGTTCCCACTTGCTGGGGGGAAGTGTCACACAGATAGTGAAGCAAAATTACCAGTGTTTCTCTCTTCTACTCTGCCTCTCCTTCTCTCCCCTCAATTTCTCTCTATTCTATTAAAAAATTACAAAGGCCATTAGGATCAGTGGATTTGTCATTTAGACACAAATCTGTAGATAATCCTAGTGGCAATAAAAACAAATACAAAATTATATTAAAAAATAATACACAACAGATACCAGGCCATCCAGTCATCTGACACCCTAATCAGGGAATCCTGGGATTCCACATAGACACGATAGGCCTAGACCTCTAACACATTCCTGTCTCCACCATCACTGGTCATCTCCATTAAGAACAACACAGTGAACCCTCCCTTAGGCCTCTACAGGACCTTGCCCTCAATGTGGAAAAAACAATGGTAGGGACATCCCCTCTCCCTGAAGGGAGACTAAATCAACATACTTTGCCACTCAAGGAAGACAAGTCCTGAAATGAGTGAAGCCTAGAATGTTTCTTGCTATGACCACAGAAAGAGAGCTCAGACCTACAAGGATGCAGAGGTTATAGGCTCCTGTGCTGAATATGGCCCCCAGATCAGATCGATGGGGTTTAAAGTAAACTGTATTTGTATACTTTGTACCATATTTGAGAGCTACTCTCTTCCCTGATCCAGCTTTCTAGTCCTATTTCCAACTCTGACACCATCTTCCCAGATGATACCTTTAGCCCACCTGCATATTAGCTGTAGGGCTCAGGAAAAAAAATTAGTAAAGTCATGAGCCCCTTGGAATATACCAAAAAGACCTATTAGCTTTTTCCAAAATGAAAAATCCAAATCTCATCTGCTATATTCTTACCTTTGGGTTCCTGATTATTAAAGTATTTATTCTGCTTTATATCTTAATTCTTTTCAGTCACAAAGTTGCAGATGCTAACATAACCTCAACCTGAGTTCCCTGGACAGATGACCTCACAGTGTGTCCTGGAACCCTACCACTTCAGAGCCCTACCCCACTAGGGAAAGAAAGAGACAGGCTGGGAGTATAGATCAACCTACCAAAGCCCATGTCCAATGAAGAAATAATTATAGAAGCCAGATCTTCCATCTTCTGCACCTCATAATGATACTGGGTCCAAACACCAGAGGGATAAAGAATTTTAAAAACCTCAAATAGAAGGGGTTGGATGTGGTGAGAATTGTGTGGAATTGTACCCCTCTCATCCCACACTCTTATCCTATGGTTTTATTGATCACTATTAAATCAATAAAAATAAATTAATAAATATCCAGATGGCATCTTAAATTCAGATAATAATTAAGAGGACTAGCTATGATAAATAATAATATTAGCAGAGGTCAAAGGGTGGCACAACTGGTTGAGTGCACACGTTACAATTTGCAAAGATCCATTTTCAAACCCCCAGTCTCCAAGTGGTGAAGCAGTGTTACAGGTGTCCTTCTATCTCTCTCCCACTCTATTACCCCCTTCCCTCTCGATTTCTGGCTGTCTCTATCCAATAAATAAGTAAAGATAATAAAAATAAATCATAATAACAATCATATTATGACAACAACAGCTATAATACATATTTGCTTTCTTTCTCTCAGATTTTTAAGGGATATATATTTATGTGAAGTAATAATATTATGATGTTTGGGCTTTGAAGCATTTATTAATAAGTATACAATGATAATTCCATAAAACAGGACAAAGGAAATATAGTTCTATGAAAGTAATATTTCTATAACTAACCGGTATTAAATTAGTATAAGTCTCAAGATGCTGCTGAAAAGATGTGCATATTGGGGCCAGGTGGTGGCACACCTGGTTGAGCACACATGTTAGAACGCACAAGAACCCAGGTACAAGTTCCCAGTCCCCACTTGCAGGGGAAAAGCTTTCTGAGTGGTGAAATAGGTAAGTGTCTCTCTGTCTCCACTCTATCGTTCCCTTCCCTCTCCTTTTCTGGCTGTTTCTATCCAATAAATAATAAAGATAATAAAAACTAAAAAAAATGCATATTAATTCCTAGAGCAACCACTAAAAAAATGAATGAAAGAGAATGAAAATGAGGAGCCTGGCTCCTGATGAAAACTTGTGTGTCAATTTCAAACCAGACCTTAAACTATTGCAAAGGATTTACCAGACAGATTTAATAAGAGAACACCCCCTCTCCTCTTATTGTATAACCAGTGAATTGAAAATTCTAAAGGGAGCTGCTATCTAGAATTCAGTCCTCCTAGTTGGCCATGATCTTTACACAGCTGCATTTCTAGGCTGAGTGCCTCCATTTGAAAGTCTTTATCTCTGTCTCTTTGGCAGTGAACTCCTTCAAGTATTTCTGCTGAAATAAATCATTCAGGAAATAGAGAGGCAAGGAACCTTGAACACAACACTTCTCCTTTCTAAATCAGCACTCATTGTATTCTTAGCCCTGCTTCTCTCTTATTTCTCAGTTGCTGGGCCCATGAAATTACATGAGGATTTTGATGAGGCTCTTTCCACAGTGAGACAATTCCAAAATCTCTGTTAATCCATCTGGCCCTCTTCTGGTTCTCATCAATGGGGGAAAATGCAGCAGAGTAGAGTCAGCACATATTCTAGTTAAACTTTTTTGCGTACTGTAGTAAGCAATCTAAGGATTTATTCTTACTTTCATTTTTCTCTTTCTTTCTTTCTTTCTTTCTTTCTTTCTTTCTTTCTTTCTTTCTATCTTTGCCACCAGGGTTATTGCTAAAGTTCAGTTTATGTGTGATTCAGCCACTCCCTGTGGACTGCTCCTCCTCATCTTTCTTCTTTATCTTTTTTGATACATGATGATGAGGGAAGAGAGAGAGAGAGAGAGAGAGAGAGAGAGAGAGAGAGAGATGCACCATAGCACTTCTTGATAACTTGTAAAGCCTTGCGTGGCTGATAGCTTGAATCTGTGTCCTTGCTCATGGTACAGTGTACACTGTTGTGGGCAGCCATACTCAATATCTTGACATTTTTTAAAAACAAGTTCTATATGACACCTGGAAAGTCAAATGTTTTGTTGTTTTTGTTGTTGTTGTTTGTTTGTTTGTTTTTTACTAGCTCAGCTGAGCTTCTGATTAAAAGTTGTAGTTAACCAGTCATTTAAACATAGTGCTGAACTGGCAAAAGAAATTGCCTAAACATTTCACACAGTACTTTTGTGAGGTTTCATCAGGGTCTGCAGAGCTTATTAAAAAGATGCTAGTCTTATCAAATAATATTGCATCTGCTGATCGCAACCTAATCAACACAACGAGTGCCACCCCAGCATGCTTCATTTCAGACTGTGTCCAGAGACTTCAGGTGTGGAATGACAACCCTTCAGCTTCATCACTCGGGTAAGAACTTTCCTTTCATAGTATTCTCTAACTCCATCCCAGGTGGTTCACTTCCTAACAAAGTCCCAAAACATAGATATAGACCAGGTTCCAGGAGACAGAGTATTTGTCCACATGTATCCATAAACCAGGGCAAATATATACCTGAACACAGTAGTGCACTAGAGTTTGCAGTGAGTACCCCCCAACACTGTATCTCCACTATTACATCCTTTGGGTCCATGATTCTTCAACAATTTGTCTGGCTTTGTATGTTAACTCTCTTTTCAGCCCCCAGGTTCCAGATGCCATCAAGATTCTGGCCAGGCTTCCCTGGACTGAAGACTATACCAATGTGTCCTGGAGCTCTGCTTCCCCAGAGACCCACTCTACTAGGGAAAGAGAGAGGCAGACTGGGAGTATGGACCGACCAGTCAATGCCCATGTTCAGCAGGGAAGCAATTATAGAAGCCAGACCTTCCACCTTCTGTAACCCACAAAGACCCTGGGTCCATGCTCCCAGAGGGATAGAAAATGGGAAAGCTAGTGGGGAGGGGACGGGATATAGAGATTGGGTGGCGGGAATTGTGTGGAGTTGTAACCCCCCCATCCTATGACTTTGTTAATGTCTCCTTTCTTAAATAAAAAAAAAAAGATGCTAGTGGATAACTGGAAAGAGACTTATGTCTAATGGGACACTTTGCCAAAAATGCACATGAGCCCTGGAGACTGTTCTCTAAAGTTTTGGGATCATACTAAGAAGTCATTAGCAGATTTTACAGAAATATTTCTTTTCCCTGGGAACTTTTGGCCTCTTTTAATCTCTAATTCTTCTGCTGGTCTTTCCTGGCTGACCAAATAAGTTATCTTACAGAATGATTTGAAAAAAGTGAAGGAAGAAGAATCTTAGTCATGTCTTGACTCTCCAACAATGGGACCAGATATAGGGGAGGAGACTTGCAAAAGCTGAATAACTTTAAGTATGTCCCTGGTACCCATAAACACCCTGTAGTCAGTAGTTTACTGGAGCTTTGAGAGTTAAAAAAGAAGTATAGTACCTTTCAAAATTGTTTGGCTAGTAGTCCTGCGAGATCTTACAAACTTAGTAAGATCTCTCAACGGTTAATTTTGTCGCAGTTAATAAATGGAAAGTGGCATCGTCTAGGGTCAGTTACTATAAAATCCCTCCTTCAGAATGCCTTACTGATACTCTTGCCAAGATAGCATAATGGAAACAGAACAACAACAGCTGCAGCCTTCTGGATGCTGCCTCCCGCCTCCCCCCTTCCCCCAGGGAAGACTGGGCTCTGCTTGTACAGGCCCACACTGCATACCTCTAAGAATCCCAACCAGGAAACAGCTGTCTATCCCAGTCAGTTGCTTCCTCAATTCTCAATTCTCTGTTCATTCTCCCTCTTTTTTTTTTTTTTTGTCAGAAAATGTATGGCTAAATCCAGGCAGATGGCTCCACTGGGTTCTCCACAGTGGCAGTGCCAGTAACTGATGTAAGACCTGTTACCCACACACAACTCCCTGTGGGACTGGAGAAATTTGAAAAGATTCAGCAGCTCTTGCCCAGACCACTAAACTTTCAGAACCAAACAATATGGGTGGGGGGTAACCAGAGATCCTATGTCAAGTTAAAATTCAATAGGAAGGTTTGAAATGGGAACTCAAGTCGCATATGTAGTGTGGCCTAGGTTGTGAGAAGGTTCTTCAGAGAACATTCACAGGGAGATGAGAAATTGTACCCATGTGTCAATGACTGAACTGTAAACAATTACCCTCTCCCAGTAGTTTTTTTAAGTTCATGTGTTCTGTGAATTCAAATAATTTACTTTCCCTCAAAATTCCTGTCTTGACTGATAAAAGTGACCATGCCAACTGGGTCACATAGAGAACTTCAATCATATAAGGGGCTTGCTGAGCAGCTCAAAGAGAATATTGAGTGGGAAGTGGGAGAAGATATTAAAAAAAAAAAAAAAACAGCTGTGATCTCCAGCTCAGTAGCAAAACCAGTAATTTAAGAATCATAAAATGTATTTTTTATTTTAGTACCAGTAAGTCTGAGTTTATGTTAACCTTCCTCCACATCTCCTTCCTTTCTTCTACTACATAATATGTACTAGTTTTGGTTCACTTTCATTTATAAATACAAGTTAAAGATGCCAAAAGAGGCTCTCAAGAACTAGTATCAGATAAATTGGATAAAGAGACTTTGAGTCTTCTATTATGGAGAGACACAGTAAGTTCTCAGTTGGCCCTGGGATACTTGGGAGGAATGCCTCATATTTCCTTCTTTTGTTGCAAGTGTTTTTGGTTGTCAGGCTGGCTAGGGCTGGACTGTGAAAACTTTATAGAAAGTGTCAACTTGAATAAGATAAAGTATGTTTCCCATAACTCTGTATGCTACTTGTTTATAGTTAGAGTGATCCAGCATAAATTTTCCCTCAGATTTGGAAATCAGATGTGAAACAGTAGTCACATATGATTATGTAGTTCAGAAGTCCTGTTGTGGATCCCATACTTTCATGTGCATCTGCTCATTTGCCTCTTAAAACAGCAATATTCAGGCTTGTGACTCCAAGTACTAAGGTTTCTTCTCACATCTCCTGTAATTTCTGGACTAGGTTCAAGAGGGTCCTATGGCAAAAGTTCTAATTCTCCTGCACTCTACAAATTTCAACAAATTTGTATTATACTTAAAGATAAATTCTGATAGAGGTCCCAGACAGAGATAAGGATGCTGCAAGTTGCATTTGTTGATATGGTACAATCACTTACTGGATATATTATATATCCTTCCATCTGTACCATGACTCCTGTGTATTGAGAGTCAGCACCAGATGTCAAGGAAACAGATGAACCAAAATATGCTCATTTTAGAGTAAAACCAAATCAATATTGTAAAATAATTTTCCCCAAAGAATGGATGATCCAATGAGAGTGCAAAGATATTTTTGAAGGACAAAGTGAAATCTGTCTTACCCTGTGAGGGGATGGTGTTAGTCTTCTTCAGCTCATTTGAAAATTTCTGAGAAATCCCAAAAGACAATGAATAGCCAAAACTATTCTGAAGGAAAAAAATAAGTGAATCTATTATTATCATTGACTTTAAACTAGTACATAGCAATATTAATTACATCAATGTAGTAATGGAACAAAAAATACCACAAACCAAAATTAAATCAAAGTGGCTTAAACACTATGATATTAGATCTGAAGCTATGAAACTTTTAGAAGAAAATATTGATGATACTCTATAGGTTATTAACATTAAGGTTGTATTTTGAGATTCAACATCATTAGCAATAATAAACACACTGTAGGGGTAAGAAGTGGGAAGTGGTGCACTCAGTTCAGTGCACACATTACCAAGCAGAAGGACCCGGGTTCTAGCCCTTGTTTCACACCTGCAAACGAGACACTTCAGGAGCAGTGAAGCAGGTCTGCAGGTGTCTATTTGTCTCCCCTTCTCTATCTACCCATCATCTCTCAGTTTCTCTCTGTCCTTTCAAATAAAATAGGAAAAAGAAAAAGAAAAGAAATAGCCAAAGGAAGTGGTGAACTCACAGTGTCTTCACCAAACCCTAGCTATAACCCTGAGGGGAAAGAGAGAGAGAGAGAGAGAGAGAGAGAGAGAGAGAGAGAGAGAGGGAGAGAGAGGGAGGAGAAGGAAAGTTAAAACTAACAACAAAAGAATTAACACAAGGAATTATAATATAATTAAATATATATATATATTAATTTGGAGAAAACAGCATAATAGTTTCAAAGTAGACTTTCATGCCTAAGGTCCAAGCATCCCTAGTATAATAAAAAAAGCACCATAAGCTAGAGCAAATCAATGCTTTGGTCTCCCTTTTGCTTTTCTGCTCTGTTTCTGTATATCTCTATCTTTCATTAAAATAAAGTGAATGGGCCAGGCAGCAGTACACCTGGTACATTTCATACATTACTATATACAAAGATCTGGGCTCAAGCCCTGGGTCCCTTCACCTTCATGAGTGGTGAAGCAGCACTACAGTTCTCTCTCTCCCTCTCTTTTTCTCTCTATTTCCCTTTCAATATCCTTCTTTCTCTATTCTAAGTAAATAAAAGAGGGGTAAGATGGTGGAGCACCTAGAAAAGCATATATATTACAGAGTGTAAGGGCCTGAGTTCAAGCTCCTGGTCCCACCTGCAAGAAGAGGCTTTGTGACTGGTGAAGCAGTGCTGCAGATGGCACTTTTTCACTCTTATATAATCAGTGAGTCCCAGTGAGAACTCAGGTAGGAAAGAAAGATAGAAAGAGAGAGGAGAGGGAGTGAGTGGAGAGCAAGAAGGAGGAGAAGAGAAGCATTTATTATTAAGTTGCTATACCACTCCTAGGAATATATCTATAAGGCCATGGAAACACTGATTCAAAATGACATGTGCATCCCTTTGCTCTTTGCTGCACTATTCACAATAGCCAAAATATGGAATCAGTCTGAATACTCATCAGCATATGACTGGAAAAGAAGTTATTGCATAGGGGCCAGGTAGTGGTACACATGATGGAGTGCACACATTACCATGTGCAAGGACCCAAGCTCGAGTCTCCAGTCCCTATCTATAGGAGGAAGAAGCTTCATGACCCATGAGGTGGTGTTGATAGCCTCATCCCCCCCTCATTCTCAATTACCCTCTGTCTCTATCAAAAAATAAGAAAGAACAAAGAGGAAAGGCAAATACAGATGAAAAATAAAAGGGAAAATAGAGAAAAGGAAAGGGGAAAAAAATGACCTCTAGGAATGATGGATTTGTGGTGCATGTTCCAAGCACCAGTGATAACCCTAGCAGCAAATAAATAAATAATCCGTGAATCATATACACAATAAAGTCTACTAAGTCATCTTAAAAAGGTGAGGTGGTGTTATTTGAGACAAAAATGGCAATTGTGCTAAATCAAATAAAGAAGTGAAGACAACTACTGAATGATTTTACTTATATGTGAAATATAGGTAAATAAAACAAATTAAATTGTAAATAATATTGAAATCATAATAATCACATTTATACCAGAGCCTATCCCCACTAGGAAAAGAGAAAGACAGGCTGGGAATATGAATTGGCCTGTCAATGCCCATGTTCAGCAGGGAAGCAATTACAGAAGCCAAACCTTCCACCTTCTGCATCCCACAATGACATTGGGTCCATACTCCCAGAGGATTACAGAATAGGAAAGCTATCAGAGGAGGGGATGGGATACAGAGTTCTGGTGGTGGGAATTGTGTGAAGTTGTACCTCTTATCCTATGGTTTAGTCAATGTTTCCTTTTTATAAATAAAAAATTAAATAAAAATAATCACATTTATAATTATTAATTATATTCTATGAAAATAACGAATTGAAAAAGAAAAGAAAATTATGGTGGTTAGGAGAGGCAACATGGGGAGAGAAGGATTCAGACAGTGGTAGAACTAAAATGGCAGGACACGTGTGGATCAGTGAAGCATCTCAGAACAGATAAGACATCAAAAATAAGGGAGATTCTGAACAGTTTAGAACCAAACCGTTCTCAGCCAATGAGCTTAGACCTCATAGTTGCGAAAGCAACCCTTTGTTGACGCTTCAAGCTCTGTCTCCCAGTTACTAGCTCACAGATTCTTCCGCAACTTAGTTGCTACTCCCCCAAATGCTTGTGTTGGTGAGCTGTTTTCCTGGCTGCCCTATCAGGCGTTATTATTACTGAACCAGATCAGGTTACTTTCAGAGACGATTGTACCCTTTAATAACATCTTCTCTGCTGATCCCAGCCACTATCTCCAAGGAGTCTCCGCCAACATCATCCCTTCATCAGCTCCAGCAACCATCACCACTACATTCGTAGCAAAGGATTAGAACATACTTCCAACTATGTCTACTGCAGAGGAGCAAAATCCAACTCAAGGTTACCAAGAGGGAGCTGATGGAGGATTAGACCATGACTCCAAACTCCTTTCCATCCCCATGGTTGCTGAAGAAGGGCTCGATAAGGTTGCTGAGACCAAAACTTTCCTGAGTTCACCAGCAGTTACAAGAGTTGTTGAGGAGGAAAACGGTGCGCAGGCAACCATCCATCCCATGAATGAGGAGGAAAAAGATAAACTGGAGGAAGCCCAAGAAGCTTCAGAAGAGGAAGAGGATGAAGATGAATTTATTGTCGTAGATGGTAAGGAGGAGATACATGAGGGAATTTATTGATACAATTATCGAGAAATTTTTAGTTTTTCCAGATTATTATTTTTTGAGTTAGCATTTATTTACAATACTATAATCTTTAGGGGGTGTCGTATCATACTTGTATGTGTGAACACAACTCACTAAGCTCACCACCAAACTTCCAATGCTATCACTTCAAAACTCTCTACCTTTCATCTCACACCACTTGCTCTCTGATAACCACCATAGTTTTTACAAATGTTAGCTTTTTAAAATTTTGTATGTACTTGTTTTTTTTATATTTACTTAGAAGAAAATATATGTGATATTTTAGAACCTTAACCCTGGAGATAGATTTTTAGATATAACCTGGCTGGCAATGGAAACAAACTAGAATAAATAAATTGGACTATATTAACTTTTTAAAAAAGTTTTATATACTGAAATAAAGTGGCATAAGAATACAATGGGGAGTCGGGCTGTAGCGCAGCGGGTTAAGTGCAGGTGGCGCAAAGCACAAGGACTGGCATAAGGATCCCGGTTCGAACCCCGGCTCCCCACCTGCAGGGGAGTCGCTTCACAGGCGGTGAAGCAGGTCTGCAGGTGTCTATCTTTTTCTCCACCTCTCTGTCTTCCCCTCCTCTCTCCATTTCTCTCTGTCCTATCCAACAACGACAACAACAATAATAACTACAACAATAAAACAACAAGGGCAACAAAAGGGAATAAATAAATAAAATAAATATTTAAAAAAAAAAAGAATACAATGGCAGCCTAGCAACTGGGAGAAGAAATTTACATATCTTGATGAGGTTTTGATAATTTAAAATATGCAAAAGAAATCATTTAACTCAACAACAGAAAAAGAAAGTAACCAATTTTTTTGAAAAGTAGGTTAAAACTATGAATATAAACTTCTCTAAAGACTACATGATGATGAGCATTTAATATATCTCACTTTTTCCCTCTTTTTATTGGTGTGAATAGTAAGGGTGTAAGAATAAAGAACTTAGTGTTTATGGAAAGAGTACAGGTTTTTAATATGGAAAGACTTATATCCTGAAATGGTTTCCCAAAACTAGTGATATAAGAAGTTGGTATGATCAGATGACTGAATACATCAAGTAATACATGAGTACATTGATTGCTCAGTGTATGAGTCACAAAAGAAAATTGTCTTTGCTCTTATTGACTCAACTTTTCATGTTAGTGATGCAATTTATAGTGCCTTGTTATTTCTTCCTACAGATTAGAGGACATCAAAGGAGAAAAATGAATTTGTTCTTCAACATGTGAGAAATTCAAACATTTTTAGTAGTCCATGGAAATTTTTTTCAACACCGATTTTTTCCAAGGTTCATCAACTGAAGAATAACTTTTACTGATGCATATTTTTAAAAACATCTTTTGTATGCATCTAATATCTCCTCTAGTAAAATAAAAATTTGTTGAAATGCATAAGTTTCATTTTCCTTTTATTGGGTGGGTTAATGATTTATAGTACAGTTGTTAACATATGAGAAAATGTTTTCATTTCACTATGATAGGTATTTGCAAAACACTTTCAGCCCCAACCTAATTCAGTTTCGTTTATTTCCTTTTTTTCAGCTTTTAATACTTTTATTGAGTAGAGACAAACCGAGAAAAGAGCAGCATGTAAAGGAATGACACCTGCAGCCCTGCTTCACCACTTGTGAAGCTTCCCTGTTTATTTGCTTTTTATAAATAACACCCACTCAAACATAACTTTTAGTCCATACTACTGACATTGACATATACTACATTTTTTCCTTTTTATTTGTTATTAATGGCATGTTACAGGATTGTAAGATTACACAGTGTCCACCAAAGTTCTATTCCAACGCCCCTTCCTCCCAAAGATAATCACCATAGTCTTCACAAGAAACAGTTTGCTTTCTTCTGTGTGTTTGGATTTTTTTTTCCTTTTGGCAAGATCATGTGAATCGGATCTCTAAATTCCACATACAAGTAAAACTATCTGGTAGTTGTCTTTTTTTTCTTTTTTGGCTAAGCATAATCACTTCCAGTTCCATTCATTTTGTCCCAAATGACACAATACCATCTTTTTAATGACAGAATAATAGTCTTTCTTATTTATATTTATAAAAAGGAAACGCTGACAAAAACCATAGGATAAGAGGGGTACAACTCCAAACAATTCCCACCACCAGAATTCCGTATCCCATCCCCTGATAGCTTTCCTGTTCTTTAACCCTCTAGGAGGGTCATTATAAGGTGCAGAAGGTGGAAGGTCTGGCTTCTGTAAGTGCTTCCCTGCTGAACATAGGCATTGACAGATCGACCCATACTTCCAACCTGTCTCTCTCTTTCCCTATGGCACGGGGTTCTGGGAAAGCAGGACTCCTGGACACATTGGTGGAGTTGTCTGCCCAAGGAAGTCTGGTTGGCATCAAGTTAGCATCTGGAACCTGGTGGCTGAAAAGAGAGTTAAGGTTCAGAAAGCTGGATCTGGAAAAGAGTAGCTCCCAAGTATGGGAAAGGTGTATAAATATTGTTGACTGTAAACCCCATTGATTTGATCTGATCTGGGGCCCATATTCAGCTTAGGAGCCTGTGTGACCTCTGCATCCCTGTAGATCTGAATTCACATTCTGTGGTCATGAGTAGGAAAGTTTGAAGCTGCCCCAATTTTGGACACATATTCAAGTGGAAGATAGAGTATATTATCCAGCCTCCCTTTGGGAGATGGATCATTCTCTATGGTTGTTGATCCACATTGGGGGCAAGGTCCAATGGGGCACACAAAGGGGGGGTCTATTGTGTTGTTCCTCATAAAGATTATCAGTAACAATGGTGAGAGGTCTAGGCCAGTCATATCTGTTTGGGAATCTCAGGACTCTCAGACTAGGGCCCCAGCTGATAAGGTGGCCCCATAGTGACTAAAGAGTTAATGTTAAAGTATGCCAGTCTCTTGCCCTTATTCAGCTGTTGCAGTCCTTGCTTTGATAAGGTTAGCTTTGAAGTGAGTGAGGGAAGTGTAATATCAAGTAGGTCAGAAGGGTATCTATGTTTAAGTAAACATTATTTCATTATGAACTTTATGGTGTCTTTTTAGGTCTTTCTACTTGCTTGCTGCATATACTGACTCACTGCAGAATACTGTGCACTATTGCATTTAAGTATAAAGTTAACCCAATTGCCAAATAATTTTATTACAACAATAACTATCTATTGCCTTCTTAAACCCTAAGATAGCTGAAACCTCTGCTTCCTCTATAAAGCCTATATTTCCCCCAGTCTTGGAACCTCTGCAGGTGGGGGGGTACTACTTTCCTGCATGACTCTCTCAGTTCATACCAAATGATATTGCATCTGCTGATCCCAACCTAATCAATGTTAGGAGTATCACCTCAGCAAGCTTCACTTCAGACTGTGTCCAAAGATGTCAGGCATAGAATGTCAACCCTTCAACCTCATTACACAGGTGAGAACTTTCTTTTCATAGGATTCTTTAATTCCAGTCCAGGTGGTTCACTTCCTTAAAAAGTCCCCAAACCCAGATATAAACCAGGTCCCCTGAGATAGGGTATATGTTCACATGTATCCAGAAATTAGGGCAAAATCTATACAGAATAATATTACTTGGAATACATATTCCATAACTTTTTTAGCCCGTCATCCATTGATGGATATTTAGGTTGCTTTCACACTTTGACTATTCTGAACATTGCAGCTATGAACGTAGGGGTACATAGGTACCTTCTAATTAGTGTTTGAGTGCCAACTGTGTAAATGCCTAGGAATGATATTGCTGAATCATAAGGTAATTCTACTTGTATTTGTTGGACTGTCCATACAGTCTTCTAAAAGGGCTGTACCAGATGAATTCCCACCAACAATGTTCTTTTTAATCCACAACCACTCCAACACCTGTCATTTCCTGATTTGATGAGGTAAACTATTCTCTCAGGTATGAGATGGCATCTCAGTGTAGTTTAAATTTACGTTTATATAATAAATGAAGTGGAACTTTTCTTCATGTGTCTGTGGGTCAGGTTGTGTGGTATGTATTTTCTTTAGATATTTTTTTTGCCTCCGGGGTTATTGCTGGGGGTCAGAGCTGGCACTTGGAATCCACTGCTTTTGGAGGCCATTTTTTCCATTTTTTTTTTTATTGAATAGAATAGAGAAATTGAGAGGAAAGGGGAAGATAGGGAGATAGAGAAGGAGAGACACTTACAGACATGCTTTATCACTTGTGAAGTGACCCCCAACAGGTGGGGAACCAGGGGCTCAAACCGAGATCCTTGCACAGGTCCTTGAGCTTTGTACTATGTGCACTTAACAGGATGTGCTCCCACACAGCCCCCAAAACTTTCAGGATTTTAGCCCACTTTTTTTTTAATTTATTCCCTTTTGTTGCCCTTTTAGCCCACTTTTTATTAGGTTATTTTTTTATTTTTTGTAGCTCTGTAAAAAAAATCCTATATAGATATCAGTCACTTGTCTGATGTAATTTTTACTTTCATATAATCCATTATGAAATTTTTTTTATCATTTCCTATGCCCAGATGGTTGAGTCTCCAAATACACTTTTGATGTGGAGGTCCTACAAAGTTTCACCAACACTTTCTTCTATAAAATTTAGAGTTTCTGGTCTAATAACTTTATCTTTAACCCATTCTGAGTTGACCTTGGTGTGTGGTGTTAGGCGGTGTACTAATTTCACTTTTCTACATGCGGTTGTCCATTTGACCAGAACCACACGTTAAAGACGATTTCTTTAACCCCCTTGAATGGTTTTGGACTCTATGTCATATATTAGGTGACTGCATATATGTGGTCTCATTTCTGGGCTTTTGATTCTGCTGCATTAATCTAAATGTCCATTTTTATTCCAGTGTCATTCTGTTTTGATTGCTATTGCTTTGTAGTAAAAAATTGAGTTTGAAGAGTGTGATACCTGCATTTTTCTTCTCCTTCTCCTTCTCCTTCTTCTTCTTCTTCTTCTTCTTCCTCCTCCTCCTCCTCCTCCTCCTCCTCCTCCTCCTCCTCCTCCTCCTTCTTCTTCTTCTCCTTCTCCTCCTCCTCCTCCTCCTTCTTCTCCTTCTTCTTCTTCTTCCTTTTTCTTCTTCTTTTTCTTCTTCTTCTTCTTCTTCTTCTTCTTCTTCTTCTTCTTCTTCTTCTTCTTCCTCTTCTTCCTCTCCTCCTTCTCCTCCTCCTCCTTCTTCTTCTCCTTCTCCTCCTCTTCCTCTTCCTCCTCCTCCTTCTTCTCCTTCTCCTCCTTCTTCTCCTACTCTTCCTTCTCCTTATTCTCCTCCTCTTCCTCCTCCTTCTTCTTCACCTCCAAGGTTATTTGGGGGGCTCAGTGCCTGCACTATGAATCAACTGCTCCTGGAGGCTATTTTTCCCTTTTTGTTGCCCTTGTTGTTGCTTTTGTTTTTGTTGTCATTGTTATTGTTGTCATTTGTTCCCACTGATATCATTGAGAGAGAGAGAACTGAGAATTGTCATTGAGAGAGAGAGAGAGAATGGGACCACAAGATTGGCAGCTTCCTTAATGTAATGGGGGTTGGACTCAAATCTAAGTCATACATATGGCAAAGAAGCACACTATCCAAGAGGGTTGTTTCACCTGCCCAGCAATCTTTCTTAGGAACAATTGTTCTTATGAATATATTGCTTTGTGGATGACAGAGTGAAGAGATATAGCAGGAAAGTAGTTCACCTGGTAGAGTGCACACATTATTATGAGTGAGGACAAGCCACGACATGGGAGTACCTGTAGAAGAGAAAGCATCACTAATGGCGTAGCAATGCTGTGTTGTCTTTCTTTCTCCTCCCTCCCTCTTGACCCTCTCTGTCTCTTTCCCTCTATCTAGGCAAGGGTCTGATTATTTTCATAGCACTGCTCAGTTCAGGCTGGTGGAGGTGCAGGAGATTGAACCTGGGAATTTGGAGCCTCAGGCATGAAAATCTCTTTGTATAACTATTATGCTAT
This sequence comes from Erinaceus europaeus, assembly GCF_950295315.1. Taxonomy (NCBI): domain Eukaryota; kingdom Metazoa; phylum Chordata; class Mammalia; order Eulipotyphla; family Erinaceidae; genus Erinaceus; species Erinaceus europaeus. The sequence continues at coordinate 58,436,803 of NC_080185.1, read as the reverse complement.
CAACTCTCTGTCTTCTTATCCTCTATCTAGAGAAAAGAAAAAAAATGGTCACCAGGAGCAGAGAAGCAGTGTAGACATTGAACCCCAACAATAATCTTGGTAGAAAATTGAGGGGAAGAACACCGTGCTTTTGACATTCTCATATGTCCTGTCAGTATATCAGGTGATGTCCCTCCTCTACTGCAAATAATTAGATGAGCTACATAAGTGTGTGGTTAAAATGATTCATAGATGTAATCTGGGGCCCATACTTAGCATAGGAGCCTATGTGACCCCTGCATCCCTGAGGATCTGAGCTCACAGTCTGTGGGAATGAGTAGGAACAGTACAGGCTACCACAATATCAAGACACATCTTCCTCAGGTGTAGCATAGAGTATGTTGTCCAGCATTCCTTTGGAGGATGGAACCTTCTCTACTGTTGTTGATCCAAGTTGAGGGCAAGGTCCTTTGGGGGCCCACAAAGAGATCTATTTTGCTGTTCTTGATAGAGATGACTGGTAACAATGGAGAGAGTAATTTATTCAAGGTCTAGGCCCATCATGTCTGTTTAGGAATCTCAGGACTCCCTGAATAGTGCCCCAGCTGATGGGGTGGCCTGATAGTGACTAAAGAGTCATCGTTATATTATGCCAGTCTCTTGCCCTTATTCAGCTTTTGCAGTCCTTGGTTTGATAAGGATAGTTTGGGAGTGAGTGATGGAAGTTTAATAGGAAATAGTTGAAGAGGGTATCTAAGTCTAAGTAGACACTATTTCATTATGAACTTCATACTGACTCACTGCAGATTATTGTGTACTTTTGCTTTCAGTTATATATTTTGCCCTAATTAATGGATACATGTGAACATATGCTCTATCTCTTGGTACCCGGTCTATATCTAAGTCTTGGGACTTTGTTAGGAAGTGAACCACCTGGAATGGAATTAGAGAATCCTATGAAAGGAAAAGTCTCACCCAAGTAATGAGGCTGAAGGGTTGACATTCCATGCTTGATGTCTCTGGACACAGTCCTAAGTGAAGCATGCTGAGGTGGTACTCACTGTGTTGATTAGGTTGGATCAGCTGATGCAATATCACTTGGTATGAACTGAAAGAAGCATGCAGGAAAGTGACCCCCACCATAGAGGTTCCAGGACTGGGGGAAATATAGGCTTTATAGAGGAAGCGGGAGGTTTCTCCTGTCTTAGGGTTTAAGAAGGCAATAAATAGTTATTGCTATAATTACATTACTTGGCAATTGGGTTAACTTTGAAATATCAAATCAATGGAGTTTACAGTCAACAATATTTATACACCTTTCCCATATTTGGGAGCTACTGTCTTCTCTGATCCAGCTTTCTGGTCCTTTTTTCCAGCCATGACATCATATCCTCAGTCAACAACTTGGATCCACCTGTAAATCAGATTTCAGGCACAGGTGGGAAAATAAAGAAAAAAAACTATTATAGTCAACGTCCCTTTGGAATATAACTAAAATATGCCTACTAGCTATCTACAGAACGGAGACACACACCCCCAGCTGTTCATCTGCACAACTCCAGCCTTTGGGTTCCTGAGTAGTCAACAACTTGTTTTATATGTTAACTCTCTTCTCAGCCACCAGGTTCCAGATGCTACCATGATGCCAACCAGCTTCCCTGGACAGAAGACCCCACCAGTGTGGCCTAGAGCTCTGATTCCCCAGAACTCCACCACATTAGGGAAAGAGACAGGCAAGATGGGAATATGGATTGACCTGTCAATGACCATGTTCAGTGGGGGAGCAATTACAAAAGCCAGACCTTCCACCTTCTGCATCCCACAGTGACCTTGGGTCCATACTCCCAGAGGGTTAAAGAATGAGAAAGTTATCAGGGGAAGAGATGGGATATGGGGTTCTGGTGATAGGAATTGTGTGGAGTTGTACCCTCTTATCCTATGGTTTTGTCAGTGTTTCCTTTTTGTAAATAAAATTTAAAAAATAAAGAATGAAAAAATAAAATTCAGTAAAATTGTGGAGTTAAAAAATTTTAAAATTGTTTCACAGACCAAAAGTTCCAGGAAGCTGTGAAGAACGTAGATTTTTGACAGAATGTGAATCCTGCCTTTTTGAATTTAGTCTCCCATTCTGTGAGGGGTCTCTTTGTTTGTTTAATAGTTTCTTTGGATGTGCAGAAGGTTTTCAATTTGATGTAGTCACATTGGTTTGTTTCTGCTTTAGTCTTCCTTGCAATTCGGTTTGATTCATCAAAGATGTCCTTGAGGTGTAGGAGGAAACTGTTTTACCAATGTTTTCCTCTAAGTATTTGATTGTTTCTGGTCTGACATCTAGGTCTTTGATCCATTTAGAGTTGATTTTTGTTTCTGGTGAGATAAAGTGGTTCAATTTCATTCTTCTACATGTTACAACCCAGTTTTCCCAGCACCATTTATTGAAGAGAGCCTCCTTTTTCCATTTAATCCTTTGGGCCCCCTTATCAAAAATTAGATGTCCATAGGTGTGGTAATTTATTTCTGGGCTTTCAATTCTGTTCCACTGTTCTGTGTGCCTATTTTTGTTCCAGTACCATGCTGTTTTGATGATGATGGCTTTATAATATAGTTTAAGGTCTGGGAGTGTGATGCCTCCATTTCTGTTTCTTTTCCTTAAGATTGTTTTGGCAGTTCTAGGTGTTTTCACATGCCATACATCAGACAAGAAACTAATCACCAAAATACATAAAGAGCTCAGCAAACTTAGCAACAAAAAAGCAAATGACACCATCCAAAAATGGGCAGAGGATATGAACAAAACATTCAATACAGAGGAGATCCAAAAGGCTAACAAACATATGAAAAACTGCTCTAGGTCACTGATTGTCAGAGAAATGCAAATTCAGACAACACTAAGATACCACCTCACTCCTGTAAGAATGGCATGCATCAAAAAGGACAGCAGCAACAAATGCTGGAGAGGTTGTGGGGACAGAGGAACCCTTTTACATTGCTGGTGGGAATGTAAATTGGTCCACCCTCTGTGGAGAGAAGTCTGGAAAACTCTCAGAAGATATGATCCAGTAATTCCTTCCATATGATCCAGTAATTCCTCTCCTGGGGTTATACCACAAGGACTCCATAACACCCAAACAAAAAGAGTTGTGTACTCCTAGTTCATAGCAGCACAATTCATAATAGCTAAAACCTGGAAGCAACCCAGGTGCCCAACAACAGATGAGTGGCTGAGAAAGTTGTGGTATATATACACAATGGAATAATGTAAAGCTATCAAGAAAAATGAACCCACCTTCTCTGACCCATCTTGGACAGAGCTAGAAGGAATTATGTTAAGTGAGATAAGTCAGAAAGATAAAGATGAGTATGGAAGACTCCACCAATGTGTCCTGGAGCTCCACTTCCCCAGAGACCCACCCTACTAGGGAAAGAGAGAGGCAGACTGGGAGTATGGACCAACCAGTCAACGCCCATGTTCAGCCAGCAGGGAAGCAATTACAGAAGCCAGACCTTCTACCTTCTGCAACCCACAATGACCCTGGGTACATGCTCCCAGAGGGATAGAGAATGGGAAATCTATCAGGGAAGGGGGTGCGAAATGGAGATTGGGTGGTGGGAATTGTGTGGAATTGTACCCTTCTACCCTATGGTTTTGTTAATTAATCCTTTCTTAAATAAAAATTAAAAAATAAAAATAAATCCTCAGTCTCTTCATTAAATAATCTATATTTCTATTTGTATAAAATAAAATATTAATGAGATACTTGTCAGAGTGAGTATAATACCTGTTCCTTATGAGAAAATGGTAAAAGTATAGGATGTGCAACAGTTAGCATATCAAAATTATATAGTGAAGGACAGCAACTCAAATAAACTATTGATATATTCGATGGTCCTATGATTGAAATATCATATTGTCACCTATAGGTACCTGAAATAATGTTTCATATAGCATCTTGACTTGCCACCATCACTGCAAACATCATTGAATCTACTGGACCACATTGACCAAATCACAAAGTGGTGTTTTCTTGTCCTGGTTCCCACTCAGAAATGGATGTCTTTTGATGTACTCCATAAATAGATAATACACTGAAATAATATTCTCAAATAAGAAATATGATATCATAGTCTTGACAAGGGATTCAAGCCCACCAACTACTACGTTATTTTTAATTTAAGAAAGGATAAATTAATAATATTGATAGCTGTACAGTATTCCATTATGTATATAAACCACAGCTTTCTTAGCCAGTCATCTGTTGTTGGGCACCTGGGTTGCTTCCAGGTTTTAGCTATTATGAATTGTGCTGCTATGAACATAGGAGTACACACCTCTTTTTGTTTGGGTGCTATGGAGTCCTTGGGGTATAAGCCCAGGAGAGGAATTACTGGATCATATGGAAGGTCCATGTCTAGCCTTCTGGGAGTTTTCCAGACTGCTCTCCACAGAGGCTGGACCAATTTACATTCCCACCAGCAATGCAAAAGAGTTCCTTTGTCCCCACAGCCTCTCCAGCATTTGTCACTGCTGTCCTTTTTGATGTATGCCATTCTTACAGGAGTGAGGTAGTAACTTAGTGTTGTCTTAATTTGCATTTCTCTGACAATCAGTGACCTAGAGCAGTTTTTCATGTGTTTGTTAGCCTTTTGTATCTCCTCTGTGGTGAATGTTTTGTTCATATCCTCTGCCCATTTTTGGATGGGGTCATTTGCTTTTTTGGTGCTAAGTTTGCTGAGCTCTTTATATATTTTGGTGATTAGTTTATTGTCTGATGTATGGCATGTGAAGATCTTCTCTCATTCTGTTAGGGGTCTCTTCGTTTGTGTGATAGTTTCTTTGGCTGTGCAGAAGAATTTTCAATTTGATGTAGTCACATTGGTTTGTTTCTGCTTTAGTCTTCCTTGAAATTGGGTTTGTTTAATCAAAGATGTCCTTGAGGTGTAGGTGGGAAAGTGTTTTACCAATGTTTTCCTCTAAGTATTTGATTGTTTCTGGTCTAACATCCAGGTCTTTGATCCATTTGGAGTTGATTTTTGTTTCTGGTGAGATAAAGTGGTTCAATTTCATTCTTCTGCATGTTGCAACCCAGTTTTTCCAGCACCATTTATTAAATAGATCCTCCTTCTTCCATTTAAACCTTTCGGCCCCCTTATCAAAGACTAGAAGTCCATAGATGTGGGGATTTATTTCGGGGTTTCAATTCTGTTCTACTGTTCTGTGTGCCTATTTTTGTTCCAACACCATGCTGTTTTGATGATGATGGCTTTATAATATAGTTTAAGGTCTGGGCATGTGATGCCTCCATTTCTGTTTCTTTTCCTCAAGATGGTTTTAGCAATTCTAGGTGTTTTCAGGTTCCAGATAAATGATTGTACTGGTTGTTCTATTCTCTTAAAGAAGCTTGGTGGAACTTGGTGGAAGCTTGCATTACATTTGTATATGGCTCTGGGGAGAATATTCATTTTGATGATATTTATTCTTCCAGTCCATGAGCATGGGATATCTTTCCATTTCTTGGTATCAGTTTCTATTTCCCTGAGTAGCGACTCATAGTTTTCAGTATACAAGTCTTTCACTTCTTTGGTCAACTTTATTCCCAGGTATTTGAATGATTTTGCTTAAAAAGTAAATGGGAGTGATTTCTGGATGTCTTCTTCTTCAGATTTAGTGTTTGCATAAAAAAAAGTCACTGATTTTTGTACATTGATTTTGTAGCCTGACACCTTGCTATATTGCCTAATAACTTCCAGTAGTTTTCTGTTGGATTCTTTAGGTTTTTCTATGTATACTATTATATCATCTGCAAATAGTGAGAACTTGACTTCTTCCCTTCCAATCTGTATTCCTTTGATTTCTTTCTCTTGCCTGATTACTATGGCAAGAACTTCCAATACTATGTTGAAGAGTAATGGTGACAGTGGACAGCCCTGTCTAGTCCCTGATCTGAGGGGGAATGCTTTCAGCTTCTGTCCATTGAGTATGATGTTGGCTGTAGGTTTGCTATATACAGATTCCACTATCTTGAGGAAATTCCCATTTATTCCCATTTTTTGTAGAGTTTTGAGCATGAATGGGTGTTGGATTTTGTCAAAGGCTTTCTCTGCATCTACTGAGATAATCATGTGGTTTTTGGCTTTGCTTTTATTGATGTGGTGAATGACATTTTTTGACTTACGGATGTTGAACCAGCCTTGCATTCCTGGGATGAATCCCACTTGGTCGTGATGAATAATCTTTTTGATATGCTGCTGTATCCGGTTGGCCAAGATTTGTTTAATATTTTGGCATCTATGTTCATCAGAGATATTGGCCTGTAGTTTTCCTTTTTTGTTGTGTCTCTATTAGCTTTTCGTATCAGGGTGATGTTGGCTTCATAGAAGGTGGAAGGGAGTATTCCTGTTTCTTCAATCTTATGGAAAAACTTAAGAAGTATGGGTACTAAGTGTTTCCTGAAAGTTTTGTAGAATTCATTTGTGAAGCCGTCTGGTCCAGGACTTTTGTTGTTGGGGAGATTCTTAATAACAGTTTCAATTTCTTTGTCTGTAATTGGTGCATTTATGTTTTGTAGTTCTTCTTGGTTCAGTTTTAGAAGCACATATGTTTCTAGGAATTGTCCATTTCTTCCAGATTCTCTAGCTTGGTGGCATATAGTTCTTCATAGAAGTTTCACATGCTTCTCTGGATTTCTGTGGTGTCAGTTGTGATATCTCCTCCATCGATTACAATTCTATTAATTTGAGTCTTCTCTCTTTTTTGTTTAGTGAGTCTGACTATGGGTTTGTCAATTTAGTTTAATCTTTCAAAGAACCAACATTTGGCTTCATTGATCTTCTGTATGGTTCTTTTATTTTCGATGTTGTTTATTTCTGCTCTAATTTTAGTGATTTCTGTCCTTCTGGTTGCTTTAGGATTCCTTTGTTCCTCTTCCTCTAAGTCCTTAAGGTGTGCAGTAAGGTCATTCATTTGAGCTTTTTCTTATTGTTTAATATGTGATTGTATGGCTATAAGTTTCCCTCTCAGTACTATTTTAGCTGTATCCCAAATATTTTGATAGTTGGTGTCTTCATTTTCATTTCTTTCCAGGAACATTTGAATTTCTTGCTTAAGTGACTCTCTAACCAAGTGGTTCTTAAGGAGCATGTTGTTTAGTTTCCAAATTCTGTGACTTTTAATAATTGTCAGTTTATTGTTAAATGTTAGTTTTACTCCACTGTGGTCTGAGAAGATACTTGGGATGATTTCAGTGTTCTTGAATTTATTGATGCTGTCTTTGTGGCCTAACATGTGGTCTATCCTTGAGTATGTGTTATGTGGATTTCAAAAGAAGGTGTATTCTAGTTTTTTGGGGTGAAGGACTCTGAAAATGTCCAAGAGGTCCAGTCTGTCAATCTCTTCATTCAGTTCTCTTGTATCTTTGTTGGTTGTCTGCTTTGTTGATCTGTCTAAGTGCGAGAATGGGGTATTGAAGTCTCCCACTATTATTGTATTACTATTGATGTATTTTTGAAATTCTTTCAGTAGATGCTTAATGTATTTAGATGGTCCCTCGTTGGGTGCATAGATGTTAATAATTGTTAAGTCTTCTTGGCTGATTGATCCTCTAATCATTATGTAATGTCCTTGCCTATCTTTTATTACTTTATTTAATTTAAAATCTATCGTGTCTGAGATGAGAATGGCTGTTCCTGCCCTTTTTTGTGGACCGTTAGCCTGTATGATAGTTTTCCATCCTTTCACTTTAAGTCTGTGTTTATCTTGTTGTGACAGATGGGATTCTTGCAAGCAGCATATGGTTGGGTTATGTTTTCTGATCCATCCCCCCACCCTGTGCCTTTTGATGGGTGAGTTTAAGCCGTTGACATTTATTGATATTATGGATTTAATGTATTGTAGTGCCATTGTTCTAAAAAATAATTTGTTTACTCTGATATATTGCAAGTATTATAGTGATTTTCTTGTTTATAAGAGGTCTTTTAGTACCTCTTTCAGGGCCGGCTTGGTGATAGTTGCCTCCTTTACCTGTTGTTTGTCTAAGAAGGTTTTGATCCCTCCATCTAGCTTGAATGAAAGTCTAGCAGGATATATTATCCTTGGTTGAAACCCTTTTTCATTCAGGGCTCGATATATATCTTGCCACTGCCTTCTGGCTTTTAGAGTTTGAGTTGAGAAATCTGCAGATAGTCTTATGGGTTTTCCCTTGTATGTGACTTTTTCTTTCTCTCTTGCAGTCTTTAGGATCCTTTCTTTATCCTTACTTCTTCTCATTGTGACTATGATTTGTCTTGGTGTCTTCAAGTCTGGGTTGATTCTGTTTGGTACTCTCTGGGCCTCTTGAACCTTGATATCCTTTCTGTTATTCAGGTCTGGGAAGTTTTCTTGTATTATTTCCTCTAGAATGTTTTCCTCCCCTTCCTCTCTTTCTTCCTCTGGCAGGCCACTTATACGAATGTTACTTCTTTTGAGATCATCACATATGTCTCTGTTGTTGTTTTCAGTGTCTCTCAATCTCTTTTTAAGCTCTTTCACCTCTTTCTTAGTTTTCTGTAACTCATCCTCTGTCTGAATAATTCTGTTTTCTGCTTCTGTTAGTCTGCTTTCCCTTGCCTCAGCTTCTTTCTTCATTACAGCTATTTCAGCTTTCAGTTCTCTAATTGCCTCAAGATAATCAGTATTTTGCTTGGGGGTCTCAACTGTTGTTTCCCTATTTCTGCCATTCCTTTCCTCCAATGTTGTTTTCATTTCTGTGATTAATAAGTTTATTATTGCTTGCATACTTTTCTTATCTATGGTTACTTCTGACTGATTTGTGGTTTCTTCTGGGCTCTTGTCTTCATTCATTGGGGTACCAGTTTTATTTGTTTTTAATCTACCCATTTTTTTTATGTGTTTCTCTCTCTTTTTTTTTATGCTCCGTTGTTCCTCAGTTGTTGTGTTTTGAGCACAAGTAACACTGTACTAAATACCTTTATGACAATTGAACTCACCAACCTCCGGAATAACAGTAGCAACTGAAGTAAGTATTGAAGGAGTTTAATCATTACCAGTTAGCCAAACAATTTCTCCAGTCCGTGAAAAAATAGTAACCCAATCCCAGTGAAGAAAGAGAAAAGAAAGAGAGGATAGCAAGAATAGACAGTTATGCAAATCTACTATCCAGTGTATATTCTAGGGGTAACAAGAGTGTAAAGGGAACTAGAGCAGAGATACACAAATAGAGAGTCCACTCTGGGTCAGATTTCTTCCCCAAAGTAATTCACAAATTCAGAAAGGCAAAGAAGAAAGAAGTGTATGACAAGATTAAAAAAAAAGAGAGAGATAGAGAGAGATAAGAGAGAGAAAAGGGAGAAGATAAGAAGAAGAGTTGTAATTAAAGAGCAGTGTGAGGAACTTCCCAAATGTGTATCAGTGAATTTTAAAAAAAACAAAAAACAAAAAACACCCTGTTTGGTGGTATGGGGTATCCTGCTAGTAGCTGGTCCCAGGCACTGCTTATGGGGGGAGGGGGGTGGCGGGAAGGATGTATGCTTGAAAATTATAAGGAAGAAAAAAGAATTTTTTCCCCTACTCTAATTCTTAACCCAAATTAAGTTATAAACACCTCCTTGTTGTCACCGCTATGGCCCCTTATTGGCTGGCCTGCTAAAGGCAGAAAATCCTATTGTTTACACGAGATGTGTCCGGAGCTCCAAGGCTAGCCGCTTCTCAGTCCGCCATCTTCCGGGAAACCCCCCCCCTCCAGACTTTTTTAAAGGATTTCTCAAAAATGAAAACTAGCTCCAAGTCCTTTGATCCAATGAGAGCTATACTCAAGAAGTCTTTGGATCCGCCCTCAGGGTCACGGTGGACCCTGGAGACTCCCAAGAGAAAGCCCCCGAGCCAAAGTGCTCTCTCCGGGTCCTCTGCCTGCTGCGCTCTGCAACCGGTGGAGGAGCCGCCTTCCTGGGCTGGCAGAGGACAATGCCCTGTGCACTCGCCTTGCCAGGCGCCGCCTGGGAATTCTGGCGCCCCGCTAGTCCGTGTCACCTTTACTCTAATTCTTAACCCAAATTAAACTGTAATCATTTCTTTGGTGTCCCCCCTTATTGACTGGCCTGCTAAAGGCAGAAAATCCTACCGTTGCAGACGATGCGATCAGAGCACTCGCTGTTAGCGACTTCTCAGGCCGCCATCTTCCTCCCACTGTATATTCTAGGGGTAGCTAAAGGAGGAAGGGAAGTTGAGCAGAGATACACGCAGAGAGAGTCCACTCTGAGTCAGATTTCTTCCCCAAAATAATTTACAAACGTGTATCAGTGAATTCAGAAAGCTGAAGGATTAAGGAAAAAAGGATGACAGGAATGAGAAAAGGAAAAAAAAAGAGAGAGAGAAAAAAGAAAAAGATAAGAAAAAGATCAGTAATAAAAGAGTGGTGAAAGGAGTTTTTTATTTATTTACTTTTTATTATTTAATTACCTATGTTGAGGGGAGGGAGAGTTATTTATTTATTTTTTATTATTTAATTAGCTATGCGGGGGGGAGGGAGAGAGAGTAGATGCCTGAGCAGAGACAGCTGGTTGGCTACTTAGAAAAAAGGCAAAAGGTTTCAGAAGGGAATAGACTTAGAATGAATGATACCCCCTGGTGGGACAGGAATCTTGGTAAAGAAAGAAGCTCATCAGGGGAGCCTGCTAGGAGCTGGTCCCCAAGGACTGGTTATGGGGAGGGAAGGGGAAGGGGGTGCGCTTTGGGAATAATAATTTAAAAGAAGAAAATTTTTCCCTTTGTTTTACTCTATTTTTTAACCAAAATTAAGTTATAGTCACCTCCTTGGTGTCACCGTTAGGACCCCTTATTGACTGGCCTACTAAAGACAGAAAATCCTACCATTTCCAGTCAATGTGGTCGGAGCTAAAGCCACTAGCAGCTTCTCAGTCTGCCATCTTCCGGGAACCCCCCTACTATGTTTAAGGAATCTCTTTCACCCTATCTTCTCTGTGAGAAATATTATTTTTCTTTTTATCTTTATTTATTTTTGCATAGAGACAGAGAAATTGAGAAAGGGAGAGGGAAATAGAGGGGGAGACAGACAAAAAGACTCCTGCACACAGGCTTTAACCACTAATGAAGCTTTTCCCCTACAGTTGGAGAACAGGGGGTTGAACCTGGGTCCTAGCACATTGTAAAGTGTGCACTTAAGCAGATGTGCCACATCCTGGCCCCAGAAATAGTATTTTTCTTACTAGTAAAATATCATCTTTTATTTTACCTATGTTAGTTTAAAATTAATGAAAGAGAGATACCCTGTTGATGCATTACTTCAAAATAATCGCACCTACCATACAATCATGACTCAAATGAAGCTATTCCTTCCTTTCCCCTTTAGTCACTTAAGGATTTTATTTTGTTTTGTTTTAGTTACATAAGCATAACATAATTTTAGTAACCTATTTTTCAATCAAAAAGCAATGGAGTTATTTTATCAGTTCAGTGTCCTCCATTTCTTTAGGATCAGCTATTGAGCCTTTATTAGTTCCCTTCAGTGGTGTCTTTTTTTTAACTGAATCTTCATGTTCCATGTGTCATTGTGCTGATATCAGTGTCTTTGCATAAGTGATCTCTCTTTCACAGATTTCACAGGGTAATTTCAACAAGGACTTTTACCAGTCAGCTCAGTTTCAAGTACTGTACAAGTCAGCTAATAGCATTCATGACCAGGAAGGCTTTGTTGTCAGGGTCCCCAGTTGGCTGAGACCAATGCCCATGCTCTGAGGGTGTATAGGTGCAATTGTTTGGGCTCCACTATTGCGTGTACATTTTGACCAGAATCCTAGTTGGAGGTTTTCAGGTTGAGCTACCTGGTTTGACAGGGCTCCCGAATGTTCTATAATCTTGTAGGACTACAGTTAATCTCTCCAATCACTTCCTGTTAGATGGGTATTCCAGCTAACTACCCAAATACATGGACTTCACATTCAAGTGAGTTCACATGCCAGGTTTCACAGTTGAATTGGGACCCAGGATATGCTCTGAGATCAAATAGGGAACCAGAGCCTCTGCTCTAAAGTAGGGCAAGGTCAAAAAATAGGTTTTTACTACCAGATAGATCATTGGCTGTGCTACACTATCGTTCAAGACTCTATTCAGTGTCTCTTGCCAGATGGTGCCCCCAGCTATACTCTGAAGTTGTATGGGTATGGAGATTGTCTTCCATATTACAGTGGAGCAGCAGCTCTGGTTCTTCGGTGAGATTACAGGCTATGTCTCACTATTAGATGGAGTCCTTAGCTTTAGCTGCCTGGGTGAGAACATAGCATATGTTCAGGAATCAGAAGGTGTGTAGACTTTTATTTTCTCCTGAACAGAGCTATAGTTTTAGTCTGGTGGTACCACAGAATGGAATCTGGTGCTGCGTAGGGTCATTGTTTTGACTACCTATCATGGAAGACGTGCTACTGTATCTAACAGTCTTAGGGCAGCTGGCTTGCTTCTTTATCTAGGTGTACCATCAATTGTGCTCTGTGGTTTCTAGATGCCTCTGCCCTCACTTCCCAGTGGAGTGAGACTGGAGGTTCTGTTCAGCAACTGGGTGAGATGGCAAATTTGCTTTCCTGCCAAGAATGCCATAGTATATATTTCACAGCTGCTGGGCATCTGTGGTCATGCTTCCCAGAGGAACAGGGCTGTACATTGTGCTTAACAGTTGGACAATATTGCAAATCTGTTCCATTATTCTAGTAGGGTCTTAGAATAATCTCCAAAGTCTGTAGTCTCCTGCCAGAGAATCCAAATCAGACAGAACTGCCAATCAAGGCTTCCTAGTTAGAGAGAACACAGACCTGAATCCATGATGGGGAGATTCACCCAATTCTGGGAAACTGGAATTCTACTATCTGTTCTCTTTTCTTCATTAAGGATGTCATATAGCCAAATGATTCCTCTCAGTGTGGCACTATGGTGGTCTCAGTAAGGAACAAGGAGCTCAAAATGAAGCTGCTCTTATACTTTCTTTTACTTTGTTATTTATTTACTTATGTTAAAATTGTACTAATGATTTATAAGATTACAAGAACCTATTTCCACACCACGTCCACCAAAAAGGTTCTGTGTGTCCTCAAATCCCTCTGCACCCACACACATAATAACTACTATGGTTCTCACAAAGCCTTAGAGGCACTTTGACTACTTTTAATATTTTTCCTTCTTTCTTTCTTTCTTTCTTTCTTTCTTTCTTTCTTTCTTTCTTTCTTTCTCCCTGCCTTCCTACCTTCTTTCTTTTCATTTTTTGCAAGTTCAAGTGTTTCAGTTCCCTGTATTCCATATATGAAACTATCCAGTCATTATCTTTCACCTCCTTACTTAATTTGCAAAGCATAATCGCTTCAAGTTCTAATGTTAAAAGATGGTATTGTGTCCTTTGAGACAAAATGGACAGAATGTGAGTTAATTATCATTTTAATGTGGTCTTTCATTGTTATATGGTCCTAGGAATTCACTGTGACCCCAAGGTTCTGATACTTTAACTGTAATATAGTTTCTATTCATAGCTGCCAGTTCTTTCTGTGGGTACTGAAGACAACAATGTTCTGTGTTACCATCCCAATGGTATCACTCTCACATTTCATTTCTCTTGAAGTATATGATAGACTCATAAGGTGAGATACTATGCAACACTAAAAGGAAGTGTTGATAAATTCAATGTGGGAAAACTAACAGATAACATTTATTGAAGTATATTAGCTATATTATTCCATTTATTTGAATTTTCAGAACAGATGGTACTAATTTGTGTTGCTATGTGTCCAAAAAACTGCTGGGTTAGGAAGCATAGTTACACATTAAAAATTGCACAAATTTTATATGATAGGAAGAAGATGTACAAAGGTAAAACGATGTGGAACACTATAGTCAATAGTTGTGCATTTTGACTTTTTTTTCTATATGCTTAATATGAAAACTGTTGAAACACAATTAAAAACAAGTTGGAAATATACAAATTATTGTTTGAACAAAAAATCTTATTGGGGTGTAACACTGGTCCACATGATATATTTTTTTTTCAACTCTCTTCGAATTAAGTGTTATCACACACCACCTAGACTGCCTTTCATGTTATGTTAGATAAGTCTGTTGCCTTCACCCTTTTAATACTATCCAGTATCACCCTTTTTAAAGTAAATTCAGTTGTTGGCTTTGTTCTTTTGTTATGATACTTTATATTTCATGTATGTGTGAGGTTATCAGATATTTGTCCTTTGCTTTCATTATATGTAGTTCAGCCACTAGACATACATATTTTTCAACAAGTTAATGTGGAATAGAATTAAACAAGATATATATAATTTTAATTTTATCTCTGAGAGAAATTTTATCTAAAAGCATTGCAACACATTATAACGTCACTAGCACTGCACAATTTCTGTATACTTTAGCCAGAGCTTTCAGGTTATTTTTATTATTAGCAAAAATGACAGGGGACTAATGTTATATCATATTTTGCATGTGACTATTTAATGAGATGATCATCCTCTCCTATGCTTGTAACTAAAAACATTATTTTTTTCTCAAATCATGTTATTAGGGGGGTAATGGTTTACCATACAACTGCTGACATATGGATACAATTTCTCATATCCCCCATGATAAGTGTCTGCAAAAGTCCTTCACTCCCAATTTAGATCCTTTTCTACCATCATCCACCGAGAAGCCAAAGCTCCCTCCATTCCCTTTTTACACAGAGTCCTTTGCTTTGGTGTGATACACTCCACCCAGTTCAAGTTTCAGTTTGTGTTTCCCTTTCGTTCCTAATTTAAGTACTACCTGAAAGTGATATCATCCAGTATTCACCCTTCTGTTTTCCACTTATCTCATTTAAAGTGATTCCATCAATTTCCACCCAAAGTGAGATAAAAGAGATGACTTCATTAATTTTTTTAGAAGATAGAGACAGAGAAGAAGAGATAGTGAAAAAGACCAGGGCTTTGAAGCTTTCTTTTATTTCAATGTGGGTGGGGCTCAAACCAACGTCACACACTGCAAAGCAGCACACTGTCCAAGTGAGCTATTTGTGCCAGCTGAATTCATTCTTTTTAACACCTGAGTGATATATATATATCCAAACCAAAAATTTCAGATATATGATAGAAAAGAAAACTGGGAATTAGAAAGTAAGTTACAGATTAACTTGGGACTTAGTACTGCAAGTCACAGCAACTGAGTTATTCTAGTTTTTTATTGCCTCTCTTCTGTCTCACAGACTGAACTATAGAAACCTTCAACTCAGATACACCAACTATGTGCATGAGTATATACGTACATACACACATCAATGCACAAATGTTCCAAGGTTATTCTGTCTTCTCTGGCCAGATCCTGGCTAAGCCTGACCTAAAACCACTTTTTTTCCAACAATATTCCCCTTATTAGTGGAGCACTAGTGACAAAACTATATCCTGTCCCATTCTTTTAGAGAGAGAAGAAGCAAGTGGATTGTCAGCCCCACATACCCTCCTTATTAAAACAGCTGTACTCTCTCATTTCCCCCCAGATGGTGTCAATGTGGCTGGTCAAGAACCTAATTTGTGCCCCACCAGGCAGAAGCAGATGGCACTGCAATTCCTTAGTCATTCCATGAAGGGGCTAATGGACAGTTAATCTTCTATATTCATGCCCTAAACGAACAGGCAATGGTTTGATTCTTCTGGCAGAGTACAGTGATAAGTGATGAACTGAATCTGCAAAACCATTTGGCATCAGAAACACTGAACACGGCAGTGTAAGTGACATTTAATAAGCATTCCTTTCTATATTGTCTAGTATCAGTTAGTTCCAGTGGGGAGACAAATCTCTACACCCAGCCAGCAGCAGCAAGTGTGAATAAGGGGTGTAAAGCAGAACTAGTTATCAAAGCTCACCCCTCTGTAGTATCACAGGGACCCAGCATAGAGCTGAATTCCTGTGGCACCCATCTACAAAAGGGATATCTGTGTCATTGTTCCACTTTTGCTTAATTGGTATCAGAAAATTTATTATAAAAGTTAATGATCCACCCTTGCTTGTACCATGCTCTATATTTCAACATGAGAGAAGGATGCTAAAAATAGTATATAGGATATGAAATATAATATAGTATAATATAATATGATAGAATAGAATAGAATAGAACAGAACAGAACAGAACAGAACAGAACAGAACAGAACAGAACAGAACAGAACAGAATAGAATAGAATAGAATAGAATAGAATAGAATAGAATAGAATAGAATAGAATGTGGTATGGTATGGTATGGTATAGTATGGTATGGTATGGTGTGGTGTGGTGTGGTGTGGTGTGGTGTGGTGTGGTGTGGTGTGGTGTGGTGTGGTGTGGTGTGGTGTGGTGTGGTGTGATGTGATATGATACGATATGATATAGTATATCAGACCCTTCAGGTATAATTGAAAATCATCCAAATCATATTAAGAGTGAGAAAAAAGGGAATTGGACGGTAGCACAGTGGGTTAAGCGCATGTGGAGCGGAGCACAAGGACCAGCATAAGGAACCTGGTTCGAGCCCCCGGCTCCCCAACTGCAGGGGAGTCACTTCACAGGTGGTGAAGCAGGTCTGCAGGTGTCTATCTTTCTCTCCCCCTCTCTGTCTTCCCCTCCTCTCTCCATTTCTCTCTGTCCTATCTAACAATGACAACACTAATAACAACAATAAAAAAGAGCAGCAAAAGGGAAAATAAATAAATAAATATTTTAAAAGAGTGAGAAAAAAACACAAAATGAATGATAATAGACAGTAAAGAGATACCAATTCCAAACTGAGTCAGATGTTAAAACTCTTTTAGAAGGATTTAAAGTATCAATAATAAAAAATGTGAACTCACTCACAGTTGGGACTTAACAAACAAAGCATTAAGATAGGTAAAACTCAGGTACGGTCTATAGTGGCAGATTTACAGGAAGGAGGTATGAGGGAGACAAAAGTGGTTTGGAGATTCAGTGTCTAGTGGTGGAAGAAGAACATAAGCTGGTAGAGTGCATGGTGTGTTGATGTCTGTCATGGGTAGATGTGAAACTAAACAGCTGTGACAACAGTCCTGTAAATCAGCAGCTTCTCCCCAATAGCAAGATCTATTAAGTAAAATAAGATAGAATAGACTAGTGAGAATTCTACTGGGGCCAGCAAGATAGTTTACCCAGGCAGGGGCTTGCTTTTTGATGTGTATGACCCAGATTAGAGACTAACCCCCACTACACTGGGAAAAAAAGCTTTAGTGCTATGCTGTATTTCCCTCTCTTTATGTCTTTGCCTCTATCTCAGTTTGTACTATAGTTAAAAAAAATAAACAGACTTCAGGGGGTGTTTCTTGGCAAGGGTTTAAACAATCAAGGTTTATTACACTATGATACAGTAGTAAGAAACAGTCTTATTTAGATAGGCAAAGTGACAAATATAAGACTGGGCCGGGCCAATTAGTCCATAAGTTAGTTACCAGAGTTCAGCTGCACATATACATGTCCTAGGATGAGCAGACATGGTGTGTCCTGGGGAACCGAGCAGCACCAAGCTGAGTAGGAAATAAGGGAGCCTGGAAAATCTATGTCTTAAATATTTCTTAAATATTTTAAAATACTAGCTATTCTACTATACTTAAATATTTCTTCTGCAGCTACAAAATAAGACATTACACAAAACTATACTTTTTTTTTTTTGCTTCTTTCATCAGGTATCATAGAAGAAACATAATTGGCAATATGTTGCAGGTTCAAGGGACCTAAATGTAAGAAACATATTTTCATTTTACTTAAGTGGTGAAACGTATATACCTAGCGAACTGTGATAAGCGACCTGTGCATATTTTAGTAGCTAAAGCAATCAATAAGAAAACTATACAAGAAACTACAATGTAAAACATTATAAATGTAACAGAATAAAATTTTGCCAAATAAACAAATTATGCATAGAAATTTAAAAAGAGAGGTGAGATGAGAAAAAAAAGGTACCAATAACAACACTAAAGATTCAAGTTCAGGCATAATGATGGTAATAAATGGAAATGATATAAAACAGATAACAAAAATTGATTGGGGTGTACATAAAATCAAAATCAAAAATTTAAGATTTATAGAACAAAGAGGTTCTTTGAAAAGACACAGAAAACAGACAAGATATTCACCAGATTCACTAATAAAAATAGGTATGACTTAGAAAAGAAATAAAAGGGAGTCGGACAATAGCGCAGCGGGTTACACAAAGCACAAGGACAGCATAAGGATAGCGGTTTGAGCCCCCGGCTCCCCACCTGCAGGGGAGTCGGTTCACAAGCAGTGAAACAGGTCTGCAAGTGTCTATCTTTCTTTCCCCCTTTCTATCTTCCCCTCCTTTCTCCATTTCTCTCTGTCCTATCCAACAACAACTACAACAATAAAACAACACTGGCAACAAAAGGAAATAAATAAATATTAAAAAAAAGATGGGACCATAGAAAAAATGGCAAATATAAATGAATATGGATAGCTATAGAAGTAATAGTCAACCCATATCTGTGATCTTGGGAGAACTAATGCACTTTTCAATGGAGGGAATGAGGACACAGGACTTTGGTGGTAGAAGAGGTGTTGAATTATTCCCCAGTTATCAAATTTTTGAGATAATATCATAACAAATAGAAAGCCTTCAAGAATCCAATAAAAACTCTTCAAAATAATAAGTACCACCAGAAAGATAAGATAGCTCAAATTGTTAGAGTACCAATGTGCATGTCTAAGGTCACAAAATAATAAGTCAACATGGTAAAGTGGTAGGCTACAAATTAATATACAGAATTGTGTTTCATACTGATATGCAATCAATGAACAAAATGATGAAGAAGTCAAGAAAATAATCCTATTAACTATGGCATAAAAAGAATTATGTATCTAGGGGGCTCGAACCAGGATCCTTACTCCAGTCCTTGTGCTTCACACCATGTGCGCTTAGCCTGCTGTACTACCGGCTGACTCCTGGTGACTGCATTTGTGAAGAATTATCCAGACAGAGGATGAGCTAGAGAAAACTAAAAAAGAGGTAAACGAGCTCAAAAAGAGATTAAGAGACATTGAAAACAATAACAGAGACATATGGGATGATCTCAGAAGATGTAACATTCGTATAATTGGCATACCAGAGGAAGAAAGAGAGGAAGGGGAAGTAAAGATTCTAGAGGAAATAATAGAAGAAAACATTCCAGATCTAAACAACAGAAAGGACATTAAGATTCAAGAGGCCTAGAGAGTCCTAAACAGAATCAACACATACCTGAAGACACCAAGACACATCATAGTTACAATGAAAAGAAGTAAGGATAAAGAAATGATCCTAAAGGTTGCAAGAGATAAACAAAAAGTCACATGCAGGTGAAAACCCATAAGGCTATCAGCAGACTTCTCCACTCAAACTCTAAAAGCCAGAAGATAATGGCAATATATCTATCGAGCCTTAAAGGAAACAGGGTTTCAACCAAGGATAATATATCCTGCTAGACTTTTGTTCAAACTAGATGGAGGGATCAAAACTTTCTCAGACATGCAACAGTTAAAGGAGGCAACCATCGCCAAGCCTGCCCTGAAAGAGGTACTAAAAGACCACTTATAAACAAGAACATTACTATAATACTTGCCATATATCAGAGCAAAAAATTGTTGAATAATGACACTACAATACATTCAATCCATAATATCAATAAATATCAATGGCTTAAACTCACCCATTAGAAGGCACAGAGTGGGAGGATGGATCAGAAAACACAACCCAATCATATGCTGCTTGCAAGAATCCCACCTGACCCAACAAGGGAAACACAGACTTAAAGTGAAAGGATGGAAAACTATCATACAGACTAATGGACCACAAAAAAGGGCAGGAACAGACATTCTCATCTCTGACACAATAGACTTTCAATTAAATAAACTAATAAAATATAGGCAAGGCCATTACATAATGGTTACAGGATCAATCAACCAAGAAGATTTAACAATTATTTACAACTATGTACCCAAAGAGGGATCATCTAAATACATCAAATACCTACTGAAAGAACTACAAAAATACATCAATAATAATACAATAATAGTGGGAGACTTCAACACCCCAATCTCACACTTATATCAACAAAGAAGAGAGTCAACAAATAAACAAGATAATTAAATGAAGAGACGGACAGACTAGACCTCCTAGATATTTTCAAAGTTCTTCACCCCAAATACAGGAATACTCATTCTTTTCAAATCCACAAAGCACATCCTCAAAGATAGACCACATGTTAGGCCACAAAGACAGTATCAACAAATTCAAGAGCATTGAAATCAGTCCAAGTATCTTCTCAGACCACAGTGGAGTAAAGCTGTCAGGAAATTGTGAGGATGTGGTTGAGCTTGGCAGAACTTGACCTGAGGCATGGGTCTATCCTGTCAGTCTCTCTCTCTACTGATAGGTTGAGCAAGGAGGGACAGGAGTAAGCCCAAAGAATTGTCTCATTTTATCAGACTCCCTGCCTCACAAACCACCCTGCATTCCTGATACTATGGCCACTAGATAAAAACAAGGGGGTAGATGTTGGAAAATTGTACAGATGTGGTTGAGCTTGGCAGGGCTCACAAAGCACCCTGCATTCCTGATACTATGGCCTATCTACATAATCACTGTTTTGCTTGAAAGATCCCCACCCCCTCCATTCATTTTATCTATCTTCTTTCTGCCTTCAAGACCCTGGCAGGGTAGTATTAATCCTACCAGTTAAAACCCTCACAACAGTTGCTAAGGAAGTTTCTACCTTCCCAGGCCCTTTTGCCTTTTTCCACCCCTTTCCTAGTGATTTCCATTTCCTACTTGCCACTTCCGAGTCTGCCCTTTAAAAAGCCTGAGCTCTCTGATCAATAAAAAATGGCATTGCCTCTCTGCCACCATGTGCTTGGTTACTGAGTCATCTCCCTCGCATTGCTGAGTGAGTAGCAGCCCAGGCTGGCTCAAGTCGAGTTCTCTCTAACCCAGAGAGTACATGCTAGGGAAGAGGCACCTGCACGCTCGCCCAGCATCAAAACGTCCAACAAATCCCTTCCCTGCAAGTTGGTACTGACCTCTGCCACTAGGGGATGGATATGTCCTTTAACACCATCAGAATTATCCCCAGACATAATATTCTCTTGTTACAAAAGCCTGGGAGCTCCCTCCCATTTCAGCAAGGTATGGGCCAGGGAGGAGGGGCCAGGTAGGCAGTACTTCTCTTTCAAAATGGTCCTATCAGATCCTGTTTCAATCAAGCACTTAAAATAGATGACTCCAATTACCATAATAATCACAGGACGGCTCTTTTCCAAGACAGGAGTGGTCCATAAAGCACTAAGTGCTCTGTCTGGGGTTCCCTTTGGATGTCAGGCTGAGGGCCGTCCTCCTTCTGTTAAAAGCGGCAGGTGGCTACCATTTTTATGAAACTTATCCCAATAATCTTTCCTCCAATGAAAACCTTTCTGGCCTCTAGGACAAGGCATCTGGGGATTCTAGTAATCCAGCCAAGGATGGTAGTTATGCCTAGGATTGGGGAACTCATTCCACCAATGGCCAGAAGCACCACTCCTAAAGCAGTCCCCTTTTACTTCTCTAAAGCCGTGGCAAAGGCTTGTGCCATGGCTAAAGCTTGGTGAGTTTTAGAATTTATCTCTTGAGTTGCCACAATCCATCTGTCAGGGTGCTCGTCTTTAAGACTGAGGCATGCCTGACAGAAATCCCATCCCAGACTACAGAGTGCAGAAGAAGGAAATGGGCGTAAGGATCAGAAATCTTTCTCTCCAAACCTGATTGGACCCTGGTAATGAATTTAGCTAGGGATTTTTCAGGTTCTTGGTGAAGGGAGAGAATGGGGGCTGAGGCAGCTCCCGTGTGGGTTGTTAACTATTCCCAGTCTTGTAATAGACAGAGGCATACCTGATCAAAATAGCCAGGGGGGAATTTTGCTTCTGACTGCTGGAGACCTGAATCCCAACGTTCTATTCCAAAAAGGGCCTCAAAATCCCAGTTAGGCTAGTTCTGACTGTTTCTGTGGGATTGCTACAGGCATTCATCCCTGAAAAAGGCTTCCCATTGAAGGAAGAGTGGGCCCAAAATTGTAGAGCGAACTACGTCCCTCCAGTCTTGGGGAGTGTTAAAGTTCTGGAGAAGTCCTTGGAAAATAGATGTGGTCCATGGAACGTGAGCTCCATTCTTTTTAACCACCTGGCAAATTTCCTTAAGATCTGTGATGGCATACGGATACCATGTCTGAGGTCTCTGTCTATTGGGGCTAACATGTACTGGTAATGTGTGGACTTGCTCCAGATGAAAAGCTCCATCACGAAGCTTATGTAAGTCAATCAATGTCATTCACCACATCAATAAAAGCAAAACCAAACACCACATAATTATCTCAATAGATGCAGAGAAAGCCTTTGACAAAATCCAACACCCATTCATGCTCAAAACATTACAAATAATGGGAATAGATGGGAAATTACACAAGATAGTGGAGTCTATATATAGCAAACTTACAGCCAACATCATACTCAACAGACAGAAGCTGAAAGCATTACCCCTCAGATTGGGGACTAGACACGGCTGTCCATTATCACCATTACTCTTCAACATAATATTGGAAGTTCTCACCATAGCAATCAGGCAAAAGAAAGAAATCAAAGTAATACAGATTGGGAGGGAAGAAGACAAGCTCTCACTATTTTCAGATGATATGATAGTATACATAAAACAACCTAAAGAATCCAGCAGAAAACTATGGAAATTTAATAGGCAATATAGCAAGGTGTCAGGCTACAAAATCAATGTACAAAAATCAGTGTCATTTCTTTATTCAAACACTAAATGTGAAGAAGAGGATATCCAGAAATCATTCCCATTCACTGTTGCAGCAAAATCAATTAAGTACCTAGAAATAACCATGAACAAAGAAGTAAAAGACTTGCATACTGAAAACTATGAGTCTTCCATAAGTTGACTCTCTTAAAAGCTTAGACCAAGGAGAACAGAAACAGTGGTGCATCTATATACAAATAATGTCAAAAGAAATAAACTATGATGATGCTGTGTATGATGCAGCAAATCCTGACAAAAGATATTTCAAATTTAACCCAATTGCCAAATAATGTGATCTTAGCAATAACTATCTATTGCCTTCTTAAACCCTAAGACAGCAGGAACTTCCTGCTTCCTCTATAAATCCTGTATTTCCCACAATCCTGGAACCTCTAGGGTGGGAATCACTTTCTTGCATGCTTCTCTCAATTCATACCAAATGATATTGCATCAGCTGATCCCAACCTAATCAAGTCAACAAGTACAACTTCAGCATGCTTCTCTTCAGACTGAGCCCAGAGACATCAGGAATGGAATATCAACTCTTCAGCCTCATTACTCAGGTGAGATGTTTCCTTTCATAGGATTCTCTAATTTCATTCCAGGTGGTTCACTTCCTAACAAAGTCCCAAGACCTAGATATAGACCAGGTCCCAAGAGATAAAGCATATGTTCATATGTATCCATAAATTAGGGCAAAATATACACCTGAAAGCAAAAGTACACAATAGTATGCAGTGAGTCAGTATAAAGTTCATAATGAAGTTGTGTCTACTTAGACTTGGATACACTCCTCATCTACTTCCTATTACACTTCCCTAACTCACTCCCAAGCATTCTTTATCAAAGCAAGGACTACAAAAGCTGAATAAGGGCAAAAGACTGGCATACTTTAACTATGACTCTATAGTCACTATTGGGCCACCACATCAGCTGGGGCCCTATTCATGGAGTCCTGAGATTCCCAAACAGACATTATGGGCCTAGACCTCAAATAAATTCCTCTCTCCATTGTAACTGGTCATCTGTATCAGGAAAAACAAAATAGACCCCTTTGTGGGCCCCCATAAGATCTTTCCCTCAACTTGGATCAACAAAAGTAGAGAAGGTTCCATCCTCCGAAGGGAGGCTGGGCAACATACTCTATGCTACACCTGAGGAAGATGGGTCCTGATATTGGGGCATCTTGGAAGATTCCTACTCATGCCCACAGAATGTAAGCTCAGATCTACAGGGATACAGAGATCACATAGACTCCTAAGCAGAATATGGGACCCAGATCAGATCAAATTGATGGACTTTACAGTCAACAATATTTATACACCTTTCCCATGCTTGGGAGCTACTCCCTTCCCTGATCCAGCCTTCTGGTCCTTTTTACAACCATGCCATCATCTCCCCAGACAATAACTTGGATCCGCTTGCATATCAGATTTTAAGCTCAGGGGTAAAAAAAAAAGAAAGAAAGAAAAACTATTGTAGCCAAAGGCTCTTTGGAATATAACTAAAATATGCCTGATAGCTATCTACAAAACGGATGTCTCCATAGATAATATGGGCCTAGACCTCTCATCTATCCCTCTCTTCACCATCACTGATCACTTCCACTAGGAACATCATTATAAACCTTATTGTGGCTTCTTCAGGACAGTACCTTCACTATGAACTAGGAATAGTAAGGACTGCCCCACTGTCCAATGAAGGCTGGGTCATACTACCCTGCCAATTGAGGAAAACTGGTCCTGAAATAAGTGCAGTCTAGAATGTTTCCAGCTGTGACCATGTACTGCAAACTCAGACTGACAGGGACTCAGAGGTTACACAGTCTCCTGTGCTAAATGTAAATATATATCCTAAGGCAGATTGATGAGGTTAACAGTTAACTGTACTTACATATTTTCTTCAATTTTGGGAACTACTTTTGCCCTGATCTAGCTTTATAGTCCTATTCTCAACTCAGACGCTATCTTCACAGACAGTATTTTTAGTCCACATCCATGTTAGCTATTAAGCTCAACTGCTCTATTTCCTATTTGTTGGTTCCTGATTATTAAATATTTTCTCCTGCTTTATATCTTACTCCTTTCAGCCACCAAGTTGCAGATGTTACTATAATTTCATCCTGACCTCCCTGGGCATATGACCCTACCGATGTGTCCTAGAATCTCACCTCTCCTGAGCCCCACCCCACTAGGAAAAGATAGAAACTGTTTGGGTCTATGGATCAATCTGTTAATGCCCAGGTACAGCAGGTAAGCAATCAACAGAAGTCAGAACTCCCACTTTTTTGCACCCCATAAAGACTTTTGGTCCATATCCCAAGCGGGGGGAATGATAGGGGAAGATCACCAGAGGGTTCTGAACTCCAATTTCATCAGGACAGAGAAGAGAGAAAAAAAAGAGGGCATTTGGACATTTGGAAGTAGGAGCTTTTACTCAGAAAGGAAGAAAAGGTAGGGTCATAGTAAAATGGACAAATATATATGTCAACCCATATCTGTAATATTGGGAGAACTAATGCAGTTTCTAGTGTAGGGAATGGGGACACAGAATTCTGGTAGTAGAAAAGGTGTTGAATTATACCCCAGTTGTCTTATAATTGTGTAAATCAGTATTAAAACACTAATAAAATAGAATAATTTGTAGTTTATCTGAAAGTTAAAAAAAATCCAAAGACTTAGAACCCCAAAGGCATAAGCATATTTTTATAGCAGTTAAAGTATCCTTTCACAAAGTTTCCACACCAAATATCCTTGCTAGTTATTACAAAGGATGCTTGTAACAGAATGGTACATGCTGACTCTGGGTTAGAAGATAAAATACAACACATTTTAGAATGTAGCCTCAGAATATATCTGCCTTGAGACAGGGATTTAGTCTCTATTCCTTAACAATATGGAGTAATGAGGGCATCTATCAGGAAAAACATGTAAAGAAGTCAACTAAGATTGGAACCACTGTTAGTGCCAGTAATTATTTTCCTTCCTGGTTTGCATATTTCCCCTTTAGTTGCTGCTCCTTTTGGACCTCCCCCCAAAAATATGCATTCTTATTTTAAATCATTGCTCAATTAATAATTTTAGTTATTTTTGAAATTAAACATAGGTATATTTTATTATCTTTTTATTTATTTATTGGACAGAGACAGCCAGAAATCAAGAAGGAAGGGGGTGATAGAGAGGGATAGAGACAGAGAAATGCAAATATAGATAGCAACACATACACAATGAAATACTAATGTGCTATTAAAATGGATAAATTTACTTTCTTCCTCTCAACTTGAGTGAATCTTGAAAAAAATATGTCAAGTGAGATAAGCCAGAAAGGGATAATTTCACTCATGAACAGAACTTAAGAAACAAGAACAGAAAGAGGAAACACAAATTAAAATTTGGACTGGTGGTGTATTGCACCAAAGGACAGACCTCTCCGGAAGGAGAGTAATGGGGAGGTTAGTGAGAGGGGTTTCCCATATCCTAGTACATTATGATAAACCTAATTTGGGGGTAAGA
Organism: Erinaceus europaeus; assembly: GCF_950295315.1. Lineage (NCBI taxonomy): Eukaryota > Metazoa > Chordata > Mammalia > Eulipotyphla > Erinaceidae > Erinaceus > Erinaceus europaeus. The sequence continues at coordinate 58,410,476 of NC_080185.1, read as the reverse complement.
ATGTTTTGCAAACACCTGTCTTGGTGAGATGAGAAATTGTATTCATGTGCCAACAACTATACTGTAAACCATTATCCCCCTCCCAAAAAAAGAAAGAAAAAAATCCAAAGTAAATCAATCTTATTTTTACCAAGATAATCTTATCTGTAAATTTGTGCGCTTAGAATATGTTCAATTCAAATAGATATATTTGTGTTAAGTTCATTCTGAGTGTTACTAAACTTTTTAACATACTCCATTATTTTATAATTGACTTTCATGGTGAGAAACTCCAAGGCCCTTTAAATTTTGGTGCAAGTTTATAAAAGGAAACCAAATTCTGTATTAAATGATCACTACTATTTTAGAGATGTCTTTTGTCATTTCTATTAATTTACTTATCCAAAGCTAAAGTGCAATGACCAAAAATTTCATCTTCATCTTTTTGCAATCTTGATTATTATGTATGAAGTCATTAGAAAACTCAAAATCAAGTTTAGGCATGCATTAAACATTGGTAGTAAAGTTTTGACTTTAAAATGTCACAGTGAAAAACTCTCTGTACCCCCATTATCCTGTAATTCTGTAAGTTAATATTAATTCTTTAATAAAGAACAAATAAAATAATAAATTTTAAAAAATCTGTCTGTGGGGTATGTGCCTCTCCTCACATTGTATTCATGTCACTCTGTTACTGAAAACCTTAATTGTTCCATCAGCCTCTGTAATCTTCAACTTTAGGGTGGATACCCATTGTGTTTTTTTTTTTTTAAATATCAGTTCCAATTTACATTCTAGTAGTGTTCCTCATAGATATCAACACTTTGTATTGGGTATTGGTATGCATTTACTCTATATCCCACTGGGTTTTACAATAAATCAAGCCACTAAAATAGTTTCAGAAGAAATAGAAAATTCTCAGAGTAGTTGTTTTTTTTTTTTTTTTTCCTCCAGGGCTATTGCTAGGCTCGATGCCTGCACCATGAATCCACCGCTCCTAGAGGCCATATTTCCCCCTTTTGTTGCCCTTGTTGTTGTAGGCTCCTTGTGGTTATTATTATTACCATTGTTGATGTTGTTCGTTGTTGGATAGGACAGAGAGAAATGGAGAGAGCAGGGGAAGACAGAGATGGGGAGAGAAAGATAGACACCTGCAGACCTGCTTCACCGCCTGTGAAGTGACTCCCCTGCAGGTGGGGAGCCGGGGGCTGGAACCGGGATCCATAAGTCCACCCTTGCGCTTTGCACCATGTGCGCTTAACTCACTGCACCACCGCCCGACCCCCAGTTGTTTTATATTTAGATATCAAAGTTTTTCAAGATCTCATAATTTTAAAGAAAAAAAAAGCCTCTCTGTATTCAAAATGTTGCAGAAAGAATGTTCCTTAGTATTATGTCTTTGATAGTCATCAGAACTGGTTGCAGAATTGTGTGGTGATTCTCATAATAGAAAAGGCTATTTGAGTTGCAATACTGAGAAACTTTGTTTTAGAAACTATATCAGAGCCCAGGATAAAATGTGCTGACATATAAGGCCAAAATAAATAGACTAATTTGGAAAAGATTCTCATGATGAACTTATGAGCATTCTCTCCCATTTCTGTTAGAACTAAAAAAAAAAAAAACCAAAACTTTTCTTAATTGTCCAGTAGTGTATTTCTAGCTTTTTTTGTTTGTTTGTCTGTTTATTTATTTATTTGTCTCCAGGGTTATTGCTGGGGCTCGGTACCTGCACTATGAATCCACTGCTCCTGGAGGCCATTGTTTTCCCTTTTGTTGCCCTTGTTCTTTATCGTTATTGTTTATATTATTATTGTTGTTATTGCTGTTGGATAGGAAGGAGAGAAATTGAGAGAGAAGGTGAAGGCAGAGAGGAGGAGAGAAAGGTGGACACCTGCAAACCTACTTCACCACTTTTGGGGGACCGAGGGCTTGAACCAGGATCCTTACACCGGTCCTTGTGCTTCACAGCATGTGCGCTTAACCTGTTGCACTATGCTACCGCCAGGCCCCTAGCTTTTTCTTTTTTTTTTTGTATTGAAATATATTTTAACGTTACTTTGTACGTAAAGGTTTACAATTCTTATATTTTGAAGATAACAGATTGTAATAAAACAAGTGGAATAATAAATGAAATCAAAATGCTAATTCTACTAAATGAAGAAAATTAAGTTCAGAATATTGATATGAGAGTGAAATTGAACTAATAGAACCCCATGTTTAACCAAATTATGTACTGACCTAGAGTCCTTTCTGTGTAGCCTAGAAGAAGCAGAGGCAGCCTTCATGTTAAACTGTTTGAGCTTTCTCTACAAGGAAAATACTATCAAAAGTAGGTGGAATAGCAAAATAGCTCACCTGGAGATTGTGCTGCTTTGCCATGTGTACAAACCAGGTTTGAGCCCAACCCTCAAGGCATTGAAGGGAACTCCACTACTGCAGTGCCTCCTTCTTCTCCTTCTCCTTCTCCTTCTCCTTCTCCTTCTCCTTCTCCTTCTCCTTCTCCTTCTCCTTCTCCTTCTCCTTCTCCTTCTCCTTCTCCTTCTCCTTCTCCTTCTCCTTCTTCTCCTCCTCTTCCTCCTCCTTCTCCTCCACCTCCTCCTCCTCCTTCTCCTTCTTCTACTCCTCCTTCTTTCTCTCCTCCTCCTCCTCTTCCTTCTCTTTCTCCTCTATCTTCATAAAAAAAGTGGAATTGCCACCAGTGTTGTAAATATTCTGCTTGTGACTTTTACCTCTTTTTCTACTTTGTTGGCATTACTTATGAAAATGCATGACTAGTCTGGGGGTGTTTTAGTTTAGCCGATCATAATCATTTAAAAGCATAATAAAAGTATGGCATTTTTTTCATTTTGACTTATACTTTTTAATATATTTTTCTTTTTCTTTTTCTATATTTACTTTTTCCCTTTTGTTGCCCTTGTTTCATTGTTGTAGTTGTTGTTGTTGGATAGGACAGAGAGAAATGGAGAGAGGAGGGGAAGACAGAGAGGGGGAGAGAAAGATAGACACCCGCAGACCTGCTTCACTGCTTGTGAAGCATTTCTCCTGCAGATAGGGAGCCAGGGGCTCGAATCGGAATCCTTCTGCAGTCCTTGAGCTTTGCGCCAAGTGCCCTTAACCCACTGCGCTACCGCCCAACTCCCAACTTATCATACTTTTATAATTAATATTAGTCTTTAGAGTTTCATCTGAGTCATATCTTGTTTGAGGATTTTTTCATTAGAAATGACCTAAAGAGGGACTAGGTGGTAGTGCACCTGGTTAAGCACACACACGGCAATGTCTAAGGACCCGGGTTCAAGCCTCTGGTCACCATCTGTAGGGAGAAAGCTTCACAAGTGGTGAAGCAGGGCTTCAGATGTCTTTCTGTCTCTCTCCCTATCACCTCCTCCTCTCCCAATTTCTCTCTGTCTCTATCCAATAATAAATAAATAAAATAAATTAATAAAAAAGAAATGACCTAAAGAAGGAAGTGTTAAAAAGGTCTGAGTTAGGGAGTCGGGCTGTAGCGCAGCGGGTTAAGCACAGGTGGCACTAAGCACAAGGACCCGCATAAGGATCCTGGTTCAAGCCCTGGCTCCCCACCTGCAGGGGTGTCTCTTCACAAGCGGTGAAACAGGTCTGCAGGTGTCTATCTTTCTCTCCCTCTCTCTGTCTTCCCCCTCCCCTCTCCATTTCTTTCTGTCCTATCCAACAACAATGACAACAATAATAACTACAACAATAAAACAACAAGGGCAATAAAAGGGAATAAATAAATAAAAGTAAATTTAAAAAAGGTCTGAGTTAAATGAGAACCTATTTCTAACATTTAGATAGTGAATAGTACATAATTAATTTTACTGAAAATAAATTAGTCATTTACCAATGCCTCAGCCAAAGCACTATGCATGATTTCTGAGTAGAACTTGACTAGAAGGATTTAAATTTACCAGAGATAAAGAATAAGAGAAAGAATGAAAACCATATGTAAGAAATATTTTAACTGCATCTCTATTGTATGAAAAAGAGATTTGCTAACTCTTTTTCCAGGAAATCACCCACCCTAGGGGTTTGAATGGAAATTGAACAGACATATGTTGCCACTATGTTTTAAATGATTTTAAAAGGGACATTTCTTTCCTTTAACTGTACTTCAGTGTAACTTGGTGATTCTCCTCCCTCTAGAAGAGGGAAGGACCTTCTGCTTTCCCCATCATAGGATGGGGGCGGAGCGCAGTCTAGAAGATTGGATGAGAGCAGTGCCTGGCCAGACTAGGGGGAGGAGCTGCGTTACAGACACACTTCGGAGGAGGCTTCCGCTGAAGAAGCTTGGGAGGTAAATGGCTGTCTCAAAAACTGGTTATTTTCGGTGATTTCTGGGCACTTTGGAGTAAAAGTGAGAAAAGATGTGACTGCTGCTTTAAAGTAGTGCACCGGGAGCGTCGTTTTGCGAATTGTTTTCTAGGAGGAATTAATATCTAGATTTGCAGTCCTCCGGTTTGTTAAAAGTCCACTGTTGAGAAGTGGGGGAGGTGGTGATCAGATTACACCTGTGGGGGAGAAAATATTTAATGAGATTACAAAAGCTAACTTGTGAATATGACGTTTTATGTGTCAGCAAAAAGCTGTGGAACTAAGATAAATGATGAAACAAAATCTGAGAATTTAACTTACCTTATCTCAAAAAAGGATTGTGATAATCTCAAATAAGAAATGAAGTTCTTAGGGTTGGGAGTGTTAATTTTTCTTATTATTTTGGTTGTAACTTTTTAAAATTTTTGTTTGTAAAATGGAAATATTGACAAGATTATTCCCACCCCCCAGAAATCCATATCTAATCCCCTCCCTTGATAGCTTCCCTATTCTTTATCCCTCTGGGATTATGGACCCAGGATCATTAGGTTGCAACTCTTAACAAAATTTTTGTTGTTGTTTTGTTTGTTTGCACCAGAGCACTGCTCAGCTGTGGTTTACTTTAGTTCTGGGGATTGAACCTGGGACCTCAGAGCCTAAGGCATGATGGTGATTTGCATAACCATTATACTGTCTCCCCAGCCCACAAACTTTATATAGTAATAATCTGAAGTGATGTGTAACTGCAGATTTAAGTACTTCTGAGAATGATATGATTTGGTTATTTCTCAGGACATGTTCAATGCTTTAAAAATGTCTTTTTTACTGATGCATAAAGGACAATCTGCCTGTAAATCTACCTATCCAAATAAAGATATATTTCTATTTGTAGCATAATATGAGAAAATTACGTTTTCACTGTCAAGCTGAGTATGAAAGATTATAAAGAGTAGTACACAGACAACAAACATTATACTTAGTAATAATGGACGTTTGTCTTCCACATTTCACTATTTAGCATGTGGTACTTATGTTAGCACAAAAATAATTGAGATAAGAATTTTATAACATGGGGGGAACAACCTATCCACCTGTTTAGGCATATGTAAAAGGGAAAGATATTTAAATATGTCAGTAAATAATTGTATGTAGTATGTTATAACAAACCTATGTTGAGAAAAAAATCAAAGGAATAAGAATAACTCAGAGACTAGAGTACAAATGATATGCATTTTTCCCTAGATTAAAATGCATCTTTAGATTTTTTTTTGTAAACACAAAATGGAGTTGAAAAGGAAATGGTCTTTCTTTTTCCTTTTTTAACAGACATTTAAATAAATACCTACAACTCTCCATTGTCTTGAGTTAGACTTGAGAAGGCAGGTCACCATTAATGCATTTTAGATATTTAGACTATCATCCAGATTTTGGTTCAAGTGGAAGATATGCATTTGTATTTTAAGTATGCAGGAGAAACAACTTAATACAACAATTAGAACACCATGGAATAGTTATGTAGGGGAGAATATCCATAATGGTGAATAATATGCAGCTGTGAAAATAAAATGCTAATGTAATGAGCTGAAATCACTGATAAGAAATTATGTCAAGGGGGCCGGGCAGTGGCCCACCAGGTTAAGTGCACATAGTAGGAAGCTCAAGAACCCACCTTCAGAAGGGATGGTGGGTCGCTTCACAAGTGGTGAAGCAGGTCTGAAGGTGTCTCTCTTTCTCTCTCCCTCTCTATCTCCCCCTCTGATTCTCAATTTCTCTGTCCTGTCCAATAAAAGTGAAAAAAAAAAAAGGCCCCTGGGAACAGTGGATTCATAGTGCCAGCACCGAGCCCTAGCAATAGTAGAAGAAATGTTGTCTGGGGTCCAGTGATAGCACATTTTTTTAATTTAAATTTATTTATTTATTTATTCATGAGAAATGATAGGAGTGAGAGAGAAAGGACCAGATTTCACTCTGGTACGTGTGCTGTCGGGGATTGAATTTGGGACTTCATGCTTGAGAGTCCAAAGCTTTATCCACTGTGCCACCTCCCGGACCACGATAGCACATTTTGTTGATCTCACACGTTAATATATACAAAGACCTGGATTAAAGTCCCTGGTCCCCCTATGTGGGGAGGAAGCTTCACAAACAGTAAAGCAGTGTTGTGGATATCTCTTTCTCTCCCCCATCTCCCTTTTATCTCATTTATAGGCCGTCTCTATCGAACAGATGAATAAATAAATAAAAAATTTTATAATTATGTTCAAGGTAAATTCTAAAAAATAAGCAAATTGCAAAATTGCAATTTTCTAAAATTGCAAATTTCTAAAACTGCAAAATTATTTGCCAATTACAAAATGCAAAAAGCAAATGTTAGTATGCTAGATGCAAGAAAAACTCTGGGAAAAATATATATGTATTTTTACTAACTTGAGATATAAGTATATGTGCAAGTGTATTCTTGTGTGATCCAGAGGCAACTCAGTGGTTGACCCCTAGCATGATATGTATGCATTAGACGCAAAAATACCACTCCCTTCTTTTTCCTTCTCAAAATCTGAAAACTGAGCTGGAGGGGAAGTGAACTTAGAGGTATCACAAATATGCAAGGTTTGATGTCTTGCACCACATAAGAAAGTACTACTTTGGGGAAGATAAAGAGATGATTTCAAAACAAGCACATTTATACATTCTATAAGTATAGATTTATCTATCAAACCATTATATCTTGATATTGTTATGCGGATTGCTTTAAGAAATCAAATGATGAACATATATAATTAGCATTAGCAGTATTACAACAAAATATTTGAACGACTCATTGTGATCCAAATTTTGTAACACACACACTTTCTAGAAGATATTGAATCTTCTAGAAACCTGGAAAGGGCACTCATTAAATCTCAGATATCTTCAGTTCTCTTTGTATCAGCTGATTACAAGACAGTATGTGATTTAAATGCTTGAAAAGCTGTATAACAGAAAAACCCACAGAGAATTATTTTATTTTATTTTATTTCCCCCCATATTTGTTGCCCTTGTTGCTATTTTTATTGTTGCCATTGCTGGTATTGTTGCTGGATAGGGCAGAGAGATATTAAGAGAGGAGGGGAAGGCAGAGGGGGGAGAAAAAGATAAGACACCCACAGACCTGCTTCACCGCTTATGAAGAGACCCCCTTCCCCGAAGGTGGGGAGCCGGGGTGGGGGGCACCTAAAATCAGGATCCTTAAGCTGGTCCTTGTGTTTCATGCCACGTGTGCTTAACCCGCTGCGCTACCGCCTGGCCCCCAAGAGAATCTACATGAAAATATTTTTAGAAGAAAAAAAAGGCAGCTACACAGATTTAGCCAAGGTTGACACAAGGCGTTTATTATTTCTTCTGTGACCACTTTACACTTTTTCTGAGATTATTGCGTCAGGAACCAAGTAATGTAACTGTGTCATAAAAATTTGTTAATGTCTCCTTTTTAAAATAAGTAAACAAATAAAACATTTCAAACAATGCTTTTTTTCCCCAAAAAAACAAAAGAGAAAATAAGCATGACATTTACTTCACAGATTCACAGATGAAATTTCATCTTATTCCTGTGTTTCAGAATGGCATGATTACTACCATATTTGTTTTGGTAGGGAAATTATTTTTTTAATGATAGAGATAGCTAAGCTCTATACAGGTTATGTACAGTGTCAGTGATTGAGGTTTCTTTTTTTAAATGTTTTATTTATTTACCTTTTTGTTGACCTTGTTGTCTTTTTATTGTTGTCGTCGTTATTGATATCGTCGTTGTTAGGACAGAGAGAAATGGAGAGAGAAGGGGAAGACAGAGAGGGGCACAGAAACATAGATATCAGCAGACCTGCTTCACCGCCTGTGAAGTGACTTCCCCGCAGGTGGGGAGCCAGGGCTCCAACAGGATCCTTATGCTGGTCCTTGTGCTTTGCTCCCCGGGCACTTAACCCACTGCGCTACCTGAGGTTTCTTTACACCATTCTCATTTATTACTGTGATTCCCAGTCTCTTTTGAGACAGTCTTAAGTTAATATCTAAAATGACCTGAAGAATTTGCTTGTGATTCCAGCTAAGTCCGAGAAAAGCAGGGTGATCACAGAAGTGCCAACCAGAGAGAAGGCTCTCCTGGACAAGCACTTGGAGTGAGAACCAGAAGGTGATTCACAGACCCAGACCCTCCACCATCCACGTAATATTAGGTAAGGCTCTTCCTATTTCAAGAAACATTTTATGTTAAGATGTTGAGGGAGGCAGGGACATGACTCAGTGTGTTAAAGTGTGTACTATTCATTCATGAATTTCTGAGTTTGATCTCTGGCCACATGAGAACACCAAGCACCGAGACAGGTGGGTGGATCTCCATAGATGATAGAATGGCACTTTGATTTCTCTTCCTGATAAAACATAGAACAGAAAAGAACAATAATTGAACCAAGGAGGCTCAGCAGTATAACACTTTTGCTCCCTCAAACTGCTTTTTAAAAAGGTTGAAAATGAGGGGTCGGACGGTAGCACAGTGGGTTAAGTGCACGTGGCGCAAAGCTCAGGGACTGGCAGAAGGCTCCCAGTTCAAGCACCTGGCTCCCCACCTGCGGTGGAGTCGCTTCACAGGCAGTGAAGCGGGTCTGTAGGTGTTTATCTTTCTCGTCTTCCCCTTCTCTCTCTATTTCTCTCTGTCCTATCCAATAACAACGACATCAATAACAACTATAATAATAACCATAACAATGGTAAAAAAAAAACAACCAGGGTAACAAAAAGGGAAAAATGGACTCCAGGAGCAGTGGATTCATGGTGCAGGCACCGAGCCCCAGCAATAACCCTGGAGGCAAAAAAAAAAAAAGTTGAAAATGGGGACAGGGCGGTAGCGCAGCTGGTTAAGCGCACATGGCATGAAGCGCACTGACTGGAGTAAGGATCCTGGTTTGAGCCCCCACCTCCCCACCTGCGGGGGGGTGGGGGGAGAGGTGAGGATCACTTCACAGGCAGTGAAGCAGGTCTGCAGGTGTCTCTCTTTCTCTCGCCCTCTCTGTCTTCCCCTCCTTACTTGATTTTGCTCTGTCCTATCCAAGAACAACAACAGCTATAACAACAATAACAACCACACCAAGGGCAACAAAATGGGAAAAATAGCCTCCAGGAGTAGTGGATGCATAGAACTGCCACCAGCTATAACCCTGGAGGCAAAAAAAAAAATGTTGAACATGTGGGGTATAATTTATTTTTCTTTTGACTTTGCAGCCATCAGGTTTTTTTAGTCCTTTTTTTCCCTCATCAACAGGACTTCACCACTTCAAATTAACATTTTTAGATAGGGACAGAGATAGAGCGAAAGACGCTGTTAGCTCCAAAGTTTTTTTTCAAAGCGGAAGGACGCTTGAACCTGTGCAAAGTAAACACAGTTTTATGTTTTGTTTGTTTATTACTTCAACAAAGAAGTATTATTTTTGTTTTTTATATTTTATTTGTTATTTTACAGTGATTTATAAAATTAAAATATTTTAGGAATATATTGTCACCAAACCCTTTACTAAAGTTCTGTCACGTCTCCACCGTAGCTTTCACAAATTTGAAGACACAGTTTAGTTACTATGTATATATATATATATATATATATATATAGTAATATGTATTATTATTATATATATATTTATTATATATATATGAAATTTAACTTGATTTACTCGTCTGTATTCTATTTGAGGGAAACTATCGAGTAGTTGTCTTTCCCCTCTTTAATTATTACACTTAGTATAATCATTTCCAGTTCCATCCACTTTGTTCCAAATGATACTAACTCATCCCTTTTTATTGTGGGGTAGTGTCACATTGAATATATATCCCACAACTTTTTTTTTTTTGCCTCCAAGATTATTGCTGGGGCTAGGTGCTTGCACTATGAATCTACTGCTCTTAGAGGACATTTTTCCCATTTTGCTGCCCTTGTTGTTACCCTTGTTGTTGTTGTTATTATTGCTGTCTTCATTGTTAGACAGGACACTGAAATTGAGAGAGGAGGGGAGACAGTGGCTGGTAGAGAAAGACACCTTCAGACCTGCTTCACCACCAGTGAAGTGAACCCCCTGCAGGTGGGGATCTGGGGGCTGGAACTGGTCTCCTTAGGACAGTCCTTGTGCTTCACACCATGTGTGCTTAACCTGCTGCACTACCGCCCGACCCCCTATCCCACAACTACTTTATGCAGTCAAAAATGACAAAAGATATGAATAGACAGGTATCTTAAAAAGACATTCAGAAAACCATGAGCATATAAAGAAAATGTTTCATACCACTTATCATTAGAAAATATAATGTAAGACCACAATGAGATTTCACCTCACACCACTGAGAAGGTCCTACATCAGTAAAACAGGAAATGACAAGTACTGGCAAGGATGTAGGGGGAAAAAAGCAAATGCTTTGGCACTGCTGGTAAGAATGTAAACTGGTATAGTCCCTACGTAAAATAGTTTGGAGAGTACTTAAATAAAACATAGAAATGCTATGTAATACAAACACAAAGTTTTAAATCAACCGCATTTCATATTAAAGGTTGAAAATCTGAGATACAATTCATTTGCTCCCTGTTTTAGATCTAATCTTATAATTTAGAGTCATAGCTTCTGGGACTGGGTGGTGGTGCACCTGGTTGAGCACATATGTTACAATGCACAAGTAATCAGGTTCAAGTCCTTAGACCCCATCTGCAGGGTAGAAGTTTCACAAGTGGTTAAGCAGGTTGTAGGTCTCTCTTCTCTGTTTTCCTTTCCTCCTTAGTTTTTTTGTTCAGTCTCTATCCAAAATAAATAATATGAAAACAAAGAAGTCAGATGTTGCAGAGTCATAGCTTCTCCTTTGTGGAAATTATCTTAATTTAAAAATGGAAACCCTGAATCAGGTTTTCAAGGTGTCTGCCTGTAATCCTAACCAGTCTCCACAGAATTTATAAATATATTTATTTATTATCAGAGAGAAATTGAGAGGGGAGGAGGAGATAAAGAAGGAAGAGAGACAGACACCTGCAACTTTGCTTCATCACTCATGGAAGCTTCCCCCTGCAGGTGGGAACCAGGGGCTTGAACCTGGGTCCTTATGCACTGTAATGTGAGCACTTAACCAGGTGAGCATAGGTTGTCATTGCCACATACCAGACATCATAGTTACTAAGATTTTTAGATACCAACTTAAGGTCTACAACCTTCTCTTAAAAACAACCATTAATACTCAAATAATATTTTGTAATGTAATCTCTTAACAACCATGACAAATCCCTGATTCCTAAAGTCAAGTCTTCAATGGGGTTGTCAGTTCTGACCCCCACTATCTGTTCCCAGGAGAGCATATGCTGTATGCCATGGACAGACAGGACAATACTCAAATCTCAAAAAATGTTAAAAACAAGTATTTGTATTTTTTTCCTGATAAACCAGATAGATCCAAAAGGCCCACACTTTCTAGGAACTTTAAATAAAATACTTGACTCAGCCAAGGTTCTCCAACAAATGTATAATTCAGTATGAATTTTATACAACGCCATAGAAAAAAAGTAGAGAATTCGGAGTTTGTACTGTCATGTCACTTCTGTTCTTGATCTCTTCCCTTCAAGTATATTCCATATCTATGACCTCTGCTGTCAAATATTATTCATTTTTATCTTTTCTCCATTTTCATCGTCAGTGCTCTTTCTGCTTAACAAGGTAAATACATTTGATTCCTTTCTGTCTTGTCAAGTTTCAGTCTAATCCAATTGTCATTCACTGAAAAGATTTTACTCAGGAACCAGAGAAAAGCTCCCTGGATAGGGTATGTGCTTTGCAATAAACTTAACCCAGGTTCAAGCCCCAGCATCGTGTAGCTACGTGCAATGGCATCCCGAGAAGCTCTGATGCTGTGGTCTGTCTCTGTCTCTGAATGAAAACTTGGGCCTGGGAGCACTGAAATTATGTGCAAAATAAAACTGTTTATTAAGTTACTGTACAAAGTTTCTGGAGAATAAGAAAATAATGCAACAGGTAGCAACCATTTACTATCCCTAGTGCAACAGAATAAAGGTCTTTCAAAAACACCACTTTCTAGAAAAGTAAGCCTAAAAGTCCCGAGTAGTTTTCCAACATTTCTGCATATATTTATTGATTTCTTGTCTGTATTCAGATTGAAAATGTACAAAGTCAGTTTCCCTTTGATGGAATTGAGCCTTCCCATTCTTTTCATCTTAACTATCTTAGTAATCACTTAAAGACATTACATATTATTTAATATTTAATACATGGAAAACTTAGGTTAATATCACAGATGTATATGCATATTTTCTTAGCTGTAATGAAAACTTTTCAGGATTTAAACATTTTTTCTACTAAGCTAATAAATATCTTGAACCCACAGTTGTCTATGTACCAGCCGCTAAGGAAACTTCAGAAATATAGTATTATTGGGAGTCCAGCTGTACCACAGCTGGTTAAGCACAGCTGGTTAAGCGCAGGTGGTGCCAAGCGCAAGGACCGGCCTAAAGATCCCGGTTCGAACCCCCGGCTGGCTTCCCACCTGCAGGGGAGTCGCTTCACAGGCGGTGAAGCAGGTCTGCAGGTGTCTATCTTTCTCTCCCCCCTCTGTCTTCCCCTCCTCTCTCCATTTCTCTCTGTCCTATCCACCAACGACGACAACAATAATAACTACAACAATTAAAAAAAAGGGCAACAAAAGGGAATAAATAAATAAATATTTTAAATAAAAGAAATATAGTACTATTGTAAGGCCTTAGGGAAACAAAATGCTTAAATGCTAGACTTTTGGCTTTCTCTCTCAGTAAGGAACCTTCGCTCTTCTTTATTCAGATTGGTTACTGGACGCAGCCTGATATTTTTGTTGTATCTCTCTTAAAGAATGATGGCTGGTTCTTTCTTTAGTCCTCAGATCAGACAGCATTCTTTTTTTTTAAGAGTAATCTTTTTTATATATTTATTTATTCCCTTTTGTTGCACTTGCTGTTTTATTGTTGTAGTTATTATTGTTGTTATTGAAGTCATTGTTGTTGGACAGGACAGAGAGAAATGGAGAGAGGAAGGGAAGACAGAGAGGGGGAGAGAAAGATAGACACCTGCAGACCTGCTTCACCGCCTGTGAAGCGACTCCCCTGCAGGTGGGGATCCGGGGGCTGGAACCGGGATCCTTATTCTGTCCTTACGCTTTGGCCAAGTGCATTTAACCCACTGCGCTACCTACTGCCCGACTCCCATCAGACAGCATTCTTAATTTTTATTTGTTAATTACACAAAAAACTATGTCATACTGTAACTGTCTTTAATCTGAAGTGTCAGAGGTAACAGAACATAGGAGCCATGTTTACCTGCTCATTGTGGTGATGGATGAGTTTGTGGGGCTGGAAATTTAGATTTTATATGTTTTTGTTTATAAATTTTCCATAATAGGGCGGAGGGTAGATAGCATAATGGTTATACAAAGAGACTCTTGTGCTTGAGGCTTCAAAGTCAATCACCCACACTACCATAAGCCAGAGCTGAATAGTGCTCTGGTAAAATAAATAAATAAATTAATTAATTAATTAATTAAAATTTCCATAATATAATCCTAAGAAAGTAAATGCTCAAACTCATTACCCTGGGATAGTTGTATTATCCCTTTTTGAGAAAAGACACCTTTGAGTTAAAAACTAAAAGCAGGCGTTCAGTGGTAGCACAGCGGGTTAAGCCACATGGTGAGAAGTGCAAGGACCCGAGTAAGGATCCAGGTTAGTGCCCCCGGCTCCTCACCTGCAGGGGAGTCACTTCACAAGCAGTGAAGCAGGTCTGCAGGTGTCTATCTTTCTCTTGCCCTCTCTGTCTTCCCCTCTTCTCTCCATTTCTCTTTGTCCTATCTAACAATGACCACATCAATAACTACAACTATTAAAAAAACAAGGACAACGAAAGTGAAAATAAATATAAAAAACTAAAAGCATACATGTAAATATTAATTTTTTAGGTGCTACGAGGTAGCTCACCTAGTAAAGTACACTTTTTGCAATGAGTGATAACTTGGGTTTGAGCCTCCAGTACTACATGGGATAGCCATGAATAGTATCCAGAGAAGCTCCATCAACAGTGGAGTAGTGCTGTGGTGTTTTTCCTCTCTGTGTCTGAAACAGAAAAGGCAAAGAAATTTCCAGGAGGAGTTGATTTCCATATATGTGAAGGACAGACAGACAAAAAACATTAAGTATTCCTGGCATATTTTGTCAACAAGATTGTTTTTCAGTAAAAAGATATGGTGTCTTGCAGACACTTATGAGGAAACGAGAAGTTGTGCCTGTGTGACAACTATAATGTAAACTGTAAACTGTTAACCCCTCAATAAATTTTTTTAAAAATAACAATAATAAATAAGAAGAAAAGAAATACACATTTCTTATCTTGAAATAGCAATTGCAAACAACAAAGCACAAGTTATGTATTGTAATAAGGGTAAAAGGAAAGGTCATGTGTCTGTAAAGCAAAAGATATTCAGCCTGTCCAAAAACAGCCATATTTGAAAGGGAGGGGTAGTGCCAAACCTTCTCCTCCCCCCATACAACATAAAGGAGAAAACGCATAGCTATTTTATGACAAGTGAGTGGAATCATGCAGATATGATCAGTTCAAAAATGTAATACAAATTTCAGAAATGATTCGCGTTGTTACAGGAATATGTTTTTTAATTTGTATTTAAGTTTTATTTCCAGTAAGGCTATTACTGAGGCTCATTGCCTTCATGATGAATCCACTGCTCCACTCCTGGTGGCTGTATTTTCCTTTTTCAAATTTATGAGAGAGACAGAAAAATAGGGTTGGAGATGGGGAGATAGGAAAAGAAACACCTGCACCCCATAATGACCTTGGATCCACACATTCTCAGAGGGATGAAGAATAGGAAAGCTATCAAGGGAGGGGATGGGATACAGAGTTCTGGAGTGGGAATTTTGTGGAGTTGTACCCCTCTTACCTTATGGTTTTTGTGAGTGTTTCCTTTCTATAAATAAAAATAAAAAAAAAAAAAAGAAAAAGAAACACCTACAGCCTGTTCCACCCACCACTCATAAAGTTTCCCTGCTTGTAGGTGGGGACCTAGAGCTTCAACGTTGGTTATCCTCCATAGTCACTTTTGCACTTTACCAGTTGTGTCACCACCTGGCCCCAGGAAAATGAATGGATGTAAAATATGGAAAGTTTATAGATAAGGATAAAGGTTGCTGAAAATTGTTGTTGTTCACTAGTGTGCTCACCAGCAGGTACATACAGTTAAGCAGAACTCAATTGTCATAACATTTACCAATTCCCTCACAATCTAAAATTGAATAATATCCTTAGCTTGATCAAAGAGAGACTATTCTATGTCCAGGAAACAGAGAACACTGATATAGAGGGAACACATCCTCCTGTTTGCTCTTCAAAGAGATTTTGGCTTTGTCTTACCCACTTGCCAGCTTTGTAAGCATATGAGCAAGGGTGTCTGCACTCTTGTTCCCCTGCCAGTTGCTGTTTGTGTCATTTTTTTTGTGTGTGAACCTGGGCTATGCACAGGGCAAAGAAGACACCTTCCCAGGTGAGTTATCTTGTGGGCTCTAATGCAGGGTTTCTTTCAACTTATTTGTACCTTTGTACTTAGGCTTATTTTAAAATGTTTATTAAACTGTAAGTGTGGAATTGGGAGGTACTAAACTGGAAAAAAAAAGATGCTCTCTGTCAAAACTCAAATTTTACTGGCCAGGGTCAGCAGAGAACTCACCTAAGATAGTTCTATTGGTGTACAACCCATGTCCCTTTGTGGTCCCCACCACTGGGTAAGGTTAGGTGCTGTGATTCCTTTCCCTGTCTCCCTTTGTCTCTCCTGTTGAAAAAGGATCAGGTTGTCATAGTTAAAAAAAAAAAACACAGTGAATAACACCTCATTTTCTTCACTGAATATTTAACAAATGAATATAAAGCAAATGAGGCTGCAGAATGAAAAGCGAAACAGTCGGCTTTTGTATAGAGAAGTGGGTAATTTGCAGAGCATTGATTGTTTGGAGAGTCAGTGGGATTGATAACAACACAACATGTAGTTTAAACAAATCTACTAAACAGCCTCTTGGTTGAATTTCTAAAAGATGGACATAGATATCTGTAGTTGATTGCTCACAAGGAAGTAAATAGCAGTTCAAGAAGAATATGTTCTGCAGAACATTGTGAATTATATGCTGTGGACATTTCTTTTTTTCTTTGCTGATCATCTCACTAATTTGTAAGAGCTACCCGATTTAAGATTTTTTAAATTGAACAGTTATTTCATGTTTGCTCTTCTGTTTTCAACTTGGACGGATTTTACTTTTTCCATAGTTGTTTTTGTTCAATATGTGCAGACAAATATCTCTTTAAGGATTTTGATTAATATTTTATATTTAGAAATCATTTTACTCAAAAAAAATCTATGAAACTTTTTGAAGGATAAATGGAACTGTGAGAGTAAAAAGGGAAATATGTCATGTCCCAGGGCTTTAAGAATTAAAATTGCTGATAGCTAATTTGCCACAGAAGAACACTTATTGCAGTCACAAACAAGAACTTACTTTTTTTTTTCATTTTTGGGGGGGTTAATGGTTTACAGTAGAGTTGTTGACACATGGATATATCAAGACCCCAGGTCCGCTTCACTCACATTAACCCTTCCCTCCCCACTTAGTTGGATTTTTAAGTTACCTTGACCAACCTGGGTCTTAAAATCTTTTGTGCAAGTAAGGCAACCTCTAAGGCATGGAAAGTATGTAAAAAGATATTTTATTTAGGACTTTATTGTGCATTAAAGGGATGCACTGTTTCTTTTCCTGGTTTGAATGAAAGCTAAAGTGACATATTTGCCATTTTGCTTTCGTGTCCTTTAAAAATGAATGTTTTTCCCTTTAAGTGAATTTCACTTTAACTTGGTGACTCTCCTCCTTCTGTTTGAGGGAAAGGCCCCCTGCTTTCCCCATCACTGGGAGGGGGCGGAGCATCCTCTGGAAGCTTTGGAAGTGAGCTGTGCCTGGCCAGTCTTGGGGGAGGGGCTGTATTTCAGGAGGCTGCAGCTGACAAGAAGCTTCAAGGTAATGGCTGTCTTAGAGCTAGTTATTTGGGGGGTGATATCTTGGGATTTTAGTGAAACTGAGAAAAAGACTGTAGTCTGGAAGAGGTGGAAGGTTGATACGGCTTTGGGAAAATCGCAGTTCTTATGCTGTTCTTCAATTCTCTGAAAATTTAGTTCCTCCCGATATTTTTTAAGTTCACAGTGTGCCAGTGGGTGATCAGATTACAGCTTCTAAATTAAGATTTCAGTGAGGCATGCCGTTCATACAAATTTTTTACATGGCATTCCATGTTCCCATCTTCAAACAGATTTTATTATAGTTTGATTTAAACATTATTCTGCACAGAAAATAACTGATCGGAAATCATAAACATAAAAACCTGATTGGCATAGGTAATGAATGTAAACAAACATGAAGGGAGTTTTACCATGTTGTTGAGTCATAACATTTGTAAATATATATGCATTTTATTTACAGAGGGAACTAGACTCCCATATTAGTGATCAGCATCTCTGAAGATCTAGGGTTCCTGGGGCTTTGAAAATGTTTTAACTAGTTTTGGATTTTTAGAATTGCTTTATTCTCTGATGAGTTTTATAACTAGATGAACCAAGTGAAGCTGAAACTGCATGGCCATTTGGTTTCAGACACATAAATACTGCTAGACACACACAGACAGGCAGACATAACCCCGTGCCTTTTGCCGATAGTGGAAATTTTCCTGGACTCCAAGCGCAGAGTCTGATTGCTATATTGGCTACAACCCTGCGTATATCCTTTCTGCACCTCATTCTTTCAGACCACAGGTATGCCTACGTTCAGCAAGAATCATTTTTTCTGTATATTTCAAGAGTGAGACAGAGAGAATTTGTTTTACTTCTATTAACAGTTTTGAAAACATTACCTGATTACGTGGCACAGTGCTCAGTGTAGTTGTACGATTGAATGTGATGTAGCTGGCAAATGGAAGTATGAGCATGTAGTGCTTTGAAAATGTAACTAGGAAGTAACATTAGGCAAGAAAAGCAAAGTGCAGAATGACCAGCATCATGGGATGGAATTTAAAAATAGAGGATTGTGTTAGTATAGTATGTGCAACAAAGTCAGAAAATAAGACCACCTATTTATGAGATAACTAGTAGGATTGGAAAGACTTTACTCTTTCTATTTTAAAAGAACGTTTCATGCCTACTTTTCATTTTTAACAGAACTGAAAAAAAAGGTTTGAGAAAAAAATACTGCCAGTTAGTAAGGAAGACTGCATTAAAAGTGGTTTATTTAAAGTAATTATTGATATGGAGAAACTTCTAGACTATGTGCCTGAGAAAAGTGAAAGACTGGATTGAAATTATATGTGTGCAACTGTATGTGTGCTCATGTTTGCGTGTGCATAAAGAGAAAATATGAAAGATATACAGCAAACAACATGATTTTTTTTTCAAAATTATAATTCATTTGTATAAGTCCTTTCAATTATTACAACACAATTTATTATTAGAACACTGGAAATATAGATCCTAGCATTTACATTTTGTGTAATGTAATAAAAATGTAAACTTAAGCATGGTACATTCTAGAAGCCTGAGAAAACTGCTGCTTTGGCAGGATGTGCTTCCTACCCTTCTCACATTAAGGATGTGGTAGTAACAGGATGTAGTTCTGGTACTGATCACCAGGTGGCACTTGCCAGATTTTCCAAATTTTCTGCAGGCAACTTTTTTTTTTTCAAATGAGCAAAACAAAATCTTGAAACATATTTTGTTCTAGCTAACTATGAGACAGCTCATAAAATATGACAAATAAATATTTTTTAAAAAATGCAGTTGGGGTTGTGGAGCACTGGATTTGTATAAGTAAAGTTCAACAGAGTGGTGTTCTACTTGTCTCTGTGTCACTTGAAATTCTCTCTGGCATGTAATAAAAGCAATCTTTAAAGATGAAAAGGTAACTACATATAATTTAATATATAGAAGATACAAGCCAATTTTCTATTTTCCTTCTCTCCTGTCATAGCCTTTCACTTTTCCATAAAAAAAGATTATTCCGGGAGTCGGGCAGTAGTGCAGTGGGTTAAGCGCAGGTGGTGCAAAGCACAAGGACCAGCAGAAGGATCCTGGTTTGAGCCCCCGGCTCCCCACCTGCAGGAGAGTCGCTTCACAGGTGGTGAAGCAGGTCTGCAGGTGTCTGTCTTTCTCTCCCCTTCTTTGTCTTCCCCTCCTCTCTCCATTTCTATCTGTCCTATTCAACAACAAAAACATCAATAATAACTACAACAATAAAACAACAAGGACAACAAAAGGGAATAAATAAATAAATATTTTTAAAAGAGATTATTCCGGCATATATTAAGCAACATAACTGGCATAGAAAGCATCTCAAATAATGAGAACAAAGAAAAAATAACCATGGTGTCTACATTACAGATGTGATTTTATCTCATTCCTGTGCTTCAGAATATGTCTACTAAAGTTTCATAGGGACGTTTCTTTGTACCATTTTCATTTAATTGTTTTGATTTCCGTGCCTTCTTTTGGACAAACTAAATTAATTTCAGAGATGCATATGACCTGGGGAATCTGCTTGTAATTCCAGTTGATCCCCAGAGAGCAGAGTGACCAGACAGAAGTGCCAGCCAGGGAGAAGGCTCTACTAGTAAAGAAGTTGGAGTGAGAAATCAGACCACAGACTCAACCCCTCCAGCATCCTCAGATATTTGGTAAGGCTCTTCCCATTTTATACTAAAACATGGTAAGTTGAAAAATACAGAGTGAAAAGTCATTTTGATTTTAGCTAACTAGCTGTGATATTTTAAATTAAAATCACAGGTTCTAATATTAGGAAATGATTAAATGTTATATTCCTATAAATGCATTATGCAAATGAACATGCGATCTACTTACCGAAGACATGGAACTCCCAGTTAACTGCTTGACTCTTAAAAAGTCTTGGAAACTGCCATGTCCAATATATAGGTAACCATGGCATCCATTCCAAATGTCTGACTCCTAAGCTCCTTCCATTAACAAAGTCATTGTGTTGCTGTCCGAGTCCAGGAGATATAAGCTCCAGGTATCTGTGCGTGGTTACTTTAGATAGATAAACACACGTGGCTTAAAAAAGTTAAAAGATTACCCTAGAATAAACCCTGAGGTCCAAAGGTATCAGTCAGAATGCACAGCATCAAACATGGTGCTCCTGATGGTTTCTGAACTCTCCCTCACCAGTTTCCAACCAATATACACATTCATTAATTGTTTTCATCATTCATTCATTCAGTCATTCACTCAGTCAGTCAGTCATTGCTACCAGGACTATCAGTGGGACTTGATGCTTGCACAATTAATCCGTTGCTCCAGATGGCCATTTTCCCCTTTTATTTTGATAGGACAAAGAGAAATTGAGAAGGGTAAGGTAGGCAAGGAGAGAGAAAGAGAGGCATCTGTAGCACTGGATCACCTCTTGTGAAGCTTTCTTTTTACAGCTAAGACCAAGGGCTTGAACCCAGATCATCATGAATGGTAATATGTGCTTCACCTGGTATGCCACTGCTCTGCCTCTTCATTCATTCACTCTTTAAATGGAATATCTAACTTCAGATAGTGGAGCAGTCCCTACTATTGCTACTTTATAGGAAGGACAAGTTTCTGGAGTGGTCCACTACAGGGCTTATGATGGTGTTCCTATTGGAAGTAACCAGTGATGCTGGAGATAGGAATCTATTAAAGGTCTAGGTGGCAAGACAGCTTTGAATCAAGCTGCATTTTATCTTATGAGTGATTCAGAGAAGGGAGGTGGTGGAACAGCAGGGGAATTCTCTTTTTCTTTAATGTTTTATAGCAGATCCTATAGATATCTTTTTAGCCCCAGGAAAAATACTACAGAATACTCCCTAAGTGGAGGGAATATTTGTTTGTTGTATGCTATGCTTGTGAAGATGTGAGGCTCCTATCAATCTTTATTGCCTTTATTTCTTTTAATATATTTTCCATTCATGCATCCTCAGTCTTGATTCTCTAACATTTTTACCCATCCACATGGTGTAGCATAGATAAAAAAGTATCTCTAAATATCACAGATTCATCCCCTTATGACCTGTAGGTTATTACTTAATATATTTCCCCCTCTGTCATCTTTATATACATATCTGAACAGAGATAATGGTGTCCTCTTGACCCTAGCAGTGATTCACTTTCTAGTTTTACATTTTCTTGACTGGGGTGTGTTTTAGTAAGATTTCTTCTGATGTCCTTCCTCTTAACATGGGTTGATAATTTCCTAATGAATCTTTTTAACAGCCACTAGGGTTATTTCTAAGGCTCGGTGCCTGTACTCAAAGCCACTGCTCCTGGTGGCCATTTTTTTAATTTTGTACTTTATTGATTGTTAATGGCAGACTGCTTTTATTATTTTTTTAATTTCATTATTGGGAGATTAATGTTTTGCAGTTGATAGTAAATATAATAGTTTGTACATGCATAACATTTCTCAGTTTTCCACATAGCGGTACAACCCCCACTAGGTCCTTTGCCATCATATTCCAGAACCTGAACCCTGCCCCCACCCACCCACAGCAAAGTCTTTTACTTTGGTGTAATGCACCAACTGCAGTCCAAGTTCTGCTTACTGTTTTCCCTTCTTCCTTTTTTTCTTTATTGGGGGATTAATATTTTACATTCCATATAATAGTTTGTACATGCATAACATTTCTCAGTTTTCCACATAACAATAAAATCCCCACTAGGTCCTCTGTCATCCTGTTCCAAGACCTGTACTCTCTCCCCCACCCACCCCAAAGTTTTTTATTTTTGTACAATACACAAACTCCAATCCAGGTTCTACTTGTGTTTTCTCTTTAGTCTTGTTTTTCAACCTCTGCCTGTGAATGAGATCATCCCATATTCATCTTCTGTTTCTGACTTATTTCATTTAACATAATTTTTTCAAGCTCCATCCAAGATGGGCTGAAAACGATTAAATCAATATTTTTAATAGCTGAGTAGTATTCCATTTTGTATATATACCACAACTTGCTCAGCCACTCATCTGTTGTTGAACATCTGGGTTGCTTCCAGGTTTTGGCATTACAAATTGTGCTGCTAGGAACAAATCTTTTTGGATGGATGTGGTGGGTTCCTTAGGATATATCCCCAGGAGAGGAATTGGAGGATCATAGAGTAGGTCCATGTCTAGCCTTCTGAGAGGTCTCTAGACTTTCTCCACAGAGATTGGACCAATTTACATTCTCGCCAGTATTGTAGGAGGGTTCCTTTGTCCCCACAACCTCTCCAGCATTTGTTGCTGCTGTCTTTTCTGGTGTATGACATTCTCACAGGAGTGAAAAGGTATCTCATTATTGTCTTTATTTCCATTTTTCTGACAATCAATGACTTGGAGCATTTTTTCATATGTTTCTAGGCTTTTCAGATCTCTTCTATGGTGAATATTCTGTCCATGTCTTCCCCCCATTTTTGGATGGGGTCATTTGTTTTCTTGTTCTTGAGTTTGGTAAGCTCTTTATATATTTGGTTTTTAAACTCTTGCCTGATGTATGGGATGTAAAGATCTTCTCCCATTCTGTTAGTGGCCTCCTTATTTGGGTATTGGTTTCTTTTGCTGTGCATAAGCTTTTTAATTTGATGTAGTCCCATTGGTTTATTCTTGCCTTAGTATTCTTTGTAATTGGATTGATTTCATTAAAGATGTCTTTAAAATTTATGTGGAAATGAATTCTGCCAATATTTTCCTCTAAGTATCTGATAGTTTCTGGTCTAACATCCAAGTCCTTGATCCACCTGGAATTTACTTTTGTGTTTGGTGAAATACGGTAGTTCAATTTCATTCTTCTGCATGTTTCAACCCATTTTTTCCAACACCATTTGTTGAAGAGACTCTCTTTTCCCCCATTTAATAGTCTGCACTTCTTTGTCACAGATTATGTGTCCATAGGTGTGGGGACTTACTTCTGGGCTCTCAATTCTATTCCACTGGTCAGTGTGCCTATTCATGTCCCAGTACCAAGCAGTTTTGATTACAATGGTTCTATAATACAATTTGAGATCTGGAGTGTGATGCCTCCAATTCTGTTCTTTCTTCTCAAGATTGTTTTGGCAATTCTAGGTCTTTTCTGGTTCCAGATAAACATTTATAGTATTTGTCCTATTCTCCAAAAAATGTGGTTGGGATCTTCATGGGGATTGCATTAGATTTGTATTTGGCTCTGGGTAGTGTCAGGCTAGCATGAGGGTGTTTCTTCCCTGGCACATACTCTGGGTTGGAGAGAACTCGACTGAAGCCAACTTGGGCTGCTGCTTACTCAGCAACGCAGGAGAGAGACCAGGAACTCTTGGCTGAGTGGGAATGCAATGCCTTTTTAATGATCAGAGACAACACCTTTATATCTTTTGAAACGGAAGTGGCAAGTCGGAAAAGGAAATGGCTAGGAAAGAGGGTGGAGAAAAGGAAAGAGCTCGAAGGTAGAAAGCTTCCATAGCAAGTGTTGTGAAAGTTATAACTGGTGGGATTAAGCAATACCCTGCATGCAGGGTAGGTCTCAGGCAAAAAATGATAATGTAAATAGACCATAGTATCAGTGATGGAGCAGAGCAGGGGGGTTCCCCGACATCTCCCCTTTTCTTTTTATCTAATGGCCATAGTATCAGGAATGTGGGGTGCTTTGTGAGGCAGGGAGTCCGATAGGACAAGGTACACCTTTGGGGTTACTACTGTCCTTCCTTGCTCAACCTCTCGGTAGAGAGAGAGACTAACAGGATTGACACACTCCTCAGGTTCAAGACCTGCCAAGCTCAACAACATCCTCACAATTTCCCGGCATGTCCCTCTTTCTAATGGCCATATTTAAATGGATGAATGTCTGTAAAAGACTCCATTTCTGTCAGAGGAATAGCAGTGTAGGGGTGAACAGAAATCTATATCGTGCAGGCATTTTTAAAAGAACTGGAATAAGACAGGGAGCGATAAGTAAGAGTAACAAGGGACAGTGTGAGACTAAAGAGAGACCTGGTAGGCGGAGAGGGGCTGCCTGATGGGCAGAGAGGGTGGGGCCTAATAGCGAATGGGGCGTTTCCTCCCTCCAAGGGGCAGGGCCTAGCAGGCAATGGGGTGTTTCCTGCCTCTGTGGGCTGGACCTATCAGGTGAGGGGGCGTTTCCTGCTTCTGGGGGCAGGGCCTATCAGGCAAGGGGGCGTAGCCTGCCAAGCAAAGGGGCTTGTGGCCTGTCAGGTGAAGGGGCTATCTGGCACTGTAGATTCCCAAGACAGCTAGCTGCAAAGCCCATGGACTACTACAGTCAGTCTTTGAGAAACCCAGCAGTGTAAAGGAAGCTGCTGTAAAGTTGTGTAAAGTGTCCAAAAGGTGGACCAGCAAGTCCAATAGAAGCATCAGTCCAATGCCAAAGATCAGGGGAAGAAATGCCAGGGGATGAAACACTGCACCTCTGTCTTGGTGGGGAACAACAGCCACCAGAACTTTGCTTTTATGTAGAGTGAGCTGGAACTGCCAAAAGGTGACAGGTGAAGCAGAAGAAGGAAGGGCAGACAGTGATGGGTGAGACAAAGGCAGTAAGAAGGTTCTGTCCTTTGGAGTCTGTGAATCAGTTTCTTCAGATAGTGTCAGGTCACATCATTGGTTTCGGGGGGCGGGCTGTAGTTGTGGGCGATGTCAGAGGACAGGGGTCCAAATGTATTTCTGGGTATTCCATATGAGTAGATGCTTCTTCATGTGAAGGCTTGACATAGCTGTAATCACTTACTTGTGAAGAAAAAACATGTAACAAATTAGAAGTTTACTATTATTGATAACTCAATGATTATAATTGGTTTAAGTACCTTTATAATTTTGGAAGTCCTTTCTAGTATGATTTTAAGGTTGTTTAAACAGTTTAGACTTAATAAAGTGTGGAAAGGTAAACAGAAGAACCACTGTTAGAAGCCTCAGGCATGGGAATCATTAGCATAACCATCGTGTGATCTATCACTCACCCAGGCTGGTTCTACCTCTTTAATTGAGAAGGTATTTGAGAGCTTTACGTATCCATAGCGTCTTATCTACCTTTTGTTACACCAATTTAAGATGGAGACACACCCTAGGTGTGGGCAGGATCTTCAGACCAGATTTAGTTGAAATATATTGTTTTTAACTAATTTTTACCTTAGACTTTAAACAAACTCAGGTTACTTAGAGAGTTAACACATGTTAGTGACGATGTTTTTTTTGGGTTTTTTTTTTTTTGGATTGTTTCTGGATGTCTCCAGAAATCATGGCTGTGTCCAGCATTTTTTTTTTATAAACTCAATTAAGTTTCAGAGTACTCTGAGAAAAATGGGTGGTACAAAAATTCAGTCATTCAAATCACTCTTACAAAACATAACTGAAAGCAGAGGGGGTAGACAGCAAACTTAAGATATTCAGAGAGAGCGATGGGGGGAGAGAGAAGCAGTAGGGAGGTTTTGTTTTGGGGCTCTGTGAACCAGATTATTTACATCCCGCCATGTCGCATTATGAATCTTGGAGGGCGTCCTACTTAAAGAAGAATCTCAAAATCCCAGTTAGACTGGTTCTGACTGTTCCTGCGGGATTGCTGCAGGCACCCATTCCCAAAAATGGCTTCCCGTAGAAGAAAAAGTCGAATCAGGAGGGTAGAGTTAACTATGTGTCTCCATTCATGGGGACTGCCAAGGTTCTGGAGAAGGCTCTGCAAGTTAGAGTCACCTTTCTCCATGGGAGACATGGGAGAGGGAGTTTAGGAAGTCCCAGGGGAAATCTTGCATCTCCCAAGCTCTATGATCACAGTCATGAGAAACCAAGGTGTGGCCCAGAGCAAAATGTTCCAGAGACAGAAACTGTCTCATGAAAAAAGAGTAGAGGGTTTGTGAAACCTCTTCATAAGGAGGAAGGTCGCCTATGGTGGAGGGGGTCTCAGAAAAATAAGAAGAGGGAGAAAAGGAACCACAGTCCCTTCATTAAACACTAGGCTACAGAGAGACAAGTGGCTGTATACTTATCTGGGGCGCCTTTGTATGTCTGCTGCTTGTGTGTGAAGCCAGGGGGTAGGTCCCTGTTCGGGCACCAGATGCTGGGCTAGCACGAGGGAGTTTCTTCCCTGGCACGTGCTCTCTAGGTTGGAGAGAACTTGACCGAAGCCAACCTGGGCTGCAGCTTACTCCGTGAAGCAGGGGAGAGACTAGGAACTCATGGTGGAGCAGGAACGAAATGCCTTTTTAATGATCAGAGACAACACTTATATCTTTTGAAACAGAAGTGGCAAGTTGGAAGAGGAAATGGCTAGGAAAGGGGACGACGAAGAGGAAAGAGCGCGAAGGTAGAAAGCTTCCATAGCAACTGTTGTGAAAGTTTTAACAGGTGGGATTAAGTAATACCCTGTAAGCAGGGCAGGTCTCAGGCAAAACAATGATAATGTAAATAGATCATAGTATCAGAGATGGAGCAGAGCAGGGGGGCTGCCTGACAAGTAGTATATTCATTTTAATGATGTTAATTCTTCCAACCCACTAACATGAAATATCTTTCCACTTCTTTGTGTCTTTTCTATTTCCTTGAGTAATGACTCATAATTTACTATATAAGTCTTTCACTTCTTTTGTTAGGTTTATTCCTAGATATTTTATTGTGTTTGTTGCTACTGTAAAAGAAATTGATTTTTGGATTGTCAGGTTGCGTAGCGGGGGAGAGAGAAGAGACCGGAGTGGAGCAGGAACACAAATCTTTATTCACGCAGGCACCCCAGAAATGAGCGAGTGCAGGGTGGTTTAGGCAACATGGAGCTAGCAAAATGGCCGCCTCCCACTATTCCTAGCAGCCCTGCTCTGGGTCGCCAAAGAAAGGAAAAAAGCAAGAGAGAGAACCCAGAACAGCAG
Source organism: Erinaceus europaeus (assembly GCF_950295315.1). Taxonomy (NCBI): domain Eukaryota; kingdom Metazoa; phylum Chordata; class Mammalia; order Eulipotyphla; family Erinaceidae; genus Erinaceus; species Erinaceus europaeus. The sequence continues at coordinate 58,383,188 of NC_080185.1, read as the reverse complement.
TGGGCTTTATAGGGTAGAAACAAGAAGCGACGAGTCGGAACAGGATTGGCTAGGAAAGGGGGTGTAGAGAGGCAAAATGCTGGGAAGGTGGAAGCGTCCTAGCAACTGTTGAAATAGTTTTAACTGAGCTAGCAATACCCTGAGGGGATAACGTGGTGGATATCTGTAAATAAAATTTGCATGGGAATATAATGTTTTGTGGGATGTTCTACCACATCTACACAATTTCCCAACACTGGATTTCATCTTCTTCTAACTTAGTGTTTGCATAAAGGTATAGCACTGAGTCACTGACTTTTTTATGTTAATTTTGTAGCGTGACACCTTACTTTATTGCCTGATAATTTTCAAAAGCTTCTTGCTGGATTCTTTAGGTTTTTCTATGTATATTATCGTGCCATCTACAAATAGGGAGAGTTTGACTTCTCTTCAAATTCATATCTCTTTAATTCCTTGCTGCTGCCTGAATTGCTATGGGAAGAACTTCCAACACTATGCTGAATAGTAATAGAGATAGTTGGCAGCCCTGTCTAGTTCATGATCTGAGGGGAAATGCTTCCAGTTTTTGACCATTGAGTATACTGTTGGCTGTATGTTTGCTATATATAGACTGCACTATCTTGAGGAGTTTTCCATCTATTCACATTTTTGTAGTGTTTTGATCATAAAAGGATGTTGGATTTTGTCAAAGGTTTCTGTGAATCTACTGATATAACCATGTGAGTTTTGGTCATGCATTAATCGACGTGGTGGATAACATAGCTTGATTTACATATATTAAACCAACCTTGCATCCCTGGGATAAACCCCACTTGGTCATGATGAACAATCTTTTTAATATACTGCTGTATCCGGTTGGCTAGAATTTTGTTCAATATTTTAGTATCTATGTTCATCAGAGATATTGGCTTGTGCTTTTCTTTTTTAGTTGTGTCCTTGTCTGCTTTAGGCATCAGAGTGATGTTGGCTTCATAGAAGGGAGTATACCTGTGTTTTCAATCTTCTGGAAGAGTTTTACGAGTAGAGGAATTAACACTTCCATGAAGGTTTTGTAAAACCATCTGGTGCTGGAATTTTATTCTTGGGAAGGTTTCTCATAACTGTTTCAATTCTGTTGACTGTTATTGGCCTCGTCATATTATCTACTTTGTCTTTATTTAACTTTGGGAGTTTGTAGGTATCTAGGAACTTGTGCATTTCTTCCAAGTTCACTAGCTGGCTGGCATATGATTGTTCATAGAAGCCTCACATGATATGCTGAATTTCTGTGGTATCTGTTGTGAAATCTCCTCTTTCATTCACAATCTGATTTATCTGGGTCTTCTCCCCCACCTTTTTGTGAGTCTGGCTAAAGGTTTGTTGATTTTGTTTACTCTTTCAAAGAACCAACATTTACTTTCGTTGATCTTTTGTATGATTTTTTAAATTGTCAATGTTATTTATTTCTGCCCTAGCTTTAGTTATTTTTGTCCTTCTGGTTGCTTTAGGGTTCCTTTATTCTTATTCTTCTTCTGTGTCTTTTAGGCATGAAATCAGGATGTTTATTTGAACTTTTTGTTGTTTCCTAATGTGTGTTTATATGGCTATGAACTTCCCTCTCAGTACCGCCTTAGCTATGTCCCAAATATTTTCATAGCTTGTGTCTTGATTTTTATTGTACTCTCAAAACGTTTTTATTTCTTCCTTGATTCCCTCTTTGACCCAATAGTTGTTAAGTATTGTACTGTTGAGCTTCCACATTTTGGGAATATTACTAATCTTTTGTTCATTGTTAATTGTTAAATTCCACTGTGGTCTGAGAAGAGGCTTCTGATGATTCCAATGTGGCCTAACATATGCTCTATCCTTTAGAATGACCCATGTGGACTTGAGTAGAATGTATATTCCAGTTTTTTGGGGTGAATGTCTATGAAAGTGTCCAATAGTTCTAGCTTATTTATCTCTTCATTTAGCTCAATTGTTTTTTTATTGATTTTTCTGCTTGCATGGTCGGTCAAGTTGAGACAGTGAGGTGTTGAAGTCCCCTATTACTGTGCTGCTGTTAATATATTGCTGTAGCTCTTTCAGTAGATGTTTGATATATTTAGATGGCTTCTCATTGGGTGCATAGATGTTAATAATTGTTAAGTCCTCTTGATTGGCTGATCCTCTGAGCATTAAGTAATGTCCATCCATATCTTTTTAAATTTTATTTATTTTAACGTCTATTGTGTCAGATATGAGAATAGCTGTTCCTGCCCTTTTTGTGGGTCATTGGCTTGTGTGATAGTTTTCCATCCTTTCATTCTGAGTCTGTGTTTTTCTTGTTGAGTTAGGTGGGTTTCCTGCAGACAGTACATGGTTGAGTTGTGTTTTCTGATCAATCTTCCTACTCTGTGCATTTTAATAGGTGAATTCAGGCCATTGACATTTATGGATATCATAGATTAGAGACATATTAATGCCATTATTGTAGATTTTTAAAGTGTTCTGATATATGGCATATTTATGGTGGTCTGACTGTTTATAAGAGACTGTTCAGAACTTCTTTCAGGGCAGGCTTGGTGATAGTTGATTCTTTCAACTGTTGCTTGTCTGAGAATGTTTTTATGCCTCCATCTAGTCTGAATGACAGTCTAGCAGCATACAGTACTCTTGGTTGAAAGCCTTTTTAATTGAGCACTCAATAGATATCTTGCCATTCTTTTCTGGCCTTTAGAGTTTGTGAGGAGTAATCTGCTGCTTATCTTATGGCTTTTCCTCTGTAGGTGACTCTTTTGTTTTTCTCTTTCAACCTTCAGGATCCTTTCTTTATCCATATTCCTTTTCACTCTAGATATGATGTGTTGCAGTGTCTTTAATTCTGGGTCAGTTATGTTTAGGACCCTCTGGGCTTCTTGAACCTTTATGTCTTTTATGTTATCTAGACTAGAGAAGTTCTCAGCTATTATGTGCTGTGGAATGCTTTCTTCCCCTCCCTCTCTTTCTTCCTCTGGTAAGCCAATAATGTGTATATTATTTCTTTTGAAGTCATCCCATATGTCTCTGTTGTTATTTTCAGTATCTCTTAATCTCTTTTTGAGATCTCTTACTTCTATCATAGTTTTCTCTAATTCATCTTCAATCTTACTGATTCTGTTTTCTGCCTCATTTATTCTATTCTCTCTCCACTCTGCTGTTTTCTGTAGTTCAGCTATTTTGTTACTCTGTTCTGATACTGTTTTAGCTTGTTCAGCTGGTTGTGCTCTTAGCTCAGCTATTTCAACTTTCAGCTCTCTAATTACCTTGAAATAATTAGTGTTTTCTTCCAGAGTCTCATTAGTTGTTTCCCCATTTCTGATGACTTTATCTGAAAAATCTTTCCTCAGTCCTGTGACTAATTCTTTAACTAGTGTTTTGATGTTGACCTCATTGTTCTGTGCTTTAACCTTTGAGGGGCTTTTAGCTTGACTTTTGTCCTGGTTCATTTCCCCAGTATTTCTTCTTGGTTTAACCATCCTCTCTATATAGTATGTTATGAGGTCCCTCTCTCAGTACTTTTCTAATTACTGATCACTATTCCCTGAATTGACTTGTGTCTAAGTAAAGTACTTAAAGAGTTCACAGTTGTGGAAATTAACAGTTGTTTCAATATTATCTCAATCCCTGAGTTGAAGAACAGTGGCTGTTAAAGCGTCTTGTTATTTTTCTTCCATATAGGTTATGGGAACTTGATGGCTTTTTAACTAGAATTAGGCTTTTTAGCTTAATATCTCACTCCTGACCAAGAGACTAATCAGGGTGTGGGAGAGATAACACAGTGATTATGCACAGACAATCCCATGCTCAGAGGATCCAAAGCCCTGGGCTGTATTCACTGCTCTTGCAGCAGCCAAAGCCAACCTGGAAATACCTGGCCCTGTGCATTTTCAAACAATTCCCATTAATACTCTGTGGGTTCTGTGGAAGTTATTCACCGTGTCTCCTCTTTCATGAGGAGAACGATGTGGAAAGGTTCCCACTATATAGCCCCACCTCTATCCCACCAGGGTATAAATCTTCTCTTGAGTTTCTCGGCCAGTTCTCTGCCCCCAACATTAGCATGTGGCCACCTGGCTGCTGCTCCAGCCTCCAAGGGGCAGTAGCAATAGAGACTCACCATTGCATCTGGTGAGCCTTAGGCAAGTCCTTTCCTCCCTTCAGCAGTGTTTTTGTTAGTAAAACAGACTGGAGGTGGTGCCTCAACCAGTAAACTGCCAGGTTGTTACCAGCCACTAGGGAATAGATATGGGATTTAGCCCCAGGAATCTCTCCTTAGGCTCCTCTCTGTCCATGAGCCACACATATTTGCACTCACCAGTGATTTGGTGGGTTCCCAAAGTAGTTCTAGTCCTGTCTTGTTGCATTCCCGGGTGGTCTCCTTTGTATTCCTAGTTGACTGGGGAGGGGAAAAGAAAGGAGGGAAACACAGCTGCTGCTACTCTGTAGCCCCACCTCTGGAAGTTCCTGTGTTTTCCCCTCTGATCTTGATTGTCAACTTGTCAAACTACTTTTGTTAGTGATTCAATATTGATTTGAAAAATTATAAGATAGCAGGGGTATAAGTCCACAGCCTTCCTACCACAGGAGTCTTGTGTCCCCATCCCCTCTATTAGAAACTGCAGTAGTTCTCCCATGGTCACAGATATGGGTTAGCTTTATAACTATATCTATACATTTTGCTCATTTTTTCTACCTTCCTGCCTTCACTTCCTTTCTAAGTCACACTTACACCTATTACTACTTCTGAGTGTCCTTCTTTATTTTCCTCTTCTCTCTGATAATGGGAACAGTGCCTGGTTTCCTCTGGTGTTACAGATTTGCTTCCCTTTTTGTGATGATATAAAAAAGGATTTCCAGTGACAAACACCTCAGATCCTAGTGAAATTGGGATTCAGAGTCCTTTGGTAGTCTTCCCTTATTCTTTACCCTCTGGAAGTATGGACTTTTTGGGGGTGCAGAAGGTGGGAGTTCTGTCTTCAGTAATTCCTTCTCTGCTGGACATGGCATTAGCAGGTTCATCCATAGCCCCAACCTTTTTCTATTTTTCTCTAGTGGGTTATTTTTCTGAAGAGGTGAGGTTCCAGGACACATTGGTGGGGTTATCTGCCCAAGGATGTCAGTATGGAATCATAGTAGCATCTGCAACTTGATGTCTGAAAGGCAATAAGTTATAAAGCAGGACAAAATGTTAAATAAGCCAAAATCAAAAATTAGGAATAGAACAGGTGAGAATAGGCATCTTGAAGTGGGAAGAAGCTAGGAAATTTTTTTTGGTATGTTCCTAAGGTGACCATTTTTAAAAATCTTTTTACTTGTTAGAACAGATACTGAAAGGGAAGAGGAGATAGGGAAGAAATGAGAAAGAGAGACATCTGCAACACTGCTTCACCACTTGTGAAGCTTTCCTCCTGTATGTAGGGACTTGGGGATTGAATCTGGGTCCTTGTGCATGGTAATGTGTATTCAGCCAGGTGCACTACCACCCAACCCCCTCTTCCAGTGAATAGTAATAGTTAGATACAATATTTGTTTATAGCCAACTTCAGTTATTTGCTTGTGTCTATGCATTAGGCATTATTGAATACCTATCATGTCATTAAAATATCTTATTTTACCAGTATTCCTGCTCCCCTCATGATCTTTGGCATTTTTCTAATTAGATCATTTCCCCACTTTAATATAGACCTACTACATAAAATATTAGAGGAGGACCTAGTGGGGGTTGAATTGTTAATGTGGAAAACTGGGAAATTTTACACATGTACAAACTGTTGCATTTTATTGTCAGCTATAAACCATTAATCCCCTAAAAATAAATGAAAATATATTGATATTTACTTATCTATAATACTTATATCTCTCATATGTCAGCTGGCTTCTACATTCTCATTGGTTTCATAATCTTACCCAGGTCTATATCTCTAGATTAGAAAACCTTGGTTTCCACTCCTTCCATCCCACCCATGTGGCTGAGTGGCATATATGAGGTACTAAGTATGCATTTATGTATGGATTCTTGATATTGTCCTGTATTGACACATTTTCAGTGAAAAGCATATTTACTGAACGTGTAAATTTAGAGAATGGATGCCCCCAATATTTAACACAAGTTCAGAAATAGAAGTTAATAAAAATTAGACGGAATTTTAAATGCCATTTTAAAATATTTTTTGTATACTACAGAGTATGTTTTCATGCATATCTTTTGGTAACCATAACATTCTTTGTCAATTCTCGTTTCTAAGTAGAAAAACAAATTTGTATACCCATTATTCCCATTATTCAATTATTATTGTATACCCATTATTTATTATAAAAATAAAATCCAAGCTATTTATACAAATCATGCTGGATGCTTGTTTGTTGAACTATAATTTACATAGAGTTACTTTTAGTAGTATGATATGATAAGCTTTGAGAAACATGCAGACGTAACAACCAGCACAGTCAGGCTATAGACGATTTCCATAATTTCAGCATTTTCCTCTTAAACTGTTAAAATCATCTCTCTTTCTCTATCTCTCTCCCTCCCTCCCTTCCTCCCTCACCCCCTTCTGCTTCCTGGTAACCACTGATCTAATTTCTGTCTTTAAAATTTTCATTTTCCAGAATGCCATATAAATGAAATCATACAATGTTTATATAGGGATTTTTATGCATCTAAGTTATTTCACATAGCATAGTATTAATGTTATTTGCCCATTCAGGTACACTTAACAGGATGTTATCCTTATTACAGCTTAGAGATCATGCTGCAGTTTGTATCTATTCACTAGTAGATGTATAGTTTTTGGCAATTCCAATTAAATTTGGCAACTAAAAATGTAATTTGGCAATTAAAATTAAATTTGTTATAGTCATTCTAGAATAAATTTTTGTCTGTATATAAATTTTCATTTTCCTTAGGTAAATAGGGGTAGGATCTCTAGGTTCCATGGCAACTATATACTTAACCATATTAGAAAATGCCGACTGTTTTCTTAAAGGACTGTGGAATTTAGCATTTATACGAGCAGTGTATGAATCCCATAGTTCTGCACCATTATCATTAGCCAAAGAGTGGAAGCAGCCTAAATTCCCTCCAATAGATGAGTGGATAAAGTTGGTTCCACTCTGCTATTGTGAATAATGCAGCTATGAACATAAGGGTGCATATGTCCCTTCAAATTCGTGTTTTCATAACCTCTGGGTAAATGTCTAAGTGTTGGGTCATAAGGCATTCCATTTTTATTTGTTTGAGGACTTTCAAAACTGTTTTCCATAGGGGCTGTTGTGTTCCCATCAGCAGTATAACTGAGTTCCTTTTTCTGCAAGTCTTCACCAATACTAGGTATTTCCTGCTTTGTGATGTACGTCTTTCTCACAGGTGTGAGTTGGAATCTCAGTGTGGTTTTAATTTTCAGGTCTCTAAAGATAAGTAAATGGATCATTATTTCTTATGTCTGTAAAACATGTGTATGTCTTCTTAAGAAAACTATTCATATCATTGTCCGCTTTTTATTGGGATATTTTTTATTATTGCTCTGTATGATTTATTTATATATGTTCATTGTCAACTCTTGTCAGATATGTGAAGAGCCAATATCTTGTCCTAATTACTGGAATCCTTTTATCCTTGCATATTTTGCTTTTGATGTGTAGTGACATTTTAGTTTGATGTAATTTCCTTTATTTATTTTCTTATAGTTTCCCTTGCCTATGGGATTGATTTTCTAAACACATCTTTGATGCTAAGACCCTGTAGTACTTCACTTAATGTGTTCTATGTATCTTATAGTTTCAAATATCATACCCAAGTCTTTGATTCATTTTGACTTAACTTTGGTGTATGATGGGAAGTGTCAGTATAGTTTCATTTTTCTACCTGTAACTGTCCAGTTCTTCCAACATATATGTTAAAAGTCTTTGTTTCCCACCCACCCCCAACTGGATGGATTTGGCTCCTTTGTCATGTATTTTGTGTCCATATATGCATGGGTTTATTTCTGGCTCTCTATTCTGTTCCAGTGGTCTCAATGCCCACTTTTTTGTTTCAATACCACACTGTTTTAATTATAATTGCTTTGTAGTGTAAATTAAATTTGGGAATATGATGACTCCATCCCCCCCCTTTTCCTCAGTAGTGATTTGGCTATTCATTTTTTTTTTCAAATCATTTTATTGGGGCATAGTTATTTAGAGTACACTTGTTGACACATGAGTACAATTTCTCATCTTTACAGGTTTTTGTGACACATCCCCATACCCAATTTAGATCCCTTTTTAGTACTGTGTTCCAGGACCCCAACAACCTCTCCACCGCCTCACTCCCCCTCTTTTCCCAGAGTCCTTTGCTTTGATGTAATATACCACACTCAGTCCAAGCTTCACCTTATGTTTTCCTTTTGTGTCCTTGTTTTTTGTTTTTTTAAGTTCCACCTGTCATTAAGATAACCCAGTATTCATCCAGCTCCTTTATCTTGCTTAACATGATTCCTTCAAGGTTCATCCAAGATTAGGCAAAGGAGATGACTGTTATTTTAATAGTTGAGTAGTATTCTATTGTGTATATGTACAACTTTCTTAGTTACTCATCTGTCTTTTGATGTTTGGGTTGCTTCCAAGTTTAGGCTATTCTAAAGTGCACTGCTGTGAACATAGGTATACATAGATATATTTTTAATAAGTGTTTGTTTCCTTTATATATAATCTAAAGAGAAATTAGAAGAATTGTCAGGTCATAGAGTAGATCCATTTCTGGTGTAATGAAAATTTTCTAGGCTGTTTTCCATAGATATTGGACCAATTTGTAGTCTTACCTGGTTTCTTTTTCCCCACATGTTTGACAATATTTGTTTTTGTCCTTTGTAACATATGACATTCTCAAGGTATATAATGTTGTCTCGTTATCTTTGCATTTATCTGATAATCAATATCTTCAAGCATTCTTCAGATATTTGTTGATTCTGTGTACTTCTTCTTTGGTTAAGATTATGTCTGTGACCTCTCAATATTAAAATAGTGTTTGTTTTTTCATTAAGTGAGTTCTTTATATATCTTGGTTATTAGCCTTTTTTTCTTAATGCATGCCATGTAAAAATCTTCTCCCATTCAGTGGGTAGTCTTTCTGTTTTGGTGATGGTTCCTTTTGCTATACAGAAGCTTTTCAGTTTGATGTTCTCATTGATTTACTTTAGCCTTTGTTTTCCTACCTTTTGGACTAGAATATTCTATGTCATTTCCAAAGTATATATCATGAAGTGTTCTGCCAATATTTTCCTTTTCTATTGATATACAGTTTATATTTGTAAATCCACTGCCCTTTTATAGTATACCATCCTGAACACTCCCAATCATGTGTGAAGGCCTAACACCCAAGTCTTCAATCCATTTGGAGTTAGCTTTTGTGCATGGTTATATATGGTAGTCCAGTTTCATTCTTCTGCATATTTCATTCCAATTTTCTATCACCACTTGTTGAAGATACTGTCTTTTCTCCATTTAATATTCTGGCCTCTTCTATCAAAACTGGTTAATAGGTGATAGGACTTATCTGGGGCTTTCAGTTCTGCTCCACTGATCTGTATGTTTATTTTGGTTCTTATGCCAGGCAGTTTTCATTATAGTTTGATTTCATTATACTTTGATGTCCAGAAGTGTGATGCTGCTAGTCTTGTTCTTTTTTCTCAAGATTGCTTTGGCAGCCCTAGGTACTTTGTCATTATAGGTAATTTTTATAGCTTTTATTTGAGTCTTTTAAATACATTCGGTAGTACCTTGATAGTGATGACATTAATCCTGGTTATGGGTTGGATGATCATTTTGACTGTGGAGATGGCATAAAACCTTTCTGGGGAGTGTGGTGATTTACATACATCTTATGTAGGTATGAGAATACATACCTGGAATCTGATAATTCTATAAAACAATGTTAAGTCACTGATTAAAAAAATCCAACAGATTTACAGGTGTCTATCTTTCTCCCTCTCTCCTCTCAATTTATCTCTTGTCCTATCCAACATAAAATGAGAAAAAAATGGCCCCCAGAAGCAGTGGTTTTGGGTTTTGTACTGCCTTAGTGCCATCACAGAGCCCCAATAACAATGACCCCCCTGAAGACAAAAAAAAACTTCCATTACTCTAGCTGTTTGTGCTTTCCCTTTATAGCCACACCCTTCCTGTACCCCTAGTCCCTAACAATCAGTAATCATGTCACTATCACTAAACATTTTGTTGTCTTCAAATGTCTTCCAAATGCAAGCATACAATATTATAGCAGGCAAACCCTAGAAATTCACTCCCTTGTGTAATTTTTTCCCTCTTAAATGTGAACAGAATCTACGACACACTGCTCAGTCAGTAGAATTGGCAAAAAATAATGGGATGACTTTCATTCCAATGATTATGTCATGCTACATAACATTAATTTATGCAAAATTTGATGCAGAACTATGTAAAGAATTCTCTCTCAAGATCCATTTATTCCTAGTACTTAACTATTTCAAACATACTAATAAATCCACCTATTCATCCAGTAAGCATTAGTAAAGTGTTTTTTTTCATTTGCAGTGAACAGTATGTGTTCTTAATTAAAAGTAAAATCATAGTCTCAAGAGTCAAAGTACTTGAATTTAAATTCTATGTGCCAAATATTCTAGATCTCTCTACAAATGCTTACTAACCTTTCTAATGTCTATTTTTTAAGTGAGTACTCATCATATTCACCTAACAAGAATTTGTGAGAATAAAGAGGTGCTGTATTGAGAGCACTTGGTAAAGTGCCTGACATAGTAAAAAGCATTTTAGGCTTATATTCTTGCCATAATTATTGTGCAGAAAAAGGCATTTAAGAGAATTACTCTTCATGAAATAACCATTTTATTACTGGTCAAAATAATATGGAATGTGTTGGGAATAATGCTGTACAGAAGAAAACTAATTCCGGTTCAAGCCCCCAGCTCCCCACCTGCAGGAGAGTCGCTTCACAGGCGGTGAAGCAGGTCTGCAGGTGTGTATCTTTCTCTCCTCCTCTCTGTCTTCCCCTTCTCTCTCCATTTCTCTCTGTCCTATCCAACAACAACAACAATAATAACTACAACAATAAAACAACAAGGGCAACAAAAGGGAATAAATAAATAAATATTTTTTTAAAAAAGCTTAAAAAAAAAGTGCTTGGAACAAGGTGGTTCAGTGATCTAGAATCTCCTGTCTCTAATTAGTTGTGTTCTTTGACTAAGTCACTTCTTGATCAGAACAATTGTAAAATTTTAACTATTATTGTCAAATTAAGAGTACAAGTATGAGTAAGAGTGAAAGTAAAAAAAAGCTTCACGCTAATTGGCTATCCTTCTTTAGAAGTACTTTCCATAGAATCTTCACAGTCTTTGATAATAAATATTATCATAATGTACTGGGGGGGGTTAAACGCATATACTATGAAGCATAAGGACCCACTCAAGGATCCTGTTTCAAGCCCTGGGCTCCCCATCAGCAGGGGGAGGGGTCATATCACAAGCACTGAAACAAGTCTGCAGGTGTCTTATCTTTCTCTCTCTGTCTCTATTTTTCCCTCCCCTCTCAATTTCTCTCTGTCCTATCCAAAATATCAAAAAACAGATGGCAGCCAGTAACAGTGGATTCATAGTACAGCTCCAGTGATAACCCTGGAAGAAAAAAAATAGTAACTATTTTTAAAATTGGAACTGGGAAAAATAATTTTTAAGATTTCCCATAGTGGAACTGGAGAACTAGTTCACTAGACAGGATGTGTAGATTGCTATATTCATGACCCAGGTTCAAGCCCCAGAATTATGAAGGTGCTATGGCAGTGGAGGAAGCTTCTGATCTGTGGTCTTTCTCTCTCTCTCTTCCTCCCTCCCTCTCTCATAAGTAAGTAAATCTATCAAAAATAAGATGGAAGTGGAATTATTGACAAGGCTATATGGTATGGGTACTTTTCCAGCCAGACCAGTAACTTTCAACTTCAAGTCAGAACTAGCCACATTTGTAAAGAAATCTCTGATACTTTCCTGAAGCTACTTAAAGAAAGGAATAAAAAGGGGTCGGGTGGTAGGTAGCACAGAGGGTTAAGCGCACATGGTGCAAAGCGCAAGGACTACGGTTCGAGCCCTCGGCTCCCACCTGCAGGGGTTCGCTTCACAGGCAGTGAAGCAGCTCTGCAGGTGTCTGTCTCTCCTCCTTTCTTTTTTTTCTTTTTTTTAAATAAAATCTTTTTTTAAAATATTTATTTTATTTATTTATTCCCTTTTGTTGCCCTTGTTGTTTTATTGTTGTAGTTATTATTGTTGTTGTCATTGTTGGATAGGACAGAGAGAAATGGAGAGAGGAGGGGAAGACAGAGAAGAGGAGAGAAAGATAGACACCTGCAGACCTGCTTCACCACCTGTGAAGCGACTCCCCTGCAGGTGGGGAGCCGGGGTTCGAACCGGCTCTCCTCCTTTCTGTCTCCCCTCCTCTCTTGATTTCTTTCTGTTCTGTCCAACAACAATAACATCAATGGCAACAATAATAATAACAACAAGGGCAACAAAATGGGGAAAACGGCCTCCAGGAGCAGTGGATTCGTAATGCAGGCACCGAGCCCCAGCAATAACCCTGGAGGAAAAAAAAAGAAAGAAAAAGAAAGGAATAAAAATTATATACCATGCCCCAGGAAAAGAAAATGTGCATGTTGGGGCGGGGCCACAGTGCACCCGGTTAAGTGCACATATTACCAAATGCAAGGACGGGGGTTCAGTCCTGTTCCCCAACTGCAAGAGGTCCACTTCATGAGCTGTGAAGCAGTTCTGCAGGTGTCTTTCTCTATCTCTCTCTATCTCCCTCTCCTCTCCCAATAAAAAAGGAAAAAATGACCACCAAGAGCCATGAATTCATAGTGACAACACCAAACCCCAGTGATAACTTTGGTGGCAATAAAAAATGCGTGTATTTAAAAAGAAAGTGTGTGTTTTATTAAGAAATCTCTCTCAGTATGAGAAGAAAAGCAAGCCACTCTTTCTAAAATATTAAGTAATTTTACTGTAATCCCAATCAAACTCCTAAACCAGCTGTTTTAGTAGAGCATAGCTAGCTGGGTTTTAAATTCACCTACTGACCTAAAGGGCCAGTAAATACTATCTTAAAGATAGGTACAGACTGTTTTAAGCTAGATTTTTATCTTTAATCATGTGACTTGCTATTTGTTTTGTTTTTTACAAGACACCACATGCCCTAAGTCTTTAAATGGAAATGAAATGGACACTTGTTGCTATTGCACTTTAAGTTCTTTAAAAAGCAACACTTCTGCACTTTAGTAGTTTAACTAGAAGCTTCCCTCTCCTGATTCAGGGAGGGGCCTTCTGTCTTCATCACAGGGATGGGTGGAGCATTCTCTGAGACTTGGAAGTGAGCAGTGCTGGGCCAGTCTTGGGGGAGGAGCTGCATTTCACCAGGCTGCAGCTGACACGAAGCTTCAAGGTAATGGCTGTCTCAACTCTAGTTATTTTCTACGGATTTCTCAGGATCATAGAGTAAAGGTGAGGGAAATGGGAACGGTGGTCCTGGTTATGGTGGGAGAGAGTGTGTGGTTTTAAGAGAATTGCTGGCAATTTTGAATGAATTCTTTGGAATTTTTGAATCTCTCAGTGCTTTAAAAGTCCACAGAGGGAGAAGTACTGATCACATTACAGCCTCTATATTAAGACTCCAGTACAGCAGGGCTGTTCATGCTAATTTACTAACTTGGCATTCCATGTTTATGTTGCTGGATGTTTTGGGACTGAATTTTTAAGCACTTTTAAATTTATACAGAAGATGACTGAAAAAATACTTGGCAGCATGGTAGAAAATATGCCTCTGAACTTATTGGTATATAGACCATGTGTGTGTGTCACATATACATAAGATAAACATAGAAAGAACATGTGTAGTTGAATGAAGGTACACAAGATGTGCATGTATTTATGTGTGACTAAAAGGTCTGAGAAAAAAGTCAACTAGCATCTAATGTTGCTTTCACCCTCTTTTAGCATATTTACTAGATTTTCCCATTATTATTGTTTTTCTATTTTGTTATTAGTGATGTAACAGTTTTACAAAATCATCAAATTTCAGGGATATAATTTCACAACCATATACCATTTGTGTGGGTCACATTTTTATTATCTGAAGGGAAAAAATTCAAGCTTAAAGATCATACCCATTTTCCTTCAGATACGTAAACATTCACACACATGCACACACATATGTGATGCCCTTGTATTTTGCCCCTAGTGGAAAATTTCCTGGATCTAATCAAGCACGGAGCCTGGTTGCTGTGTTGACTAGAGCCCTGCGTGTGTCCTCTTTGCAGCTTACTCTTTCAAATCACAGGTAGGACCATGGTCATTGGCAAGAACCTCTTCTCTCTCTCTCTCTCTCTCTCTCTCTCTCGGTTAAGAATGAGATACAGATAGGATCTGGCTCATTTCTATAAACATTTGAAAAATACTTAAGTGGCATGAATTAAGTATGCAATGTGAGAAATAGTATGAAGTGAGAAAAAAAAGCAAATTGAAGCATAGTATTTATCATGTGATCTTACTTGAGAGTAAATATATTTTATTTTTATCAAAAGTATATTTATGATACTATAATGCATGCAACCAAATCTGGGAAAACAACTCTTGTCACACAATTGACGAGGTTATTTGTGTGGTTGGAGAGACAGAACTATGTTTACTGCTTTTGAAATGTCATTAATATAAACTTACTCATTTACTAGCTTTTTGTCATCAGGGAAAAAATACTGAGATATCATTTTGGAAATGTGGGAAATTTATTTAAAGTAATATATAAAAATGTGAAAAGTATGAAATGGTGTTTAAATGTTTCTCTTCTTACATTAAACATGTTGATTTGAAATGATAAACATTCTGGAGAGATAGAAAATACCCAATGTGATTATTTCAATAGAGCTGTACTTTGCTTTATGTTTCTACAGCTTGTAGATGTTTCTTTAACCAGAAACACTGTAGTTGAAAGCATGGTCTCATAATAATCCTGTATCCCAAAATACCTGAGCTTAAAGTTAAAAAAAAACAAAAGCCTGAGAAGCTTCCTAAAAGGCTATATGTACTTTCCACTCTTTACTGAATATAAGGAGCTGGTAGTGGTTGAAGCCCTGTCTGTACATACTAAGGTGACAGCAGTTCTGATTTTGGTCACAAGATGGCACTTGTCAGATTTTCTAAATTTTATCAAGGCAACCATTTTTGTGAAATGGGTGAAGAAACATGACAATTTGTATTAGTAGAGTTTGACTAAAATGGTGTTGAGAAAATGTATGTAAAGAGTGAAAAATCCACATGGTGATTGATGTGAGGATTCAAACAAAATCTACAGTCTACCACATGATAGACACAAGGTGATGTTTACTTCCTTTCTCTCTTGTTTAAATAAAATAAATAAATAAATAAATAAATAAATAAATAAAGGCTTGGTCCAGATAGCATAACTGCATCACAGATAGAACATGTAAATAAGAACACACACACAAAAAAAGGGATGGGATACAGAGATCTGGTGGTGGGAATTGTGTGGAGTTGTACCCTCTTATCCTATGGTTTTGTCAATTTTTCCTTTTTATGAATAAAAAAACAAGAAAAAAGGGGAAATAAGCATTGTTTCTACATCACACAGGAGGCTTCATCTAGAATAGCATGTCTACTAAGCAGATTTTGGTAGATAGGTTTCTTTATAGAATTTTATTTAATTATTTTGATTGTTTCCTTCTGAATAGGTAGTCTTTGGAAGTGTGAATCAAGACACCCGGATCATAAGACCAGACCTTCCCAATCACTTTGGGTAAGGCTCTTTCCACTTCATGAAATATTTCACATTAAAAACATGCTGAGGTCTTGGCTTATAATTTATTTTTATTCCTGCTTTGAAACCATAACTTAAATTAAAACCACATTTTGTATTATAATCATGTTAAGAAATTAGTGTGTAGTTCATATTTTCTGTGCCAAAATATTGTAATCAAAAGTTGGCTTCTAGTTTGGGAAAGGCTACTGTATTAAACCACTATGATGAAATAACACAAAGGGCTATTTCTATTTCTACCTGGGGTCTTAATTAACTACCCGACTTGCAATTAGTTCTTGAAAATTATCCTAACAAATGCATTAATATGGCAATAGTTCTGAATCTCTGCCTTCTATGTTTTTTTTCTTTCTTTTTGTTTATAAATGGAAACAGTGACAAGACCATAGGATAAGAGGAGTACAATTCCCACCACCAGAACTCCGTATCCCATCCCTTCCCCTGATAGATTTCCTATTCTTTAACCCTCTGGGAGCATGGACCCAGGGTCATTATGTGGTACAGAAGGTGGAAGGTCTGGCTTCTGGAATTGCTTCCCCACTGAACATGGGTGTTGACAGGTTGAGCCATACTCCCAGTCTGTCTCTCTCTTTCCCTAGTGGGGCAGAGCTCTGGGGAAGCGGGGCTCCAGGACACATGGTAGGGTCATCTGCCCAGGGAAGTACAGTTGGCATCATAGTAGCATCTGGAACCTGGTGGCTGAAAAAAGAATTAACATATAAAGCTATACAAAGTGTTGACTAACCATGAACCCTAAAGGCTGGACTATTGTAGATGAAGATTTGAGGTGTCCCAGTTTGGAAATAGCTAGCATCTCTATTTCAGGTATATTCCAAAGGGTCATGACTTTACTAGTTTTTGCTTGAGCCTGACATCTGATATGCAGAGCACTTATCAACTCTGGCTTATGGTGGTGCTGGGGACTGAACCTGGAGCCTTTGGTGCTTCAGGCATGAAAGTCCTTTTGCATAACCATTATGCTATCATTCCAGTCTTATTTTCAAAATGTTTAAAGAGATATGTCATTAAATGTTTTCCTCAAATCAAATCTATTTTTTAACAAAGTCAAAGTGTTATTGTCTGGATCCATGTATATATAGACTGTTATCTTTGCCTGTTTTGAGTGAACAGAGAAGCATTTCCTTCTTTCGATTTTTCTGTAGCAGTGTGTTCAGCTGGAACATGTTTCTCAAAAGGTACTTTCTAAACAAACAGCATCAAGATCACTTGAGACTTTATCAAAAGATAGGATGTTGAACCCTATCCAGACCTCAATAAAGCTTTCAGGATAAGGTTCAGAAGTCTAATTTTAACAAGTTTACTAAATAATTCTGATGCACACTAACTTTAGGTCCCTGGTATAACACTATGTACACGGACATACCGATGTGTCTAATAACATATGTAGATTCACATACACACACCACAATCTCTTCTGCCTCTGCTATCATGCACACAAACTTCCTCCTTAACAAAAGTGTGGGAGCGTGATGGTGGCTCACCTGGTTAAGCGCACATGTTACAATGTACAAGGACCCAGTCTCAAGCCCCTTGTCCCTTGGGGGTGAAAGCTTCACAAGTGGTGAAGCAGGGCTGCAGGTGTCTTTCTCTTTCCTTCTCTATATTCCCCTTCCTCTCAATTTCTGGCTGTCTATCCAATAAATAAAAACTTGTTTTTTATTGTTGTTGTAGTTATTATTGTTGTTGTTATTGATGTCGTTGTTGTTGGATAGGACAGAGAGAAATGAAGAGAGGAGGGGAAGACAGAGAGGGGGAGAGAAAAATAGACACCTGCAGACCTGCTTCACCACTTGTGAAGCAACTCCCCTGCAGGTGGAGAGCCAGGGGCTCGAACCGGGATCCTTATGTCAGTTCTTGCGCTTTGTGCCACATGCGCTTCACCAGCTGCTCTACCGCACGACTCCCAATAAAAAAAAAAAATTGAAGGAGTCGGGCGGTAGCACAGCAGGTTAAGTGCAGCACAACGGGTTAAGCGCAGGTGGTGTGAAGCGCAAGGGCCCACATAAGGATCCCAGTTAGACCCCTGGTTCTCCACCTTCAGGGGGTCGCTTCACAGGTGGTGAAGCAGGTCTGCAGGCGTGTCTCTCTTCCTTTCTGTCCAACAACATCAATGACAACAATAATAATAACAAGAACAACTAAAGGGAATAAATAAATAAATAAACAATGTGTGTAGTAATAAAGACAGAGAATTAAATATTATGGAACTATTTCTTTAATTTATATCCTCTACCTTAAATTATACTACATTTTTCTCCTCTGATGGCTCACTAAAGACTGCTCTTTTATGCCTTCTTTTTAAAAATATTTTATTTATCGATACTTATTTATTTTGGATAAAGAGTAAGAACTGAGAGGAAAAGGGAAGATAGAAAGGTAGAGAGAGAGAGAGAGAGAGAGAGAGACTTGCAGCACTATTTCACTGCTCATGAATCACGTCCCCTTTAGGTGGGAACCTAAGGCTTGAACCCTGATCCTTGCCCTCTATACTGTGTGTGCTCTACCTGGTGTACCATCACTCAGTCCCTTTTATATCTTCTTTATTTGCAATTGTTTGTCTTTTGCTTTGGCAAAACAATACTATTTTCTAATACATTTCTTCTTTTCCTTTTCCTGTTTCAGTATCTTCCTCCAATTCCAACAGTGTGTTCAAGCATTCCTTGGGATTTCAGCTGGAAAAGAAGTCATACAAGCTGTACAAACTTTTATAGTTCCAATACGAAAGAGGTTTTTGTAAGGGTATTGTATTTGATAGAGACTGCTTTAGAAGTGGTAAATACAGGTGGGCACATAAATCTCTGATAACTATATCTTGGCACATAAATTCAAATAATAATGGATGCTGAGTATGTCATATGCAATTGGAAAGACCAGTTATGGCCAGCTAAAGTTGTGTCTGTGTCTGAGGCTTCATCAGATAATCAGAGAAATAAGTCATCTTATCTGGAAGTTCAGATTCTCTCACTAGATGAAAAGATTACAGTAGAAAGCACAGAAACAGTGATCCTAAATAAATCTCAAATCAAAGCTATTGCTTCCACACTAAAAGTACAGTCAGAGGCCAGTGCTCTACCTAGGGAGGAAACAGCTTATGAAAGGTCACTAAAAGTAGCAATGGATATTCTGAGTGAGAGAGCAGAGTTGAATAAGGCTAGTAATTTAGAGGAAGAAGAGACCACTACTCTGTTACAAGATGCACCAGAAGAGCTTTCTGGTTTGCCTCCTTTTAAAAAGTTTCGGAAGCAGGAAGAAGACTTATCAAAATGCTTGGAAGAAAGTGAAAATTCGCCACCCCTGTTAGTGTCTTCAGAGAGTGATAACACCCTGTGTGATGACAAGTCACAGGTGCTCTCAACCATTGATGCTATTCCAGACGAAATGGAAACAAAGCCATCCCCAAACTCCAGTTGGTGCCAGTCTTTCCCTTCATTTCCAGATGATGATGATGATGAAAAGGAGAGCAAGAAAAAGATAGACATCTTGACATTCATGCCTTTGAATTACCCAATCAAAGAGGAGGATGAATATATTAAAGAAGAAAAATTCTCTCCACATACACCAGCAGATCTCTTCACTGTGCCCAAATATTTGAAAGAGGAGGAACAGGATATTGCCCCAGAGGCTCTGGCTGTTTCCTCTGAAATCTCTACCTTCTCAGAGAATATTGAAGATCCTGGAGAGGGCCCCTCAAATCCATGCTCAATTGTCAACCAGAATCAACCTTCTGTGGAATCGGAAGCTGGAGCTGACCCCAGGCATTGTTCATTGGACTGCCAGCCTTCTGTAAGTGCCTCTACCAGTTCCCTGGATCATTCATTCCTTATGAATAATGAAAGAAGTTTTCAGAGACTGGATTTTGAGGATCTTGAGGAAGACTTCCAGGATTCTGCCAAGGCAGCACAACTAAGTGCTATTGCTGAATCCTTATTAAATGACAATGAGGAAGATGAAGAACTTCCACGCTTCATTTTTCATTATGAGCAACGTTCATATGAAACAGGAATGATCGTTTGGTTTAAATATAAAAAGTATCCATTTTGGCCAGCAGTAGTTAAAAGCATTAGGCGAAAAGAAAGAAAGGCAAGTGTCCTTTTCGTTGAGGCAAACATGAATCCCGAAAAGAAAGGCATTAGAGTCACTTTCAGAAGATTAAAGAAATTTGATTGTAAAGAGAAACAAGAACTAGTAGAAAAAGCCAGAGAGGATTACAGTGAAAGCATTGACTGGTGCATTTCACTGATATGTGATTACAGAGTTAGACTAGGTTGTGGTTCTTTTACAGGCTCTTTCCTTGAGTATTACGCTGCTGACATTAGTTACCCACTGAGAAAAATTCTCAAGCAGGATACATTCAGAAACAAATTTCCAAAGCTACAAAATGAAGAATATGTGGGAACAATGGTTGCGACTTCCCAAACTAAGAAACTGGCCTTTCAGAAAATTCTCCCTGACCGAATGAAGGCTGCTCGAGATCGAGCCAACAAGAACCTGGTGGACTTCATTGTGAATGCAAAGGGAACTGAAAGCCATCTTCTAGCTATTTTAAATGGTACAAAAGGGTCCAGGTGGCTGAAATCATTTTTGAATGCTAACAGATTCACACCTTGTATTGAAACATACTTTGAAGATGATGATCAGTTGGATGAAGTGGTGAAGTATTTACAAGAAATCTACAAACAAATAGATGGAAGAATGCTGAGTCTAATAAGAGATGATAAAATTAAATTTATCTTGGAAGTTCTTCTCCCAGAAGCAATCATTTGCTCAATTTCTGCTGTTGATGGGTTAGATTACAAGGCCGCTGAAGCAAAGTATCTGAAAGGACCATCTCTAGGATGTAGGGAAAGAGAATTATTTGATTCAAAAATCTTATTTGAAAAGAGACGGAAACCAGTAGTAGCAAGTGAAAGTCAAAGTCATTAAATCTCCAGAGTTTAAACCATATCAGAGAGCTTTCATAGATACTTGTTAAGAATGTGTGAACAGTACTTTAACATATAAATGTTTCCTAGAAGTGAGAGACTTTGAGTGATGTGTTCAGTTTCTATGAGGTCTCTAGATGCTGTGAGTATTACTACATCTTCATTTCCATTTTTTTACACTTTCTCAGTGAATTTTAGTAACACATCTTAGCAGTTCTACTTTCCCATACAGTTTTAGAATACCTAATTGCTAAAATATTTTCAAGGGAAAATACTATTTTCATTTATGACGTTTTGTGTCTATGCTGTATAAGTAAAGACAGTGTGCGCATTTTAGTATTAAAATTGCACTAGTATCAGATATTAAGCAAGATAACTAGAAAGAAGTCTAAAAACATCTGTTATATATTTTTGCTTACTTTTTATAAAATATTAGGTTTTCTCTTAAGATAGTTGAATTATTTTTTCTGCCATGCTATTTATTTTTGGAAAAATATGTCTGAAACATAGAACCAAAGATAGAGATAATTTGCTATATATTATAACTAGCTTTGATTGCTTTTTCAAGAAAACAATATAAAGTTCAAAAGTACCACAAATTAAATATCTGCATGTGGTCTATATACATATATACACGTGAATAACATTTCAGCACACAGACTATTGCAGCATTGAACAGGATTGTTCAATCAATACTTACCTGAAATTCCATTTACGATTTATGGGACTGTCTATCCTTCAATCTGAACTGTTGCTTAAAACTGACAGCTTTTTGGATGTTTTCATAAGTAGCTGTGATTTTATCATATTAAGATAGTTGTCTGACAATATGTGTAAGGCAGCTAGAATCACTGTAGTCACAGTCTGGCTAATCTAACTAGATTTTTACTACTTCTTATGAGTCCAGACTAACTGCTTAAGTGCCCATATAGTTTGATATAAACTACAGAAAATGTAAGCACTTTGTTTTCAGTCTTGTGTGTAGTCACTTGTCTCAAATGAACCAATCTTTATAATCTGGCTTATTTGTAGAATAGTTTCAGTTGATTCTAAAAATGTGAGTTCCAACTGGTAAGTCATTCCATGCTACTAGAAAGAGTAGGTGAATCTGGAAATTTGGAAATGTACCATTGAAAAAGCCTCTCCTCAGCAAAATACGACAATTATCTGAGTATTTTTTAAAATACACAACTAAAGTCTAAAGCTACTGTTTTGCTTATTCTAACTTGAAACAAAATTTTAGTGAAAATAAATGTTTAGAGAGCTATTTTACTTTTAAAAATTTGATGTGAGAATAAATGTTAAAGGCATTAAATGAACCTGTTTGCATTTTTTCTTATATTGTAAGACAACCATCACTGTAGAGCTTTTCTTAAGTGTTCATAACATGCTTATCTAAAATTTGTAGAAGCTGAAGTTTTGATTATATCTTTCATTATATCTTTCACTTTGGATGTTCAATTCATCATATTTGAGATTATAGTTAAATTATATATATATATATATATATATATATATATATGATCCTTGGAATTTTTGAATTTTTGCTTCTTGTACTTATCATAATTTTAATGCTTGATATATGTTATCTTAAAGTTCTAAATAAAGGTTCACTTTCATGGATAAGTTTGTACTACTTTATAAGAACGTTTTCTAATATATATATATACCAGATTTCACAGAACCTTCCTTGGATCCTGCCTGACAAAGAATAAGACTCCTTGGACATATGAACCTCACCATTTCTAGTCATAAAACAGACCAGTACATATTAGCCCATATTCTTTTTTTATTTTTATTTATTTAAGAAAGGATAAATTAACAAAACCATAAGGTAGGAGGGGTACAACTCCACACAATTCCCACCACCCAATCTCCATATCCCACCCCCTCCCCTGATAGCTTTCCCATTCTCTATCCCTCTGGGAGCATGGACCCTGGGTCGTTGTGGGTTGCAGAAGGTGGAAGGTCTGGCTTCTGTAATTGCTTCCCCGCTGAACATGGGCATTGACTGGTCGGTCCATACTCCCAGTTTGCCCCTCTTTCCCTATTAGGGTGGGTCTCTGGGGAAGCGGAGCTCCAGGACACATTGGTGGGTTCTTCAGTCCAGGGAAGCCTGGCCGGCATCCTGATGACATCTGGAACCTGGTGACTGAAAAGAGAGTTAACATACAAAGCCAAACAAATTATTGAGCACTCATGGACCCAAAGCTTGGAATAGTTGAGAGGACGTGTTAGGGAGGTACTCACTACAAACCCTAGTGTACTTCTGCTTTCAGTTATATATTTTGCAGTAGTTTATGGACATATGTGAACATATGCTCTCTCACAGAAACTGGTGTATATCTAGGTTTTGGGACTTTGTTAGAAAGTGAACCACCTGAGATGAAATTAGAGTATACTATGAAAGGAAAGGTCTCACCCAAGTAATGAAGCTGAAGGGTTGTCATTCCACACGTGTAGTCTCTGGACACAGTCTGAGGTGAAGCATGTTGAGGTGGCAATCGTTGTGTTGATTAGGTTGCGATTGGCAGATGCAATATTATTTGATATGGAATGGGAGAAGCATACGGGAAAGTGGGCCCTATCCAAGGGTTCCAGGACTGGGGGAAGTAGAGGCTCTATAGTGGAGATGTGAGGTTCTTGCTGTCTTAGGGTTCAAAAAGACAATGGATAGTTAATGTTATCATCACATTATTTGGTAATTGGGTTAACTTTGAAAAGTCCTTTTGTTAGGGTTTGCTTCTTCTAGCGTTTGCCCTTCTTCCGTAGCCAGTCAACAGTGTCAGGTTGAGCCTGATGTAAAGTTTCAAGACCTCCTTTGAATCTGAAGAGGTGGCAGTCATTAACTATGTGGGTCATAGTCTGTCTGTAGCCGCAGGTGCAGTTCGGGTCGTCTCTGGCTCCCCAGCGATGGAACATAGCAGCACACCGGCCATGGCCTGTTCGATAGCGACTGAGGAGGGCCCAATCATAACGTGTTAGGTCAAAGACGGGTTGACACTTGCAGGGGTCTGTGATGAGGTGTTTGTTCTTTACCTCAGCTGACTGCCAACTCTGTTTCCAAGAGTCTGGAACAGAGAAGTTCAGTGTAGGCGTAGGAGACCAGATTGGATGACGAGACGTCAAGCGTTGAACAGGGTGGGCGAAGATATCCGCGTATATTGGCAGGTCGGGTCGAGCGTAGACGTGGGAAATGAACTTAGATGATGCCGCATCCCTACGAATATCTGGCGGGGCGATGTTGCTAAGAACTGGCAGCCATGGAACTGGGGTGGAACGGATGGTTCCAGAAATTGTCCTCATGGAGAAATATAATTTGGAATCAACCAAGTGGACATGGGGGCTACAGAACCATACTGGGGCACAGTATTCTGCAGTGGAATAGCATAATGCCAGAGATGATGATCGTAGTGTGGAAGTGCTCGCGCCCCATGAGGAGCTGGCCAGTCTTGCAATGATGTTATTACTCGCACCCACCTTTGCTGCAGTTTTTATGAGATGTTCGTGAAATGACAGGGTGCGATCGAGAGTAACGTCAAGATAGACTGGCTGGGCTTCATGCCGGATTCTCGTATTGTCAAGCTGCACATTAAGCTCACGTGAGGCCGAGTCATGGTGTAGATGGAAAACAGATGATACCATTTTTGCAGTGCTAGGGATTAGTCGCCATTTTTTACAGTAATCAGAGACATGTCTTTCGTGAGTGTTTCCTCGAGGATGTCAAACTTGGATGCCTGAGTTGCACAGCAAATGTCATCGGCGTAGATGAACTTCCTTGAAGGAGTTTCTGGGAGGTCATTGATGTAAATATTAAATAGCGTAGGAGCAAGAACAGAGCCCTGGGAGAGGCCACTTGAGACAAGTCTCCATCTGCTAGACTTGTCACCCAAATGCACCCGGAATCTTCTGTTTTGGAGAAGAAACTATATAGTGTTGGCCACCGATGGAGGCAGGGTTTGCTGTACAGTACCCAGTATCTTGTATATAGCTGTGCTACTGGTTGCTTCTGATCTACTTGGTCTAGGCTTTTGAGAGAGTCTGCATATCAAATACACAGCCTATATATTAAAAAGACTCAGTTTGTGTTTTGAGACATGGACCAACCATCTTCTCTACAACTATCTGTCCACATTTATACAAAGTTGTCCCTTCTTTTTCTGATTCAATCCTCTCTTCCCCTCTAAGACACTCATAATATCATAGATACCTCCATATGTCCCTCTCCTTTTCCTTCTCTCTCTCTCTGGGTGCTGATGGAGCTGGAGTTCAGAGCCCTCTTATATTCATCCTATCACTTCTCCCCTGCTGGGAGTATAGATCAAGGTTGTTTATGGGGAGCAGAAGGTAGGAGTTCTCGCTTCTATAGCTGCTTCTCCGCTGAACATGAGCATTGGCAGGGCGATCCATACTCCCATTCTGTTTCTGTCTTTCCCTAGTGGACCACAGCTCTGGAGATGCAAGGGTCTAGGACACATTGGAGAGGTCGTCTGCCCAGAGAAGTTGAGATGGAGTCATGGTAGCATCTGTAGCTTGGTGTCTGAAAGGTGGCATGATCTAAGTTGAGACAAAATGGTTAATGAACAGGAACCAAAAAATAGGATTAGAGCAGATGAGATTATGGATTTTAGGGTAGAAGAAAGCTAAGGAATACATTTTAAACATGTTCCTGGAGGCATACAACTATGGTAGTTTTGCTTATGTTTGATAGCTAGCCTGAGGTTGGATAAGAATATTATCTGAGAGAAAGGTATCAGAGTAGAGAAAAGGGTTAGAAAGTTGATTAGGACAGGGAGTAGCACCTATTCTTGTAAAAAAATCTGTGGCTCAAATTAACTATTTATGTCCATCCACCTGCATATATATATATAATCTTTAGAACCAGAGCCTGTGTAACCTTTAAGTCCCTGTTGGTTTGAGCTTATAGCTCATGGTCACTTCTGAGGAACGTTGCAGGCTGCACTCATTTCATTTCAGGACCAGTCTTTCTCAAGTGGCAGGGTAGGATACTCCCAGCCTCCCTTCAGAGACCGGGAGTATCCCTACAGTCATTGCTTGGTAAAGCCAAGGTCTTGGGAAGATCCACAAACACTATTCCTTATGAAAGCTACCAGTGATAGTGGAGAGAGGGAATGTTTAGAGGTCAAGGCCCATCACATGTGTTTGAGAATCCAAGGATTCCCTATCTAGGGCCCCAGATGATCAGGTGGTGTGATATTGACCAAACAGGCCATTATTAAGTGGGCCAGTCTCTTGCCCTTATCCAACTTTTGTAGTCCTCTTTTTATCTGATGCTATTAGATTTTCTCTCAGTTGTTTAGGCATTGAGTATCATTGGTTGAACCCAGCCAGCTGGAGTTAAGTTCTGGGGATCTGTATTCTTTTGCCTTTCTGCTAGGCTGCCCTGTTAATTTGCTCTAAGTCCAATCAATTATCGAATTTATGATGCATTCTTTAGGCACTTCAACCATTATTGAGCACTTTGACTTTCAGTTATATAATTGCTCCTTGTTCATCTATACATGTACACCTGTTTCCAGTACCCTAAACCCTAGCCTAATATGATATCTGCTAATTAAATGATGTGCCATCTAACTTGGTCGTAGGTAGTCCCATGTGTTAGGAAAGGTATCACCAGATTTGAAAGGTTGCAAGGTTGACTTTTCAAGCTCAGTATCTATGGTTACAGCCCACAGTAGGATTTCCTTAGCAGCATAATGTCGGGTGGGAGTAGCACTAGCAATTTGGCTGAAGTCAACAAAGTTGGTAAGAAATCATAGAGAAGGAATTTCAATAAGTATGGGAATGTCTAGAGGTACCATGACTAGGAGAAATGAGAGTCTTAAAGAAAATGCAAGGGGTTTCTTTTAGTCTTAGAAAGAGTTAAAATATCAGTAATTAATTATTATAGCCAGGTTGGTTGGGGGGTTTAGTATCTATATTAATATACTTGACTTCACTAAGTTCTGAACCCTATTAAGTGGTGTCTGAACCTCTTTGTATTTTAAATACTTACAAGGTCAAAAGGTCTTGACCTGTCTGGCCTAAGGTTATAGTTGATTTAGATGTTTTCAGATACATTTTTAGAGCTCTATGAACAATTTAATCCCCTTACCTGAGTTTGATCATTTTGCAAATCTAAGCTATTAAATGTTTAGGCAAAAGCTAGTATTTGTACTTAGGGCTATGGTCTAGGCAGTTAGGGACCTTGAGATATTAAATCTACCCCCCCGACACATCTTATTACTAGTGATAGGACGAAATAGTTATAGGACTAGAATTTTACATCTTCCCCACCACTGGAAGTCATCCAGTTGCAGTAGGGCACCAAAGTAAAAATCTCTGAGTGGAGGGCAAGGGTAGATGTTCAACTTTACTGGGGGGGGGTGGTGAAGGTAAGGGGAGGGACACAGAGCTTTGGCAGTGGGAATGGTGTTAATATGCACTCTTATTAACTTACAGTCTCACAAATAACTATTTAATTAATATGAGAAGGGTAAAATTGATCAAATGTCCCAAACATTTTGATGAATAGAACATAGCTCTGGGTTTATGTTCCTTCGATCAAAGCACTTAAAACTTCAAATTGGTAATCAGATTGAATTTTAACAATGGGCTCAAATTGTTAACACATTTCTAATGATGACATGTTCTTTGAAATACTAAATCTTCTAAAAGCTTAGACAAGGAAAAACAGAAACAACTGGCGCCATTACTTTATAAGATACAGCTATATGTAAATAACATAAAATGACATAAATTATGGTGATGTCTTGTATGATACATCAAATGCTAACAAAGGGATTTTCAAAGTTAACCCAATTTCCAAAGAATTTGTTTATAGTGGAAACTATCTAACGCCTTCTTAAACTCTTAGATGGTAGGAGACTTCCCCTTTCTCAATAAAGCCCACATTTCTTCCAGTCCTGGAGCCTCTAGGATGGGGCTCACTTTCCTAGACTCTTCTCTCAATTCATAACAACTAATACTGCATCTGCTGATCCCAACCTAAGCAATGCAACCAGTAGTACCATATGTTTCATTTCAGATTGTGTCCAGAGACATTTGGCTACAAGTATGGACCGACCTACCAACACCCATGTTCAGAGGGGAGGCAATTATAGAAACCAGACCTTCCACCTTCTGCACCCTATAATCTTGGGTCCATACTCCCAGAGGGATAAAGAATAGAAAAGCTCTGGACACAGTCTGAAGTGAAGCATGTTGAGGTGGCCATCGTGTTGGTTAGGTTGTGATCGGCAGATGCAATATTATTTAATATGGATTGGGAGAGGCATACGGGAAAGTGGGCCCTATCCAAGGGTTCCAGGACTAGGGGAAGTAGGGGCTCTATAGTGGAGATGTGAGGTTCCTGCTGTCTTAGGGTTCAAAAAGACAATGGATAGTTAATGTTATCATCACATTATTTGGTAATTGGGTTAACTTTGAAAAGTCCTTTTGTTAGGGTTTGCTGTACAGTACCCAGTATCTTGTATATAGCTGTGCTATTGGTTGCTTCTGATCTACTTGGTCTAGGCTTTTGAGAGAGTCTGCATATCAATTACACAGCCGATATATTGAAAAGATTCAGTTTGTGTTTTGAAAAACTTCGAGACATACAATTAATTTTCCCCCTCTCGTATTAATTAGTGATTTATATGACTACATTTTACTAGGAGTGTACATAAACACCATTCCCACCACCAAAAGACTATGACCCATCCCTCCCACCCACTCCCACCCCCCACTGTCCCAGGAGCTGCATGTCTACCCCTCACCACAGGGTTTTTACTTTGGTGCCCTACTTACAATTTGGTCAGGTCCTGCTTTTAGTTCACTTGTGGAATGACAACCCTTCAGCGTCATTACTCGGGTGAGACCTTTCCTTTCATAGTATACTCTAATTCCATCTTAGGTGGTTCACTTTCTAACAAAGTCCCAAAACCTAGATATACACTAGTTTCTGTGAGAGAGAGCATATGTTCACACGTATCCATAAACTACTGCAAAATATATACCTGAAAGCAGAAGTACACTAGAGTTTGCAGTGAGTACCCCCCCCAACACTTCCTCTCCACTATTCCAAGCTTTGGGTCCATGATTGCTCAACAACTTGTTTGGCTTTGTATGTTAACTCTCTTTTCAGTCACCAGGTTCCAGATGTCATCAGGATGCCAGCCAGTCTTCCCTGGACTGAAGACCCCACCAATGTGTCCTGGAGCTCCGCTTCCCCAGAGACCCATCCTGCTAGGGAAAGAGAGAGGCAGACTGGGAGTATGGACCAACCAGTCAATGCCCATGTTCAGCGGGGAAGCAATTACAGAAGCCAGACCTCCTACCTTCTGCAACCCATAATGACCCAGGGTCCATGCTCCCAGAGGGATAGAGAATGGGAAAGCTATCAGGGGAGGGGGTGGGATATGGAGATTGGGTGGTGGGAATTGTGTGGAATTGTACCCCTCCTACCCTATGGTTTTGTTAATTAATCCTTTCTTAAATAAAAAAGCGGGGGAAGAATAGAAAAGCTTTCAAGGAAGGGGATGGGAAAGGGAGTTTTGGTGGTGGGAATTGTGTGGAATTATACCCCTCTTATCCTATGGTCTTGCCAATATCTCCATTTTATAAATGAAAAAAAAAAGGTTACGGGACATATGCTCAGTGAAATTCTACTCAGCAGTAAAAAATTATATTGTGTTCTTTGGGATAAAATGGATGGAACCTGAAAATATTATGATTACTGAATTAAGCAAGGAGATAAAAGGACAAGATGGTTTAACTCATATGTGGAATTAAGAGAATTGATTACATGAACTTGATTTTAAACAAATAGCCAGCCCATATTCAGATTTTGAAAAATTATAGTAGCTATCTAGGGGTGTGAGAAGGTGGACCCAGACTTTCTGTAGTGGGTAAGGTATGAAATTATAACTCTAATAGTTTATAATCTTATAAAGCACTATTAATGTAGCCTGTCAATATGTCAGGGGGGAATAGATTTAAAACTTCAAGTTCTCTAACAGCCTAGACCATAGCTCTAAGTATAAATATTTGTCTTGGCCTAAATATTTAATGTTTCATATGTGTAATATGACCAGACTGTGATGCTGGACTTAAATTGTTCAAGGAGCTCTAAAAATTCAGCGGGGAAGCAATTACAGAAGCCAGACCTTCCACCTTCTGCATCCCACAACAACCCTGGGTCCATGCTCCCAGAGGGATATAGAATGGGAAAGCTATTGGGGAGGGGATGGGATATGGAGATTGGGTGGCAGGAATTGTGTGGAGTTGTACCCCCCCATCCTATGACTTTGTTAATGTCTCCTTTCTTAAAGAATAATAAAAATAAATAAAAATATATCTGTGTATATATATTTTTTAAATTTTTATTTATAAAAAGGGATCACTGACAAAAACCATAGGATAAAAGGGGTACAACTCCACACAATTCCCACCACCAGAACTCTGTATCCCAACCCATCCCTGTTATCTAATTTACTTGCAACCTTAGCCCAGGTAGAGCAAAACCATTTGGCTCTGTCAATATTTAAAATATGGTGATTTCCACATACCCCTAAAGGGCACAAAGCATAGTGAGGTCCAGTATATTACTGTAGATGCTAAACATTGGATTTTCATAGAAAAACAAACCCCCAACTAACTTGGTTATAATAATAATTAAATATTGCTATTTTGAACTATTTCTAAGACTACAAGAAACCCTACCTATTTTCTTTAAGATCTCCATTTCTCCTAGTCCTGGTACCTCCAGGACTATGCTCATGTTTCTTGAGATGTCTTCTCTCTGATTCCTTACTGTCATGCTACCTCTGTTGACATCAAATAAAGCAATGCTACTGGTGTTGAAATTCCAATTTTGCTGACACTGAATTCTTATTGGGCACTATCGCCAGAGATACCAAGTCTGATATGTCAACCTCCCAATTCCTCAAATCTTCTGATATCTTTCCTAGCACATGGAACTACTTCGGAGGACATATTATCTAACAAAGTTATAGATACTAGATAAAGGCTAGGGTTTAAGGTAATGGGTACAGGTGTACATATATCTATAAGCAAGGGAAAATTATATAACTCAAAGTGAATGTGTTTAATAGTCCTCCATGATTAGACTTAGACCTAATAATCCTGGGATCCTAAATGAAGGGCCTAAAGAAGACATCATAAATTCTCTAATTTACCAGACTTAGACCAAATTACGTTGGCAATCTAGCAGAAAGACACAAAGAAAATCCCCCCCCCCCAAAGTAATTCTGATGGGGTACAACAAATGACACTCAATGGTTAAACAACTGGGAGAAACTCTAAGGTCATCAGATAAAGAATGGACTACAAAAGCTGGATAAGAGCAAGAGACTGCATCACTTAATAATGGCTTTTTATTTTTCATATTTATTTATTTTCTTTCCCTTTTGTTGCCCTTGTTTTTTATTATTGTTGTGGTTATTATTGTTGTTATTGATAGTGTCGTTGTTGGTAGGTCAGAGAGAAATGAAGAGAGGAGAGGAAAGCAGAAAGGGAGAGAGAAAGATAGACACCTGCAGATCTGCTTCACCGCCTGTGAAGTGACCTACAGGTGGGGATCCAGGGGCTTGAGCCAGGATCCTAGTCTGTCAATCTCTTCATTCAGTTCTCTTGTATCTTTATTAGTTCTCTGCTTTGTTGATCTGTCTAAGTGTGAGAGTGGGGTATTGAAGTCTCCCACTATTATTGTATTACTATTGATGTATTTTTGAAATTCTTTCAGTAGGTGCATAATGTATTTAGATGGTCCCTCATTGGGTGCATAGATGTTAATGATTGTTAAGTCTTCTTGGCTGATTGATCCTCTAATCATTATGTAATGTCCTTGCCTATCTTTTATTACTTTATTTAATTTAAAATCTATCATGTCTGAGATGAGAATGGCTGTTCCTGCCCTTTTTTGTGGTCTGTTAGCCTGTATGATAGTTTTCCATCCTTTCACTTTAAGTCTGTGTTTATCTTGTTGTGACAGATGGGATTCTTGCAAGAAGCATATGGTTGGGTTATGTTTTCTGATCCATCCCCCCACCCTGTGCCTTTTGATGGGTGAGTTTAAGCCATTGACATTTATTGATATTATGGATTTAATGTATTGTAGTGCCATTGTTCAAAAAAAATTTGTTTGCTCTTTTATATTGCAAGTATTATAGTGATGTTCTTTTTTATAAGAGGTCTTTCAGAACTTCTTTTAGGGCCTGCTTGGTGATGGTTGCCTCCTTTAACTGTTGTTTATCTAAGAAGGTTTTGATCCCTCCATCTAGTTTGAATGAAAGTCTAGCAGGATATATTATCCTTGTTTGAAACCCTTTTTCATTCAGGGCTCGATAGATATCTTGCCATTCCCTTCTGGCTTTTAGAGTTTGAGTGGAGAAGTCTGCAGATAATCTTATGGGTTTTCCCTTGTATGTGACTTTTTGTTTCTCTCTTGCAGCCTTTAGGATCCTTTCTTTATCCTTACTTCTTCTCATTGTGACTATGATGTGTCTTGGTGTCTTCAGGTCTGGGTTGATTCTGTTTGGTACTCTCTGGGCCTCTTGAATCTTGATGTCCTTTCTGGTATTCAGGTCTGGGAAGTTTTCTTCTATTATTTCCTCTAGAATGTTTGCTTCCCCTTCCTCTCTTTCTTCCTCTGGCAGGCCAATTACACGAATGTTACTTCTTTTGAGATTATCCCTTTTGAGATTGTTGTTATTTTCAGTGTCTCTCAATCTCTTTTTAAGCTCTTTCACCTCTTTCTTAGTTTTCTCTAACTCATACTCTGTCTGACTAATTCTGATTTCTGCTTCTGTTAGTCTGCTTTCCCTTGCCTCAGCTTCTTTCTTCATTACAGCTATTTCAGCTTTCAGTTCTCTAATTGCCTCTAGATAATCAGTATTTTCCTTGGGGGTCTCAACTGTTGTTTCCCTAATACTTCCATTCCTTTCCTCCAATGTTGTTTTCATTTCTATGATTAATAAGTTTATTATTGCTTGCATACTTTTCTTATCTATGGTTACTTATGGCTGATTTGTAGTTTCTTCTGGGCTCTTGTCTTCATTCATTGGAGTAGCAGTTTTATTTGTTTTTGATCTACCCATTTTTTATGTGTTTCTTTATATATATATATATGCTCTGTTTTTCCTCAGTTGTTGTGTCTTGAGTACAAGCAACACTGTACTAAATACCTTTATGACAATTGCACTCACCAACCTCAGGAATTACAGTAACAACTGAAGCAAGTATTGAAGCAGTTTAATTGTTACCAGTTAGCCAAACTATTTCTCCAGTCTGTGAAAAAATAGTAACCAAATCCCAGTGAATAAGAAAGAGAAAAGAAAGAAGGGATAGCAAGAATAGACAGTTATGCGAATCTACTATCCACTTTATATTCTAGGGGTAACAAGTGGGGAAAGGGAACTAGAGCAGAGATACACACATAGAGTCCACTCTGAGTCAGATTTCTTCCCCTATAAATTCACAAATTTAGAAAGGCAAAGAAGAATGAAGGAAGAAGTGTATGACAAGATGAAAAAAAAGAAAAGAAAAAGAAAGAAGGGACAAGAGAGAGAAAAGGGAAAAGACAAGAAAAAGAGTTGTAATTAAAGAACAGTGAAAGGAAAGGTTTTTTTTATTAATTTATTTTTAATTTAATTTAATTTTTTTGATTAGCTAGGAGGGCGAGGGAGGGGAGAGTCTGTAGAGGAGGTAGGATTAAGGAGACAAGTTCCTCCCACAATAGATAAGATGCCCACTACCCTAGCACTGAAATATATGCTAAGAGTTAGTTCTGATCATCCTAAAGGGGGGAAGATATATGCCTTTATATAATATTAATAGTAAAATAGAACAGG
The DNA here is from genome assembly GCF_950295315.1 of Erinaceus europaeus. Classification (NCBI taxonomy): domain Eukaryota; kingdom Metazoa; phylum Chordata; class Mammalia; order Eulipotyphla; family Erinaceidae; genus Erinaceus; species Erinaceus europaeus. The sequence goes on along the minus strand of NC_080185.1, from coordinate 58,349,530 downwards.
GTAAAATAAAATAAAATAAAATAAAAACCCTGTCCCAGATTACTTCAAACCTTGTGATCAGAGGCAGCTGATTGTTAAGAATGAGAAAAAAAAACCCTTAGGACTAGACAAGGATAGCTGAAATATACAGTTATGCAAATCTACTATCCACTGTATATTCTAGGGGTGGCTAAAGGAGGAAGGGAAGTTGAGCAGAGACACTCGCAGTGAGAGCCCACACTGAATTCTTCCCCCAAATAATTCCCAAATGCGTATCAGTGAATTCAAAAAAGCACACTGTTTGTTGGTGTGGGGGATGGGGACTGTGGCTTTGGAATCTGTAGGATTAAGGAAGATAGGATGACAAGAATGAGAAAAAGAAAAAAAAGAGATAAAAAAAAGAAAAAGGTAAGAAAAAGAACAGTCATACAAGAGCAGTGAAAGGAAAGGGTTTTTTTTTTAATTTATTTATTTTTAATTATTTAATTAGCTATGCGGGGTGAGGTGGGGGGGTTGGCTACTTAGAAAGAAAAAAGGCCAGAGGTTTCAGAACGGTATAGACTTAGAATGAATGATATTCCCTGGTGGGATAGGAATTTGGTAAAGACAGAAGCTCAGCAGGGAAGCCTTCTACGAGCTGGTCCCCAGGGACTGGTTATGGGGGGGTAAGGGGGAAGAGGTGTGCTTAATAATTAAAAGGAAAAAAATTATTTTCCCTTTTTTTTCTACTCTAATTCTTAACCCAAATTAAGTTATAGTCACCTCCTTGGTGTCACCGCTAGGACCCCTTATTGACTGGCCTACTAAAGGCAGAAAATCCTACCGTTTACAGGAGATGTGGTCAGAGCTCAAGCCACTAGCAGCTTCTCAGTCCACCATCTTCTGGGAACTGAGCCAGGATCCTTATGATGGTCCTTGTGCTTAGCGCCACATGTGCTTAACCTGCTGCGCTACAGCCCAACTCCCAATAATGGCTTTTGTGGTCCATACCAGACCACCCTATCAGGGTGGTAGGGGCCCTAGTTAGGGAATCCTTAGATTTCCAAGGGAATATAATGGGTCCTGACCTCTAATAGATCCTTTTCTCCACCATCATTGGTCACTTCCATCAGGAACATCTTAATAAGCCCTCTTTATGCCTTCCCAGAACCTTGTCCTCACTATAAAGTAGCAATGGTATAGACTGCCCCATTATATAAAGGGAGGATAAGTCATCCTTCCCTGCCACTGAAGCAAGACTGGTCCTGAAATGAATGCAACCAAGACTGTTCCCATCTGTAGCCAGGAACTGTGAACTCAGAACAACAGGGACTCAGAGGTTACACAGGATAGTGTGTTAAATATAAATATATATAGGCCATGTGTCAGGTGGATGGAGTAAACAATTAATTTTATTCATAGGTTTTCTTCAAGTTTGGGAGATACTCTGCCCTAATCCAACTTTCTAGCCATTTTCTCTACTCTGGCACTGTCTTCTCAAACAATATTTTTGTCCAACTTCATGTTAGGTATCAAACTCAAGCAAAAACTACAATAGTCATGGGCCCCTTGGAACGTGCCTAAAATGGATATTAGACCAGAAACTCTAAAATAAAACTGCACGAGGATAACCATGCAATCCAGTATAAACATATAAAGATATCAGAACATCGCATCCCTGGCAAGTGAATGACACCAAACATCTATACAGAATTGATACATATCCATAAAATAAGTAGTACCTAACTGAATAAAAAAGTTGGCCAAAGAACTACACAGACATCTTTCAAAAGAAGAGATACACATGACTCAGAGACATATGAAGAAATACCCCACTTCACTTATCATTACAGAAATTTAAATTAAACTACACTGAGAGTCCATCTCACACCTATGAGAATGGTCTACATCAACATAGCAGGGAATGACAGGTGTTGGAGAGGTTGTGGAGAAAAAGAGACTCTGCTACACTGGTAGTAGAATTCAAATTGGTGCAGTCCCTTTGGAAGACTGTATAGATAGTTCTTCAACAAAAATGGAATTACCATATAATCCAGCAATACCACTCTTAGGTATTTACCCAAAGGACACTCACACACTAATTCAAAGAGACACATGCACCCTTTTGTTCATAGCTGCATTATTCACACAAAGAGTGGAAGCAGCCTAAATGTCCATCAATAGATGACTAGCTATAGAAGTTATGTGGTATATATTCCATGGAATACTACCCTGGAATCAAAAAGATGATAGTGTATCCTTTGGAACAAAAATGGATGGAAATGGAGGTGACTATGCTTAGTGAAATAAGTAAAGAGATGAAAGATATCTACAGGATGGTTTCGCTCACATGCAGAATCTTGAAAACTGATGCACATGAGCTTGCAAACACACACACACATGCACGCACACACAAAAGCAAGCTTTCTGAGACTGGTGAGAACTATGGTGGTTATCTTTGGGAGGTAGGAGGGTGAGAACATAGAATTTTATTTTTTATTTTGATTTTAATATTTCTTTAATATTGATTTACAAAATTTCAAGATAACAGGGATACAGTTCTATACTGTTCCCACCACCAGAGAGTTCTAGATCCTTAGTCCCTCCATTATAAGCTACAGCAGTTCTCCCAAGGTTGCAGATATGAGTTAATTATTATTTCTACAGCTATCTATCTACATTTGTACATACTTGCTCTTTTTAAGGTCCCATCTTATCTTCCTTTCCAAGTCACACATATAGTTATTACTACATACAAATGTCCCTCCTTTTTCCCCCCCTCTCTCCTGTTCCAGATGAAATTGGAGATCAGTGTCCTCTGGTCATCTTCCCCTGACATTTTCCACCTTCTGAAAGTATATACCAAAGTGTTTTACGCTATGAAGGTGGAAGTTCTGTCTTCTGTAATTGTTTCTCTGCTGGACGTGGGCATTGGCATATTGATCCATAATCCCAGTCTGTTTCTATCTTTCCCTAGTGAAGTAGGGCTCTGGATCGGTGAGATTCCAAGACGCAATGGTGAAGTCATCTACCAAGGGAAGTCAGGATAGAATTATGATAGCATCTGCAACTTGGTGAATGAAAGGTGACAAGATATAAAGCAGGACACAATGAATAATGAACAGGAAACAAAAAAGAGTAGAGCAGATGAGAAAAGGGATCTTAGGATGGAAAGAAGCTAGGAAGTCCATGTTAGCCATGTTCCTAGGGGTCCACGACTATCACAGTTTTTTACTTGAGCTTGATAGCTAACATGGAGTTGGACAAAAATATTGTCTGATGGGGCCAATGGATGGAGCACCTGGTTAAGTACTCACATTACAGTGTCCAAGGACCCGGATTCAAGCCCCCTGTCCCCACCAGCAGGGGAAAGCTTTGTGAGCAGTGAAGGAGAGTTGCTGGTATCTCTCTGCCTCTCTCTTTATCTCTCCTTTTCTCTTGATTTCTGGCTGTATATATCCAATAAATAAAGATAATATTTTTAACTGTCTGGGAAGATGGTGGCAGTGTAAAGAAAAGAACTAGAAAATTGGATTAGAGCAGAGAGTTTCCCCCAGTTTTGAAAACACAGAATTTTGTTGCATGTCTGTTTGACCAGCCCCCTGGAAACATAATTTTGTTGGTGGGTGTGGTGTGGAACTATACATTATAATCTTGCAGTGTTGTAACCCACTATTAATCACAAATATAAAATGGAAAGAACAAAATTGTAACTAGAAATTTCATATGTAGAATTTCACATAGTTGCATAAAATATATAGTTATTTACAAATCAGAAACAGGTTAGTTTAATCAATCATTGATCTGGAAACTGATAAAAATTATAAACATGATTCTTAAATATATTAAATAACACATCACATTTTTATAATATCATATCAAAGGCATCCCAATAGTCTAAAGTAAATTGGTAGTCTGAAAAAATAACAAAGTTATGGTTTAATCTTATATAAGTACACTATCAATTTCAAATACTAATTTAAAACATTGATAATAACAATGGAGTATTAAACAGATTAATCACACATAGTATTTATTTTCCAATACTCCCTCCTCATAGACATTCCATACCTTTTTAAAAGTTTCTTTCTTGGAGGATTAATGATTTACAATTGACAGTAAAATACAACAGTTTGTACTTGCATAACATTTCCCAGTTTCCCATATAACAGTTCAACCCCCACTAAGTCCTCCTCTTCCCATGTTCCAGGAGCTGACACCCCCCCAGGTTCATCAAATTTAGGTCAATCTCTTAGTTTATTTATCCATTTAGAAATTATACATGCACCATTACTCAATTTTTCTTTAACAAAAGATATCAGTAAACATTTTTCCCTGTTTGTCAAAATTTTTTTTTTATTTAAGTGACTCCAGAAACACTTCTCTCATTAACTGAAAGGAAAAATAACGTAATATATAAATAATACAATTGGTAACTGTGATCACATTCATTAATTTTAATACTTCACAACAGTGAAAAGAATACATGCTTCTATATTTTTGCATTTTGAGAATACTTAATTTATCCAATTAAACATGAAATGGGTTTAATGGTACCCCCTAGAAGTAGATAAAATAAATAAACAGAATATATTCATAGACATACAGACATAGACACAATGTACTACCCATTTAATTAATTAGTATATTAATTAATTTAAAGGCAGGGAAGAAATGGGCCTAAAGGAGAGTGAAAAAGACCACAGTACTGATATTTTCTCCAATGTTTGGGGGGCCATAATAGAACCTAGGAGAAGAATATGGCAAAGGGGCACCCTATCCAAGTAAGTTATTGTTATGGCTTGGTGTTTTACATTTTAAAAAGTTTATCTGTGACTTTGTAAAATAATTCACAAGTTTATTAATATGGTTATGAAAATGACAAGGAAATAATATTATTCTCATTTTGGAAACAGGAAATAGGATTCATATCTAGGTCACAATGCTCTTTAGTAGTAATCATCCTGGTGAGAAGATGGGCACAACACCAGACAATAGAATTCTATTAAGGAAAGACATGGATTTTTATAAATATCACTGGCTCTCCAGACTTCTGCCTTCTTATTTTTCCTTTGCTCACTACAGGTCTTATTAAGTCTGCAAGTTTTTCCCTTGACAGTAAGGAATTGTGTTGAGGTCGGCGCTTTAGTTGAGTCCCATCTAAAGGAAATCCAAGAGGCATGATGTACACTGTACTTTGGAGAAAATGAGCATATATTTCAGATAATTTTTTCAAGAAACTGTGGGTGTTAACCTTTATAGAACTATAATTGATGCATTTTGGCACTCATGAGAACTAAAATATGCAATTCCCAATTAGATCCCCTTTCCCTGTTTGCTGTTAAACTTTAAGGTTTAGATTTCAATTAAAATATGTTCACTTTTCTTGTCTTTTTATGTTTATTTACTGTTATATTCATTTTACATGTTATTACTGAAATATTTTAGGTGGCATCACTATAAGCCTTTACCCAAAAATAAAAGCCCTGGACGAGATAGTTTTACAAATTAATTCTATAAAACCTTCAAGGAGGAGTTAATACTTCTACTTTTAAAACTCTTCCAGAAGATTAAACACTCAGGAATACTCCCTTCCAGCTTCTATGAAACCAGCATCACCCTAATACCAAAAACAGACTGGGACACAACAAAAAGAGAAAATTATAGACCAATATTTCTGATGAACATAGATGCAAAATATGAAACAGATTTCTAGCCAACCGGATACAACAGTATATTAAAGAGATTGCTCTTCATGACAAAGTGGGGTTTATCCCAGGGATGCAAGCTTGGTTTAATATGCATAAATCAACCAAGTGATCTGCCACATAAATAAAAACAAGACCAAAAACCACATGATTATATCAATAGATACAGAGAAAGCCTTTGAAAAAATCCAACTTCCCTTCATGATCAAAATACTACAAAAATGGGTATTAATAATAATGTTAATAGTTAACATTAAATTTATAAGGGTCACCTGGCTTTTATATTAGCCGTATATGTGATTATATGGTAAAATGAAATTTGTATCAATATAATAATAAGATCTTAGTATCAATAGTGACATTGTTAGAGATATTAGAGTGTTTAGTTTTATTTCCAATAATTTATCTCTTTTAAGTATCAAATAAATAGGTTTCAGGGTCTTCTCTATTATGTTTTCTATATCAGACCTGAGTGTGAATATAAATAGGTGTTTTGATATATTAAGGTGTATACTTTAGGTGCTGGATGATGGTACACCTGGTAAGTCTGCATAGTTGCTATGCACATGGATCTGGGTTCAAGTACCTGGTCCCCACCTAGAAAGGGGAAGATTCATGAGTGAAGAAACAGTGATATATCTCTTTCTCCATCTCTATCTCCTGCCAGGCTAGCATGGGGGTGCCTCTTCCCGGGTGTGTACTCTCTGGGTTGGAGAGAACTTGACCGAGCCAGCCTGGGCTGCTACTCACTCAGCGACTTGAGGGAGATGACTCAGGAACCAAATACGTGGCATGAGGCAATGCAATATCTTTATTGATCAGAGAGCCAAAGCTTTTAAAGGTCTGACCTGGAAGTGGCAAGTCAGAAATGGAAATGGCTAGGAAAGGGGAGGAGAAAAGCAAAAGGGGGCCTGGAAGGGAGAAATTTCCTTAGCAACTGTTGCAAGGGTTTTAACTGGTGGAATTAATAATACCCTGGAGACAGGGAGGGTCTTGAGGGTAGAAAGAAGATAGATCAAATAAATGGAATGGGTGGGGATCTTTCAGGCAAAACAATGATTATGTAGATAGCCATAGTATCAGGAATGCAGGGTGCTTTGTGAGCCCTGCATAGATCAACCACATCCTCACAATTTACCAGTAATCTCTCTCTTCCTTCTCCATTTTTCTCTGTCTCTATAAATTAAATTATATATATTAAAAAAGATCTATCCTTGGCTTTTATACCCCTCTACTATCATTCCTTTCAGTACTTTGATATATATATGGGGGCTACGTCAGAATCAACAAATGGAGTCTTAATCTGTGAAAGTCATAAATTTGTGACTGTATTAAAGTCAGTGAAATTAGTATTTCTCTGTCTCTTTTTTTAAGTTTTTAAAAAATAAACACTGTCCTAATAGGAAAGTGAGAGGCAGATTGGGAGTATGGATCAACCTGTCAATGCCCATGTTCAGTGGGAAAGCAATTACAGAAGCCAGACCTTCCACCTTCTGCATCCCACAATGACAATGCGTCCATACTCCAAGAGGATTAAAAAATAGGAAAGCTAACAGGGGAGGGCATGGGATACGAAGTTCTGGTGGTAGATATTGTGTGGAGTTGTACCCCTCTTAGCCTATGGTTTTGTCAGTGTTTCCTTTTTATAAATAAATTAAAATAATAAAAAAGAAAAAAAATATATTTTAGTGACTTAATAATGGTTTAAAATCATAATATAATAAGTGTATAGCTCCACACCACACTTACCACCACAGTTCTGTGCCCTCATGCAACCCAATCTCCACTTTCCCAACCCAAAGATAATAGCCACAATTTTCACAAAATCCAACTAAAATTTTATTATAAGTCACATTCTTCTTTTCAGTGTCAGCTTGTATTACTGTTTCTTAGTCCTTAACTTTTAATAGGTTCACAATGATGTATCTAAGTTTTTTCCTGAGCCTGACCTCTGCTATGCAGGTGGACCCAAATCATTGTCTGGAGAGATGATGTCATGGCTGAATAAAGGACCAGAAAGCTGGATCGTGGAAGAGAGTAGCTCCCAAATATGGGAAAGGTGTATAAATATTGTTGACTGTAAACCCCATTGATTTGATCTGATCTGGGGCCCATATTCAGCTTAGGAGCCTATGTAACCTCTTCATCCCTGTAGATCTGAGCTCACATTATATGGTCATGAGTAGGAACATTCCAGGATGCCCAATTTCAGGACCCATCTTCCTCAGGTGGTAGATAGAGTATGTTACCCAGCCTCCCTTCAGGGGATCAAACATTCTCTACTGTTGTTGATCCACATTGGGGAAAAGGTCCTACCAGGGCCCACAAAGGGTACTATTTGTTGCTGCTGATGGAGATGATGTTGACAATGGAGAGAGGGATCTATTCAAGGTCTAGGCCCATCATGTCTGTTTGGGAATCTCAGGACTCCCCAACTAGGGCCCCAGCTGATGGGGTGGCCTGATAGTAACTAGAGTCATCATTAAAGCATGCCAGTCTCTTGCCCTTATTCAACTTTTGCAGTCCTTACTTTAATAAGGTTAGCTTTGTAGTAACTGAGGGAAGTGTAATAGTAAGAAGGTGAAGAGAGTTTCTAGGTCTGAGTAGAAACTATTTCATTAGGGAGTTTATGGTGTCTTTTTAGGTCTTTCTACTTGCTTGCTTCATTTATTGACTCACTGCAGACTATTGAGCACTTATGCTTTCAGGTATATATTTTGCCCTAATTTATGGATACATGTGAACATATGTCCTATCTCATGGGACCTGGTCTATATCTAGGTTTTGGGATTTGTTAGGATGTGAACCAACCAAATTGGAATTAGAGAATCCTATGGGAAAGGAAAGGTCTCCTCTGAATAATGAGGCTGAAGAGTTGACATTCTAGGCCTGATATCTCTGGACAAAGTCCAAGGTGAAGAATGCAGAGGTGGTACACATAGCATTGATCAGGTTGTGATCAGCAGATGCAGCTTCATTTGGTATGAATTGAGAGAAGCATGCAGAAAAGTGAACTCCACCCTGAGGTTCTAGGACTGGGGGAAATATGGGCTTTATAGAGGAAGCAGGAGGTTCCTGTTGTCTTAGGGTTTAAGAAGGCAATAGATAGTTACTGCTATAACGAAATTATTTGGCAAATGGGTTGACTTTGAAAATCCCATTTTTAGGATTTACTGTATCATACAGGACATCATTATAATTTATGTTCTTTGAAATTTATATATAGCTGTGTCTTATAAAGTAATTCCACCTGTTGCTTCTCTTCTTCCTGGTCTAAGCTTTTAGAAAAGTCAACATTTCAAAGATCAAGTCATTATTAGCAATATATTAACACTTTGAGACCACTGTTAAAATTCAATCTGGTTACACATTTGATGTCTTAAGTGCTTAGATAGAGGAAACATATACTCAGCCTATGGTCTATGCATTAAAAGGTTTGAGACCTTCAATCAGTTTTTCCCCTCATAATAATTAGTTAGTTATTTATGAGATTACAAGTTAATAGGAGTGTACATCAACACCATTCCTACCATCAAAGGACTGTGTCCTGTTCCTACCCACCACCATCCCCCTCTCCATATTAATCTGAACATTTACTCTCATCCTCCACCAGGAGATTTTTTTTTTAATTTTATTTATAAAAAGGAAACACTGACAAAAAACACAGGATAAGAGGGTTACAACTCCACACAACTCCCACCACCCAATCTCCATATCCCACCCCCTCCCGTGATAGCTTTCCCATTCTCTATCCCTCTGGGAGCATGGACCCAGGGTCCTTGTGGGTTGCAGAAGGTGGAAGGTCTGGCTTCTGTAATTGCAGGATTCTCTGGATTTGTGTGGTGTCAGTTGTGAAATTGCCTCCATCGTTTACAATTCTATTAATTTGAGTCTTCTCTCTTTTTTGTTTGGTGAGTCTGGCTAGGGGTTTGTCAATTTTGTTTAATCTTTCAAAGAACCAACATTTGGCTTCATTGATCTTTTGTATGGTTCTTTTATTTTCGATGTTGTTTATTTCTGCTCTAACTTTAGTGATTTCTGTCCTTCTGGATGCTTTAGGGTTCCTTTGTTCCTCTTCCTCTAAGTCCTTGAGGTGTGCAGTAAGGTCTTTCCTTTGAGCTTCTTCTTGGTGTTTAATATGTGATTGTATGGCTATAAGTTTCCCTCTCAGTACTGCTTTAGCTGTGTCCCAAATATTTGGTAGGTTGTGTCTTCATTTTCATTTGTTTGCAGGAACATTTGAATTTCCTGCATGAGTGACTCTCTGACCCTGTGGTTCTTAAGGAGTATGTTGTTTTGCTTCCAAATTCTGTGACTTTTAATAATTTTCTGTTTGTTGTTAAATGTTAGTTTTACTCCACTGTGGTCTGAGAAGATACTTGGGATGATTTAAATGTTCTTGAATTTATTGATGCTGTCTTTGTGGCCTAACATGTGGTCTATCCTTGAGTATGCGTTATGTGGATTTGAAAAGAAGGTGTATTCCAGTTTTTGGGGTGAAGGACTCTGAAAATGTCTAAGAAGTCCAGTATGTCAATCTCTTCATTCAATTCTCTTTTATCTTTGTTGGTTCTCTGCTTTGTTGATCTGTCTAAGTGCGAGAATGGGGTATTGAAGTCTCCCACTATTAATTTATTACTATTGATGTATTTTTGAAATTCTTTCAGTAAGTGCTTGACATATTTAGATGGTCCCTCATTGGGTGCATAGATGTTAATAATTGTTAAGTCTTCTTGGATGATTTATCATCTAATCATTATGTAATGTCCTTGCCTATCTTTTATTACTTTATTTAATTTAAAATCTATTGTGTCAGAGATCAGAATGGCTGTTCCTGCCCTTTTTTGTGGTCCGTTAGCCTGTATGATAGTTTTCCATCCTTTCACTTTAAGTCTGTGTTTATCTTGTTGTGACAGATGGGATTCTTGCAAGCAGCATATGGTTGGGTTATGTTTTCTGATCCATCCCCCCACTCTGTGCCTTTTGATGGGTGAGTTCAAGCCATTTACATTTATTGACATTATGGATTTAATGTATTGTAGTGCCATTGTTCAAAAAATTTTTTTTGTTTGCTCTTTTATATTGCAAGTATTATAGTGATGTTCTTGTTTATAAGAGGTCTTTTAGAACCTCTTTCAGGGCTCGCTTGGTGATGGTTGCCTCCTTTAACTGTTGTTTGTCTAAGAAGGTTTTGATCCCTCCATCTAGCTTGAATGAAAGTCTAGCAGGATATATTATCCTTGTTTGAAACCCTTTTTCATTCAGGGCTCGATAGATATCTTGCCATTCCCTTCTGGCTTTTAGCGTTTGAGTGGAGAAGTCTGCAGATAATCTTATGGGTTTTCCCTTGTATGTGACTTTTTGTTTCTCTCTTGCAGCCTTTAGGATCCTTTCTTTATCCTTACTTCTTCTCATTGTGACTATGATGTGTCTTGGTGTCTTCAGGTCTGGGTTGATTCTGTTTGGTACTCTCTGGGCCTCTTGAATCTTGATGTCCTTTCTGGTATTCAGGTCTGGGAAGTTTTCTTCTATTATTTCCTCTAGAATGTTTGCTTCCCCTTCCTCTCTTTCTTCCTCTGGCAGGCCAATTACACGAATGTTACTTCTTTTGAGATTATCCCTTTTGAGATTGTTGTTGTTTTCAGTGTCTCTCAATCTCTTTTTAAGCTCTTTCACCTCTTTCTTCGTTTTCTCTAACTCATCCTCTGTCTGACTAATTCTGTTTTCTGCTTCTGTTAGTCTGCTTTCCCTTGCCTCAGCTTCTTTCTTCATTACAGCTATTTCAGCTTTCAGTTCTCTAATTGCCTCTAGATAATCAGTATTTTCCTTGGGGGTCTCAACTGTTGTTTCCCTAATACTTCCATTCCTTTCCTCCAATGTTGTTTTCATTTCTGTGATTAATAAGTTTATTATTGCTTGCATACTTTTCTTATCTATGGTTACTTATGGCTGATTTGTAGTTTCTTCTGGGCTCTTGCTTCATTCATTGGAGTAGCAGTTTTATTTGTTTTTGATCTACCCAATTTTTTGGTTTATGTGTTTCTTTTTTTATGCTCTTTTGTTCCTCAGTTGTTGTGTCTTGAGCACAAGCAACACTGTACTAAATACCTTTATGACAATTGCACTCACCAACCTCAGGAATTATAGTAGCAACTGAAGCAAGTATTGAAGCAGTTTAATCACTACCAGTTAGCCAAACAATTTCTCCAGTCCGTGAAAAAATAGTAACTAAATCCCAGTGAATAAGAAAGAGAAAAGAAAGAAGGGATAGCAAAAATAGACAGTTATGCGAATCTTCTATCCACTGTATATTCTAGGGGTAACAAGAGAAGAAAGGGAAGTATATCAGAGATACACACATAGAGAGTCCACTCTGAGTCAGATTTCTTCCCCCAAATAATTCACAAATTCAGAAAGGCAAAGAATAAGGAAGGAAGAAGTGTATGACAAGATAAAAAAGAAAAAATAGACAAGAGAAAGAAAAGAGAAAAGATAAGAAAAAGTGCTGTAATTAAAGAGCAGTGAGAGGAAAGTTTTTTATTACTTTATTTTTAATTTAATTTAATTTAATTTTTTAATTAGCTAGGCAGAGGAGGGAGGGTAGAGTTTGTAGAGCAGGTAGAAGTAATAAGACAAGTTCCTCCCACAATAGATAAGATGCCCACTACCCTAGCAATGAAAGATACCCTAAGAGTCAATTCTGATCAACCTAAAGGGGGGAAGATATATGCCTTTATATAATATTAATAATAAAATTGAGCAGGGTGAAAAAAAACCTGTCCCAGATTACCTCAAACTTCTTGATCAGGGGCAGCTGATTGTTAAGAAAGAGAAAAAAAAAAACCTCAGGACTAGACAAGGATAGCTGAAATAGACAGTTATGCAAATCTACTATCCACTGTATATTCTAGGGGTAGCTAAAGGAGGAAGGGAAGTTGAGCAGAGATATTCGCAGTGAGAGTCCAACTCTGAGTCAGAATTCTTCCCCAAAATAATTCCCAAATGTGTATCAGTGAATTCAAAAAAGCACACTGTTTGGTGGTGTGGGGGATGGGGCCTGTGGCTTTGGAATCTGTAGGATTAAGGAAGAAAGGACGACAAGAATGAGAAAAAGAATAAACAAGAACGAGAGAGAAAAAAAGAAAAAGATAAGAAAAAGAACAGTCATAAAAGAGCAGTGAAAGGAAAGAGTTTTTATTTATTTATAATTATTTAATTAGCTATGTGGGGTGAGGTGGGGGGGTTGGCTACTTAGAAAGAAAAAAGGCCAGAGGTTTCAGAACGGTATAGACTTAGAATGAATGATACTCCCTGGTGGGACAGAAATCTTGGTAAAGAAAGAGGCTCAGCAGGGGAGCCTTCTAGGAGCTGGTCCCCAGGGACTGGTTATGGGGGGGGGTAAGGGGGAAGAGGTGTGCTTAATAATTAAAAGGAAAAAAATTATTTTCCCTTTTTTTCTACTCTAATTCTTAACCCAAATTAAGTTATAGTCACCTCCTTGGTGTCACCGCTAGGACCCTTTATTGACTGGCCTACTAAAGGCAGAAAATCCTACCATTTACAGGAGATGTGGCCAGAGCTCAAGCCACTAGAAGCTTCTCAGTTTGCCATCTTCCGGGAACCCACCCAATAGCTTTCCTATTCTTTATCCTTCTGGGAGTATGGACCCAGGGTCATTATGGTATGCAGAAGGTGGAAGGTCTGACTTTTCCAATTGCTTCCCCGCTGAGCATGGACATTGACATGTCAATCCATACTTCCAACCTGTCTCTCTCTTTTCCTAGTGGGGCAGAGTTCTGGGGAAGCAGGGTTCCAGGACACATTGGTGGGGTTGTCTGTCCAGGGAAGTTCTGTTGGCATTATGTAAACATCTGGAACCTGGTAGCTGGAAAAAGAGTTAGCATATAGAGCCAAACAAATGGTTGACTAATTATGAACCTAAAGGCTGGAATAGTGCAGATGAAGATTTGGGGCATCTCCATTTTGTTTTGTAGGTCATTCTACTTGTTTGCTGCATATACTGACTCACTGCAGACTATTGTGCACTTTTGCTTTCAGGTATCACCTAGAGATTTTTACTTTGGTGCCCTACTCCAAACTCAGATCCTGCTTTGAATTTCCCTTTCTGTTCTTCTTTCTCAACTTCTGTTGATGAGTGGGGTCATCCCATACTCATATTTGTCTCTCTGACTTAGCTCACTTTGCATAATTCCTTCTAGCTGCGTCCAAGGTGGATTATCTTGTGTAACTTTACTGATCCTGTCAGTTAGACTTCTGAAGGACTTAATAGAATTCCCTGAGTTTGCAGATAGCCATATTTCCAAATTAAGAGTCTTTAATCCTTTAAGAATATTTTAGGCTTCTACATTTCTGCCTAAGTCAATGTCAATTAACTCTTTAGTTTTTTTTTTCAGAAATAAGAAGACAGTTGTTTCATTTTTATTAGATCTATTGATTTTGTGTTCTGAGAAAGCATTTTTGTGATTGTTGTTGTCTCTAGCACTTCACTGCCCCCAATGAAATTAAGAGACACCAAAACACTAAGGCTTCCTTCAGTACAGTGCATGGTGGGTTCTGTTCTGGGGCACACACATGAGAATGCAGATACATTATACAAGTAAGCCAGCCTCTTTTAAAGCATAAAAAAACTTTCTTTTCCTAAACTGATTACTGAAATTAGGAACTCTGCTGTGAGGTTAAAATAGCTTTCCTTGCCTGTAGGGCAGTCTGACCATCATCATCAGGGTCTCTGTGACAGCTGGGACACCTTAGAGTTTGATAGCGTTCCCTGATGCCACAATGGTATTATGCCCCATTACGTGGCTCCTTTAAACAACCCCCTTAAGTTTTCTCAGGTTTCTGTGGCTTCTATAGCTATAAACAACAATTCAGACCTCCTTTCAGTAAGCCACTCAGTGCCTGAGTTGTTCCCTATAGGATCTTTAAATATGCCACATGGATTTGAAGCTTTGCCCATTAATCTTCCAAAAGAGTATTTTTACTGTACTTTAAAGTGTTTTATTACCTTTGATTATCATTTAAAAACTGTCTAGAGTTATCAATATGGGTTATTTATTGAAAAGTGCATCTTAAGTTGTCACACTACTTCTTCTAAAATGCTCTCAATGGGTCCTGCTTTTCATACATGTGACTTATACTGAACAAAACCATTTAATGCCCATATTCCAAAGCTTTTGGGGTGGTGGTAAAATAGATCACTTGAACTGTGAACTGCTTTCCCATGTGCAAGATCCCCTGTTTGGTCCCCTGGGGTTTGCTCAAGACCCTGTAGCTTCTTTGTTTCTGAACAGCAGTCCCAAGCTCTTTTTCTTAAGCTATTCAGTTCCTGAGTGGTTCCATGCAATCCCTTTAAATCTGCCCTGTGAATGTGAAGTAATAACAAATAATCCAGTCACTTGTGCTATGTTTTGTTTGTATCTTTGTTTTCCTCACTTTCTTTTCCTGCTATCTATGCAACACTACAACCTTCAGACAGTGATTTATTTATTTTTTTCTTTTTAAAAAATATTTATTTATTCCCTTTTGTTCCTCTTTTTTGTTGTTGTTATTGTTGTAGTTATTATTGTTGTCGTCATTATTGGATAGGACAGAGAGAAATAGAGAGAGAAGGGGAATACAGAGAGGAAGAGAGAAAGATAGACACCTGCAGACCTGCTTCACCACTTGTGAGGCTACTCCCCTGCAGGTGGGGAGCCGGGGACTTGAACCAGTATACTTACACGGGTCCTTGTGCTTTGTGCCAAATGTGCTTAACCCACTGCACTACCGCCCAACTTTATTTTTTAAAGTTAGCATAACATACTTGTTCACCAGCTCTCCAGATTCAAAGTAGGTCTCGAAACTTTACATCAGGCTCAACCTGACGCTGTTGACTGGCTACAGAAGAAGGGCAAACGCTAGAAGAAGAAACCAGCTACTCAATGGCAAGGAGAACTGTCCTCTTCTCAGTAAATAAAGGTGAATTCCTTGAGTGATCAAGATAGCAAAAATAATTGTCTTGAATTAGAGCACGAGAAAGGATTCATTAAAGGTTTGCTAAGAAGAAATCACTAAGGCATGTTAGTTATGAGATTCTGTCAACTATATCTATTGCAGCATGAGGTTTGGATTACAAAACAAGTATTCTCTACCATAAACCATGTAATTTATCTTCAAGGATAAAAAGCAATGGCATATGAAATGCAATTATATTGGGGAGAAACTACATCACAACATTAAAGTATACAATTCAATTAATAATGAAACAATACAGTAAAGATTGCAAACTACTTAAAGCAGACTAGTGAGCTATCTTAGCTAACAGGCAGTTGTGGCACCCCAGAGAGTTCCTTTCAGAGCTGCTCATTCTCAGAAAGAGAGGAATCACTTCTTTTGAGCAAGACTACACAATGACTTTTGCTAAGATCTGGACAAGGCTTTCAGACCATGTGTGCGGACTGCAGAAGGCATTTCAGATTGGCTCAATTATAGGAATAAATTTATACCATAGACATCTTGGAGGCTTAGCCATGGAGTAAAGTTGACACATAGACTCTCCCCCAAAAGAAATTCAACAACTATTTAACTTGGCAAACCTCATCAGGCTACAGCTGAGACATCAGCAGAAGCATTGTAGCCTCAGGTGGGTGCTCAATTGTGGTCTGGGTGAGAAGGGATACAAAACTGAAACCAGACAGGTAGAAGTTGATAGCACCAAAAGTGAAGTTTTGGATCAATGTAGCAGTAGATGGAGCATCAAGCAGTGCTGGTTGTGAGAGAAGGGAACCTCCGAGTTTTTAATTAATGACCTCAAGGAAGTTAGGTCACTGAAAAAATGGCAAGGGCACACTACAGTGGCAGGGAAAATATTTGGCTCAAAGCTGTGGTCTGTCCCAGAACTAAGGATATATATATATTGATTGATTGATTGTAGGCTCTGGCAACTAAATGGTAAAGTAAATCCTGCATATCTGAACACAGTTGAGACTTCACAGCAAGCCACTGTGATCTGCATTCAGGCTGAAACTCTACAGAGAGGCCATACAAATGAATGGCAAGGAGTATAAAAACAACTCAAACAGGAAAAAACAGGAAACAGGAAAAAACAGTGCTCCAGGAGGTGGTGTGTTGTTAAAATTCGGGGGCTCCAGCTGGCCAGGCTAGCTTCATGGGCAGGTAACAGAGACGACCAAAGACATACGGCTGGGCAGGGAAGCTGTATTTCTTTATTCAGGAACAATGATTCATAAACTAAACCAAACTAATCACCAAACAGAACTCTGTTGCCTCTTTCCCCCGCGATGGCGCCAAGCACTCTCGAACTCTGCAACTCTGGAACTCTGGAACCCTCTCGGGGTTCCTTGGGGCGGGGCCAAGCGGGCCGCAAAACTAGCAGGACTGATCCAATTTTCTTGGCGGGGGAGAGCTAGAACAACCCAATGTAAAGCATACAACAGTGGTGCAGTGGATAAAGCACTGAAATCTCAAAGATGAGGTCCCGAATTCATTCTCTGGCAGCACGTGTACCAGACTGACGTCTAGTTCTTTCTCTCTCTCCTCCTATATTTCTCATTGATAATTAAATAAAATATTTTTTAAAAAGGAAATAAGAAGAAACATAACACCAGTCCCCAACACTCAGTATATAAATAAAGAAAATTTCAGTAATCATAATATTAGCACCACCTGCAGGCCCAACAACAAATAACACAACAAATGTGTAAACAACAGACAACCTTCAGAAACAAACTCCAAAATGTGGCAGGAATATTGATAGAAATGAAACAGAAGAGCTTAGGAAAATTATAGATATGGAAAACTTATCAGAGAAAGACTATAAAAATTCAGTGGAGAAGAAATTACAGGAGTCAAACCTTCCACCTCCTGTACCCATAATGATCCTGGGTCCATACTCCCAGAGACATAAAAAATAGAAAACTTCCCAATGGAGGGGATGGGATATGGAACTCTGGTGGTGGGAATTGTGTGGAATTATACCCTCTCTTATCCAACGAACTTGTCGATCATTATTAAATCAATTTTAAAAATAGTGTGGAAGCAATTACAGAAGCCAGACCTTCCACCTTCTGCATCCCACAATAACCTTACTTCCATAAGTCCATACTTCCATATGGGTCCATACTTCCAGAAGGTTAAAGAATAGGAAAACTATCAATGGAGGGGACGGGATATGGAGTTCTGGTGGTAGAAATTGTGTGGAGTTGTACCCCTCTTATCCTATGGTTTTGTCAGTGTTTTCTTTTTATAATAATTAAATATAAATAAAAAGCAACATTCTATAATGTGCAGTAATGTTAAAATTAAATTAACTTTAAAAAACAGCAAAAAATATGAACCAAGGCAAAAAATACCATTATGAAATAGAAAATAAAAATAACATCAGGAATATTAAAGAAACTGAGAGCTGATTCTCTGAAAGGCTAAATAAAATAGATAAATCACTAGCTTCATTCACCAAGAGAAAAAGAGAGAAAGCTGTGGTAAAACCACTCAGAAATGAGAGAGGAGAAATTACAACTAATGATGCGAAGATACAAAGAATCATTTGAGACTCTTGTATGCAAATTTGGACAGCTGTATGCAAATAAACTTAACAACCTAGAAGAAATAGACACATTCTTAGAGTCATATCAACTGACAACCTTGATACAAGAGAAAGTAGATAAAAATCAACAAGCCAATTACTAGTACAGAAGTTGAAACAGTCAAAAACCTTCCCAAGAACAGATGCCCAGGTCCTAATGGCTATATAGAAGAAGAGGAATTACTGGGTCATATGGAAGGTCTATGTCTAGCCTTGTGAGAATTCTCCAGACTGCTCTCCAGAGAGGCTGGACCATTTTACATTCCCACCAGCAGTGTAGACGGGTTCTTCTGTCCCCACAGCCTCTCCAGCATTTGTTGCTGCTGTCCTTTTTGAGGCATGTCATTCTCACAGGAGTGAGGCGGTATCTCAATGTTGTCTTTATTTTCATCTCTCTGACAATTAGTGACCTGGAACAGTTTTTCATATATTTGTTAGCCTTTTGGATCTCCTCTGAAGTGAATATCTTATTCATATCAGCTACCCTTTTTTGGATGGGGTCATTTGCTTTTTTGGTGCTAAGTTTGCTGAGTTCTCTGTATATTTTGGTGATTAGTCTCTTGTCTGATGTTTGGCATGTGAAGATCTTCTCCCATTCTGTGCGGGGTCTCTTTGTTTGTGTGATAGTTTCTTTGGCTGTGCAGAAGCTTTTTAATAGTCCAGGTCCCCTGAGATAGAGCATAGGTTCACACGTGCCCATAAACTAGGGAAAAAATATATACCTGAAAGCAGAAGTACACAAGAGCATGCAGGGAATACCCCTCAACACTTCATCTGCACTATTCCAGTCTTTAGGTCCATGATTGTTCAACAATTTGTTTGGCTTTGTATGTTAACTCTCTTTTCAGCCACCAGGTTCAGGATGCCAGCAAGATGATGACCGGACTTCCCTGGACAGACAACCCCATCAATGTGTATTGGAGCTCTACTTCCTCAGAGCCCCACCCTACTAGGGAAAGAGAGAGGCAGACTGGGAGTATGGATCGACCAGTCAACATCCATGTTCAGCGGGGAAGCAATTACAGAAGCCAGACCTTCCACCCTCTGCAACCCACAACGACCCTGGATCCATACTCCCAGAGAGATAGAGAATGGGAAAGCTATCAGGGGAGGGGATGGGATATGGAGATCGGGTTATGGGAATTTTGCGGAATTCTATGGTTTTGTTAATGTCTCCTTTCTTAAATAAAAAAAAAGAAAAGGAAGAACTGTTGTTAAAATTTCGGAAGGCTCTTGCTGGCCGGCTAGCTTCACGGGCGGGTAACAGAGACGCGGAGACAATGGTTGGGCAGGGAAGCTGTATTTCTTTATTCAGGAACAACGATTCATAAACTAAGACAAACTAATCACCAAACAGAACTCTGCTGTCTCTTTGCAGCGGCACAAGCACTCTCTCTTACTCTGGAACTCAGGAACTCTCCAACTCTGGAACTCTGGAACTCTCATACTGGGGAACCCTCTGAAACTCTGGCACTCTCGAACTCAGGAACCCTCTCTCGGGGGTTCCTTGGGGCGGGGCCAAGCAGGCCCGCGAAATTAACTGGACTGATCCAATTCTCTTGGCGGGGGAGGGCTAGAACAAACCAATGTATACGACAAGGAACCACTCCCAAACATATTCTATG
Organism: Erinaceus europaeus; assembly: GCF_950295315.1. Lineage (NCBI taxonomy): Eukaryota > Metazoa > Chordata > Mammalia > Eulipotyphla > Erinaceidae > Erinaceus > Erinaceus europaeus. Next base: position 58,329,635 of record NC_080185.1, on the reverse strand, counting down.
AGGCTAATAACACTCTGATCCCAAAATCAGGAAAAGACTCCACCAAAAAAAAAAGAAAAGAAAATTAAAAAAATGAAAACTATATCCCTTATGAATATTGATGCAAAGATCCTCAAAAAATTTTTGCTTAGTCAAATCCAACAACATTTTAAGAGAATAATACACAAATACCAAGTAGACTTCGTCCCTAGGCAACTGGGATAGTTCAACATTCATAAATCAATCAGTGTAATCCACCACATTAGCAAAAAGAAAGATAAAAATGACATGGTCTTATCACCAATGTAGAAAAGGCACTTGACAAGTTCCAACCCCTATTTATGATAAAGGTCCTCAAGAGATTGGGAGTGGAATAAAAATCAACATAATAAAGGCTATATATGACAAGGGTGGCCACTGTCACCACTTCTATTCAACATAGTTCTAGAAGCCCTCATCATTGCAATCAGACAAGAAAGACATCAAATGAATTGAAATTGAAATGGATGGAGTTAAATTAGCATTGTTTGTACATGATATGTGGTTATACCCAGAGGACCCCAAAACCTCTACCAAAATATTAAGGGAAATAATTAATAAATTCAGTAAAGTAGCAATATACAAATAAATATTCATAAATCTGCAGCATTTCTTTACTCAAAAATGGATAGGTGGAAAGGAATGAAACAATTCTATTAATGATTGAACCCCCAAATATACAATACCTAGGAATAATTCTAGCAAAGGAAGTGAAGAACTTTTTCAATGAAAATTATAAGACATGTTAAAAGGAATAGAGGATTATAGAAAGAAATGGAAGAGTATCCACTGTTCATGTATTGGAAGAATAAATACCACTAAAGTGGCAGTCCTACCAAAGCAATCTATAGATTCAATGCATTCCCTATATAAATCCCAATGACATATTTCAAGGAAATTGAACAACTTATCTATAAATTCATATGGAATTATGAAAGAAAACATAAATAGCAAAAGCATTTCTGTTTCTGAGGAAAAAGAAGAAAAGTGGAGGAGTCACAATTCCCAACTTCAGTTTATACTACAAAGCAATAGTAGCTAAATAAATGTAGTACTGGAACAAATACAGACATATGGACCACGGGAATAGAGAGCACAGAACTAAATCCACACATGTATATATATATATATATATATATATATATATATATATATATATGCACATTGTATAGACAAAATGAACAAAACTGCCCAATGGATAAAAGAAACTTTTTTAACAAATGGTGTTAGATGAGTTGGACAACCACATATAGAAAATGAAACTCAACCACCACTTAACACCATGCACCAAAATTAGCTCAAAATGGATAAAAGTTCTGAATATTAGACTTGAAACTCTAAAATACAAAGAACACATCTCATGACCTTAACCCTAAAGATGTACAATATTGCACAAATGGGACTTCATCAAATTGAAAAACCCCTACACATCAACAGAACATTTCATAAGGATAAACAGGAAACCCAGTGAATGGAAGACAATGTTTGCACACTGCACTTTAGACAAACTGTTGATGTGGAACATCTATAAAGAAGTCATACAGCTCAACAAAAAGAAAAAATGCAACCCAATAAAAAGTGGGCAGAAGATATGAATAGACAATTCTCTAAAGAGGAGATACAGATGGCCCACAGACATGTGAAAATGCTCCAATGCACTCATCACCAGAGAAATGTGAATTAAAACCACACTGAGATTCCACTTCATACCTTTGAGAACTGCCTTCATCAATAAAACAAGAGAAGATAAGTACTGGAGAAGATGTGGAGAAAGAGAACCTCTACTACACTGCTGTTGGGAGTGCAAACTGTTGCAGCCATTACGGAGAACAATATGGAGAATCCTTAAACAAATACAAATGGAAATGCCTATGATCCAGCAATTCCATACCTAAGTCATTACTTAAAAGATATAATAATACTAATTAAAAGGAACATGTATACCGTCATGTTTACAGTGGCGTTGTTCACAATAGCCAAAATTCAGAAACAACCAAAATGTTCTTCAACAGATCACTGGATAAAAAAGTTATGGTACATATACTCAATGGCGTATTACTCAGCAATAAAAAAGATGATATTGTGTCCTTTGGAATAAAATTGATGGAATTGGAGATTATGCTTAGTGGAGTAAGGAAATAAAGGAGAACTAGAGGATGGTTTCACTCATATGCAAAATATAGTGGAGGGTAGATACCATAATGGTTATGCAAAAAGACTCTTGTGCCTGAGGCTTCAAAATCCTAGGTTCAATCCCCCACAAGACCATAAGCCAGAGCAGTGCTCTAGTTAAAAATAAATAAAAACTGGGAGTCAGGCAGTAGTTTCTCTTCCCTTCCTCTCTCCATTTCTCTCTGTCCTATCTAACAAGGACTACAACAACAATAAAAAACAACAAGGGTGGAAGTCAGGCGGTAACACAGTGGGTTAAGCACAAGTGGAGCAAAGTGCAAAGACCATCATAAGGATCCCAGTTCAAGCCCCCGATCCCCAGGTGGGGAGTCACTTCACAGGCAGTGAAGCAGGTCTTCAGGTGTCTATCTTTCTCTCCCCCCTCTGTCTTCCCCTCCTGTCTCCATTTCTCTCTGTCTTATCCAACAAGAAGGACATCAATAACAACAATAACTACAACAATAAAACAACAAGGGCAACAAAAGGTAATAAATAAATAAATTAAAAAAAATTATTTAAAAACAAGGGCAACAAAAGGAGGAATAAATAAAGTATAAAAATAAATAAATAAATAACAAAATATAGAGATTTGAACACAGGAATGTGAAAAAAGGAAACACACATATCTAAGATTATGGGAGAATTACTGGGATTATTTAAAGGTTGGGATGGAAACACAGACCCTTGATGATGGGAACATTGAGAAATTGTACTCTTAATAATAAAGAGAGAGAGAGAGCCCATTCATAACCACACACATACTTCTAATGAATACTTATATAGGAGGCATGAACACATAATAAACATCCTCATCTTATAAGAAATACATACTGTTATGTTCACATGAAAATGCAGTGACATCTAGGATTTGCCGTAAAGCAATGCAGTAATGAAAAATAAAGGTATTATAAGAAAAAGAAAAAATATATATATAAATAAATAACTTTATTACCTTTCCAGGTCCTTGTTAATCTACAATAAAAATATCATAAGGAATTCTTTTTTTAATTTATTTTTTATTTAAGAAAAGATAAATTAACAAAACCATAGAGTAGGAGGGGTACAACTCCATACAATTCCCACCACCTAGTCTCCATATCCCATCCCCTCCCCTGATAGCTTTCCCATTCTCTGTCCCTCTGGGAGCATGGACCCAGGGTCATTGTGGGTTGCAGAAGGTGGAAGGTCTGGCTTCTGTAATTGCTTCCCTGCTGAACATGGATGTTGACTGGTCGGTCCATACTCCCAGTATGCCTCTCTCTTTCCCTAGTAGGGTGGGTCTCTGGGGAAGTGGAGCTCCAGGACACATTGGTGGGGTCTTCAGTCCAGGGAAGCCTGGCCGGCATCCTGATGGCATCTGGAACCTGGTGGATGAAAAGAGAGTTAACATACAAGCCAAACAAATTGTTGAGCAATCATGGACCCAAATCTTGGAATAGTGGAGAGGAAGTGTTGGGGGGGGGTACTCACTGCAAACTCTAGTGTACTTGTGCTTTCAGGTATGTATTTTGCACTAGTTTATGGATACATGTGAACATATGTTCTCTCTCACAGAACCTGGTCTATATCTAGGTTTTGGGACTTTGTTAGAAAGTGATCCACCTGGGGTGGAATTAGAGAATACTATGAAAAGAAAGGTCTCACCTGAGTAATGAAGCTGAAGGGTTATTATTCCACACCTGAAATCTCTGAACACAGTCTGAGCTGAAGCATGTCGAGGTGGCAATCGTTGTGTTGATTAGGTTGAGATCGGCTGATGCAATTTTATTTGATATGGATTGGGAGAGGCATGTGGGAAAGTGGGCCCTATCCTAAGGTTCCAGGACTGGGGGAAATATAGTATCTATAGTGGAGATGTTAGGTTCCTGCTGTCTTAGGGTTCAAAAAGACAATCGATAGTTAATATTATCATCACATTATTTGGTAATTGGGTTAACTTTGAAAAGTCCTTTTGTTAGGGTTTGCAGTATAGTACCCACATTCTTGTATATAGCTGTGCCACTGGTTCCTTCTGATCTACTTGGTCTAGGCTTTTGAGAGAGTCCGCATATCAAATACACAGCCTATGTATTAGAAAGACTCAGTGTGTGTTTTAAAAACTTCTAGACATACAATTAATTTCCCCCTCTCATATTAATTAACTAGTGATTTATATGACTACATTTTGCTAGGAGTGTACATAAACACCATTCCCACCACCAAAACACTGTGTCCCATCCCACCCACCCACCCATCCCCACCCCTCACCGGCCCAGAAAGC